>NC_143138.1:76828543-77137590 GCF_059928025.1 Delphinapterus leucas | reverse complement strand
TTGTCATGTGAGAATATTAACAGCCCCTTCATCATAAGATTGCTGGGGTAAATTAAACGAGGTATTCCATGTAAAGAGTATAGCACTGGGCCAGGAATACAGTATGAATTCAATAAACTACTACTATCATATTTTAATATATCCAGAACTCTTCAAAGCTATGATGGCTGGGGACTTCCCTGGTGGCTCAGTGGTTGAGAATCCGCCTGCCAATGCAGGGGACACGGGTTCGAGCTCTGGTCCGGGAAGATCCCACGTGCCGCGGAGCAACAAAGCCCGTGCGCCACAGCTACTGAGCCTGCCCTCTAGAGCCCACGAGCCACAACTACTGAGGCGGCATGCCGCAACTACTGAAGCCGCGCACCTAGAGCCTTTGCTCCGCAACAAGAGAAGCCACCGCAATGAGAAGCCCGCGCACCGCAACAAAGAGCAGCCCCCCCTCGCCGCAACTAGAGAAAGGCCGCGCGCAGCAATGAAGACCCAACGCAGACATAAGGAAGCTAGCTAGCTAGCCAGATAGGGAAAACAAAACAAAACTATGATGGCTGGAAACGAAATCAGTACAAGTGCATACATACATACACCCACACAACACACACACACAGATTTTAGTTCTAATATTCCTCACTCTCTCTAAAACCTTGGCCCCCATCCTTTGCCATTAAGTTGAGCCCCAGGCAATAACTCAGGCTAGAGTTTTTATTATGTCCTACCTCACTAACCTGTCCTAGTATCTCAAGACCCTGGTCTTTGCTAAACAATAATGGATGAAAAGTTGTTTAAGGTAATCTAAACAATTATTCACTGAGTGTAACAACACTGATCATAGGATTTAAAATTTAAATGTCTCTATAAGGTATGGGACACTTAAGACCCTAAGACACGTATGCACATTTAAGTGAATCCAGCATCTGAACCAGTAGGTACGCATTCCATATTCATCAAACCAGCAAAACAGTTCTTCGCAGCATTTTTATCACCTTCAACGGCCTCAAACACTTCCACACTTTGAGTTAAATCACCCGATTTAACTCAAGGCTCCACAGACTTGGGCAGGACTACAGAGGGTGGCTATCAGAGGAACCCTGAGGGCACAGAACTTCTTTAGAGACCCTGAGCCATTCAGGTGATGTTGTTGCCCCTTAAGAACCTCTACTGTGGAAAGCAGCTAATTGAGGAGTTCCCTGAAAACCTAGGAACTTTAATGATGAATCTGAGTTTAAGTTAGTGAGCAAAGATGTACACATATGTTTATAACAATCCTCAACCTCTATTGTAGAAAGCAGCTCATCGAGGCATTATATGGAAACTTAGGAAAACTACTAACAAATCTGAGTTTATACTGGTGAGTTTTCACTGTATTGTAAAATAAACATTTTGAATAATCTTCAACCTTGTATGAAAGATTATTATGTATCAGGGCTTCCCTGGTGGCGCAGTGGTTGAGAGTCCACCTGCCGATGCAGGGGACACGGGTTCGTGCCCCGGTCCGGGAAGATCCCACATGCCGCGGAGCGGCTGGGCCCGTGAGCCATGGCCGCTGAGCCTCCGCGTCCGGAGCCTGTGCTCCGCAACGGGAGAGGCCACAGTGGTGAGAGGCCCGCATACCGCAAAAAAAAAAAAAAAAAATGTATCAAAAGAAAATTGATCTTGCCCTGAAACGAAAGCAAAGAATAAATATTTGTTGAATGGCTGACAGATGGATTTACAAAGCGAACGAATGAATGAATGGCAGTACTGCTGCTCAATTACCTCAAAGACAGTATATTTAATATCATGGTTATGACACACACACACAAAAAAACAACTAAAGCTACCAAAAAGAACTCGCCGGGAAATCTGTTCTTTGCAGCAAGGATGTATCAGGGTACAAGCATCTCTTCAGCCTGCAAAACCACAAGCATTTCAAAACCTGTTATATCCTAGCAATTTTACCTCCTGGGACACTAGGAAAGACTCATGATTCTCCCCACTATGTCCTTGAGCACAGTTTGAAAAAAAAAGCTTCTTTTGAAGACAGACCTAATAATAAATTAAATTACTTCTGTTATGCCACAACTAATGGACAGAAAGCACAGAGCTCAAGATGAACAATAATCTAACCCGTTAGATCTGATTTATAACCTAATGATATTCTGGTTCTGGCAGAGGAACAGAACAAAACCCAAGCTGTAATAACAGGCAAGGTGTGCTGTCAGCACTCCAGGGAGTTTTTATATTTTAAGCCTGCGGGAATTTGGAAAAGGTCCACGGTACTATTTTTTCCTTATCTGACTGACACAGCCGATTATACCTTTAAATTAAGTCTAATAACGTATACAGCCTTTGTTAATGAGAATGTGAAAGCTAAAGTTGTGTTTTGGGAAAAAGCAGATCATTTTGCAATACTGAATACGGGCATGATTGAACCAGGCGCCTCACTGGAATTCAGCTTTGGTCAAACAGAGGGCGGGTTATGGGACCCTAGAAGAGACGGATTCATTTTCCCACATTGCTGACCACTCTGGCTCCTCAGTTTTCTGGACGAAAAACAGATACGTTATTAGTCAACTTGGCTGTTGTATAGGTCAGATTTCTGCTACAATAATATTGTGTGGCCCCCACAAAGGAAAAGAACTGTGGTGATGGACAACAGTAAGGCTTCTTTCTTGCTCAGTGGGGTTCAGGTGCACTGGGTGACATCATGAACACCATGATGCATAAAGCTGCAGGTCGGGGCCATGATGCTCCCCACATCTCTCATTCTGGGACCAGCAGCAACATGGGGACCTGGGTCATGGTCTACTCAAGGCAGGTGGCAGGGCAGAGAGGCCAAGCAACACCAGGCAAGGACACTGACACCCTCTACCCATGTGCTTCCAGTACATTCCACTGGCCATGGAGAATCACAGAGCCCAGCTCAAAGTCAAGGGAACAGCAAAGTGTCCACCTACCTGGAGGCACAGCAGAGTCACTCGACCAAGAGACTGCAGGGCAATTACAGGGAGAGAGTCACAAGTCTGCACGACAATCAGATCTACCCACACACAATACTCAGATCTGCCCAGTTCATCTGAGCTCGCCCTCCTGCTGACAGCCTCTCATTCCCCGCCACAGGTAGGTGGAAACAGGCTAAGAGAACATGGGCTGCAGGACAGACCCATTCATTGGCTGGCAGGTGAGTGGGATGCAGGAGAGATCCATTCATTGGCTGGCAGGTGAGTGGGATGCAGGAGAGATCCATTCATTGGCTGGCAGGTGAGCGGGATGCAGGAGAGATCCATTCATTGGCAGGCGAGTGGGACGTGGGAGAGGTCCATTCATTGGCTGGCAGGTGAATGCGACGTGGGAGAGATCCATTCATTGGCTAGCAGGTGACCATTCAGTTACTCGTTCTCTCTCTCTGGTATTGCCTTGATGATAGAACCCTAAAGTAAAGGCCCACAGAAGGAATTTCAACTGCCTCTTTATAGTCCTTCTTGGGGACTAGATTTGCCTATTTGTCCTTGAATTTCCTATAATACATTATAATAAATGCCGACTCACTCTTATTAGTTTAAGTGGGTCTATCACTTGCCAGTCAAGGGGCCACACGGGTAACAAATGAACTTGTATACAGATGGTACCGAGAGGAGAAATCTGTCCAGAATAGGTGAGTGTGGAGGTGGGCAGCCAGACCTGGGAACCTGTCTTCCATCAGAGATTGCACAAGAAGCATTTCGCTGTTTTTACTGAGGTCAGATGTCTCAGAGGAGATGGGGACTAATGAAGACTACTGAAGGGGGTGGGTTTTTGTTTTTACAAATGTTAAGTAAAGTATCCCTTTAGCACTGTCACTGCCTGTGACAGGCCCCCTAAAAAGAAATCACTCCTTTAGGCTTATTATTTGGTTTTTGTCCATCCCTCTCTAATCTCTCCTTATTTGGGAATCTTGGTATTTCTTTGTAACCTTCCAAGTGAATGATTCCCAGATTAATACTTGCAGCTGTGCGCTCAAATCCTCTATTTCTCCTGCCTGTGCATCACTTCTTCCTGGATATCCTACTTTCACTTGAATTCACTTTTGGTCTAGAACTGAATTTACCAGCTTTCCACACAAACCTCTGGCCCTTCCTTTCTTCTGTCACTGGTACTTTCTTCTTTTCTCCTGTGTCTCCTACTGAGCACACTTTTGGGCTCCAACATGCCATCAGCTATTAGTAGCAGATACCGCTGGCTGCCCGGCCACATTCCAGGAGCCTGTCTCCCAACTATGGGATGGGCAGGGGAGCCAACCTCGAGCAAAGGGACCCAAGGTGAAACGTTCAATGGGGCTTCTGGAGAAGGTCTGACTCCCTGACAGGAAGAGGGCTGTGGAGAGAAACTGTTCTTTTGCTGCGATCCCCCCAGGCATTTTACTGAAATCATGAGAGGACAGAGCATCAACATCTGTGCACCTGATCAAAACGCTTCCCTGGTTCCCAACTGTCAAGTGAACAAAACCTAAACTCCTTAGCTCAGTATTAAAATGCATTCATTATCTGGTGCACATTTATCTCGCCAGCTGATGTCTTCCTGTTTCCCTTCACATCAATAGGGAATAATTATATGATTAACCACTGGTACTGAGCCCTTACAATGCACCAAACAGCCTGCTAAACACGTTATATATATACAGTATTCATTTACTCCATACAACTCTAGATGGTCAGTGTTATCACACCCATTATACAGACCATAGCAGGACCAGAACTCAACGCAAGTTTCTTTCCATAAAGCCCCATGCTTCTCAACCATTGTTTCCTGGGTACCTTCTGTGTGTCAGACACTAATACACCATATCATTTCCTCTGCCAGTTTGTTTTTCTAACGATCCCACTCCTTTAGGCCACACCCTCTGGGCTCAGCTCAAAAAGCCACTTCACGAAGGTGAAAGTCACTTCCTCTCAAGATGCTGCAAAAACCAAAAGCAATTGCATTCTTCTCTGGTCAAAAGTGCAATCAGTTTTCTCTTCTCTCCTTATAGCCGTCAGCCCTTCTTACTTGTACTATGGTAATCTAATTATACCTTACACCAAATTTGAGGCTCCAAGCTCTCGACTAAGGTAAGATCAGCTGCTCATTCATTTGGTAATTTTCCCGCCCCGCAGGATAATAATAAGAGACAACAGTTATTGAGTCTTTCCTATGCTGAAGACAGTGAGTTAACACTTTACACATTCTTTAATTTATTCCCTTGATACCTTTGTGAGTTCTATTTCACCCTCATTTTAAAGGGTAGGAAACAAGGTGTGGTAAGGCTGAGTTACTGCCTAAGGTCACACACCTAATAGAATAAAAAAAGATTCAAATCCAAGAGGTCCCCAAAGAAATAATTTTTGAAAAATCCATTAGGAGTGGACCCAAGTTTAAAAGCCTTTTCCACTGCCAGATTTGAACAACAGGCTTGGTTTTGAGAATAACCTTCACTGGGGTATCCTGGCCAATTTCTGTGTGGGAGGGCAGGAAAGGGAGAAGTTTAATTCAATATTATCTAGGCCAATGAATCTATGCCCAATGTACTATATGTTCCAAAGATTTTAGGCCTCACTTGAAATCTCTGTGTCTCTCGTGAAAAAAGACGGTCTGTCTTACATAATTAAATCTGCTTTAAGATCCAGTATCACATTATGGAATTTAAATGACTTACAAAGAAATCAATTCCTGCCTGGGAAGGTTATGATGAGGTTGATAACTTATTTTAGGGGTTCCCAAACCACACCAAGGGACCACCTGCATAAGAATTTTCTGGGGTGCTTAAAAAAATAGATTTCACAGTTATGAAATAAGGATATGAGTGCAACTTACAAAGGTCCCTAGGGTTTTCTGATAAGCTGCAAGACTCGAGAACCCCTAGATTCTAGTCCATTCCACACCTCAACTGCTAACACTTCTATAACTTACCAGTATAAAAATAACTGTTCAGGGCTTCCCTGGTAGCACAGTGGTTAAGAATCCACCTGCCAACGCAGGGGACAGGGGTTTGAGCCCTGGTCCAGGAAGATGCCACATGCCACGGAGCAGCTAAGCCCGTGCGCCACAACTACTGAAGCCCAAGTACCTAGAGCCTGTGCTCCGCAACAAGAGAAGCCACCGCAATGAGAAGCCCGTGCACCACAATGAAGAGTAGCCCCTGCTCGCCGCAACTAGAGAAAGCCCGCACTGAGCAAGGAAGACCCAATGCAGCCAAAAATAAAAAATGAATAAATTAAAAATAAAAATAGCTGTGAGTAAAAAAAAAAAAAAAAAAATCAGTGGATCTCTCATCGTTTGTGGCTTTAGTCTCCAGCAGCTACAATTTAGAAAAGCTCCAGACAGGGATTATTGTCTCCTAAATATTTGGTTACAACCACATAAAAGCCCTGATCCTAAAGAATCCATTCTATGAGTGTCGGTAGTGCCTGTTGAGAGTTGATTGTATCAGGATATCAGGTCAGGGCCTGGGTAGGATTACATAAACTCCGGGAGTAGGAAGCACATTCTGAGGAAAGCAGCTTGCATTTCAATAATCTGATAAACAGGCTTCAATAATCTGATAAACAGGCGTTAACAGAAGCACCACAAGTGCCTGGATGCCTGAGTCTGTGCACCTTTGTTGAACTATATGTCAGAGTGCTCCTGGCTCGACACAAGAACAAAACTGCGGCCTCCCAGGGAAAGTCATTCCCTGAGCCTCTTGCAGGAACAAGAGGGAAAGACTGGGCTCTGCTTATAAGAATGGTATAAACAGTCTCAAAATGAAGTTCAGAGTTTGAAAGGGTAAATATCATCCCAATTACATTCAAATATATACATATAAATATATATGTACACACACATTTGGTTCTGTTAACAATATAGTATTCACGTGTGTGTGTGTATGCGTGTGTTCACACACATACACTAGTTATTTCCTGGCAGTCTTAGACTATTTCAATCTGAATCAGTATCAGCTAAAAATAAATTAAAACATAAAATAATACAATAGAGTTAACTGCTAGGACTTATACTGCTCAAGGTCTGTGACATGGAACTGACCACAATTGAGAGATATTCACCAGCTCCTAAATGATGGAAAGGAGAATAGAATAGAATAGAAAGGGAGAAAAACGCACAGCTCTAGAGGTAAAATCTAAGTTTTGACAATGTCACTGGCATCATATACACTTCTGTCCCAGGGACTGAGCAGAAGCAAACTTGAGTAATGACAAGTAACTTTAATTAAACTCTCCATCTGCTTATAAGCTTGATGAACTTCAAAATGAACTTGCTTACCAAGTCACGGTCTCTCCAAGAAGTAATCCTTTCTTATTAATCTTTGACAAACTATTAAATTTCCCATTTTTCCCCTGACCAGTGGTAGAATGCCCTCTCTCCGTATGATTTACAAGTAGTCTCAGAAATTAGAAAGTGATGTACAGCTCATGTAATTCATTTTAATAGGAATTTGGATGGCTTCTCTTTTTCTTTTTCAAAATACAATATCTTGAATTGTCCTCTCCAAGCATGTGATAAATGACGTGGGGGCAGAAAAAGAAGAATTTTTAAATGCAAGATAAAAAGGATGATTTTGTAGTCTCTCTTTATGAAGGGCCTGCTCTCTGAAGTGATAAAAGCTGCGGTCCTGCTGTGTTTCCACCTGCAAAACTCCTCTTAAATCTAATAGAACTTAGAGGGGTACACAAGCCACCGAGGATGAAACCTAATTTCCATCTCGGTTCACTTGATTTCCTAAAATTACATCAGCAGCAAAATCAGATAGACGGTGGATGCTGGTTTATGAGGCTTCTAATAGATAAAACTCTTTTAGTATTTAAAGAATAATTACCACTCTCTGATTCAACCAGGGCTTATGGGAAACTATTGTGTCACCTCCTTTTCCTTCGTTAGGCCATGAATGTAACCAGCACTAACTACCCAATCATATTTTTAAGATCATTTAAGAAAAAAAATGATATTCATTAAGATGCACTGTAAATCCAGAAGCACAAAAAAATCACAAGAATTTCCACGACTCAGAAATCAAAGGGACTCAATCATTAAATTCAATTTTCCACTCATTGCATCTAAAAAGAGTCACAGAGCAGAGAGGGCCTATGTATTTAGAACATGGATGAGGGGGACGGTGTAACAAAGTCTTTAACCCATCCAATGCAAATAGCCTTTGAATTATTCTAGGGAGATATTGCCCACACGCACTTGTGCTGACAGGTGGACACGTTCACTAACTTTAGAAACCCAACTTTGTTTCTTGCCAACACCATTATTGCCCACAAAGTCCACTCTAAGATTATTCAATCAAGTGTGCTTGCTATAATTGGATTTTCTCTCTCTCTCCCTCCATTCTGAAAGACCAAAATGGTAATGCCGAAGTGTCATTTAAGTTGTTCCTGTCTCACGAACTCAGGCTAAAAATGGTATGCAAGCTCTACTAGAGACCTGGGCACACAACATTATTCTTAGTATACATCTGATACTTGTCCATTCAAAAGAAAGCAGGTCCAGAGGCCCATCCCAGAACGTTAGCAATCATCCCACCCAATTTTCTCACCATATACCAAAATCTGCAAAATGGTCTGTTTTCTTCTGAAATGGCAGAGAGAGAATATGATCGACAGCTTAATAGAAAACCCAGTCCACAAGGTAAAAACAAAAGGTCATGTCATACTCTGCAAAGTGTAACATCTGTAAATTCATTTCCCCCCTTTCTACTATCCAACACCTACCCTTCACAAAAAGAGAACACATTAAAATGAAAAATATGAGTTTTCCTCTGGCAAGAATGACTGAAGAGCACTGTTTTATTTTCTTCCCAACACAAAGTAAATACACCATGAGGTTTAATTGCAGTTTGTACCTTCATACCTCCCAGCAGGGTGGCCCATCTGGGGACTGAATCTGTGACACCCTTTAACTGAGACTTCATGACCTTCTGGGCTCTGTATTAACAGAGCCCAGAAAACCCTAACCCAGAAAACCATCCTCAGAGGAAAATGTCATCAGTGGTTAACTCGTACCATGGGGCCAACTTTGATTTTTTTTTTTTTTCTCTCCTTTTTGCAGGAAGAGTAGACCTGGGATTTTCTTTACGAGGCAATTTATTATGAATATAGTTGGTGGCTTTTCGCTTGTTGGCGTATTTTTTAAGAAAAAGAAAAACAGAGGAGAAAGAAACACACAGGCCATAGCCCGATCCTAGAAAACATCCCGTATAGCAGGGCTTCTCAACCTCAACACCATGAACGATTCGAGCCAAATACCTCTTTGTTCTGGGAGGCTGTTCTGTATAGTGGATGCACAGCGTCCCTGGCCTCTAGCCATTAGACGTTGGTAGCTCCAGCCCTGTTGTAAGAAGCAGAAATGTCTCCAGACATTGCCAAATGTCATCCTGAAAAGAAAACTGCCCCCAGTTGAGAGCCAAGGCTTTAGAGCAAAAGAGACAGAGTCCCTCTTAAAATTCCTAAGGCCACTCCTGACACTGTTCAGGAGGAGTATTTGCAGGTCCATCCAGTCTCTGTGGATTTCCAGTGCCTGTGCCCCCCATCACCAAAGAAGCCGGGTGCCGAAATCACCAACACACCTATCTTTATCCCAAAGGACCTGGCAAACCCTTCATAATGTGCTCACATAAAACTAAAACCCAAAAGGGGAAAACGCCTATGTCAGCAAAGCAGGGAGGAGAGGTAGGGAGCCTTCATACGCCAGGAAAGGGGGAAACCCTAGGCTTTAAAACTGCTGCTTTGGCAAATGTCTGATGCTCGGAGACCTATTTTTAAAAGTTGGGGAGAGGGAAGTCGCAAAGAAACAGAAAAGTCCAAGTACATTTTCAACATCTTTTCATCTTTTTGATGTATCAATGAAGACTTTTTTTTTTGAGAGAGAGAGAAAAAAAAGTCATAACTCCTGCAGTAAAAATAAAGAATGAGCACACAAGGCAGTAAACCTAACCATCAGCACTTTTAAACTACCCTTAAACAAAAAGGCACTGATGAGACAGATTTATTTTAACCCCTTGGCAGAAGAGGTTGCCGAAAGCAGTCTATCACATGGTACCAATGGGATAAAGAAGGCTGAAGTACCCTTTGGGAGATACAAAAGCAAACCAAGTCCGGCTAAGACCTGAGATTACCCTCCTTGCCAAAGAAATCGGGTTATTCAGGTGACAGAGCTCAGAGCCCAGTGAAGGGGATGCTTAATCTAGTTCTAACCATGAACCCCAGGTTGCCCCATAAACTTAGCATCCTTCTAACAAGAAAGGCGGTCTGGGCAGTAGGTCTTTATGTATCAAACCTCAAATGACAATGGCAACCTGGGATTCATCCAAAAATAATTTTCATAGTGAGGTGGCCAGGAATAATTTACACTACTCCCCTTCTCTAGTGTGTAAGATGCTAGAAGACCAATACACAGGACAGCAGGTTGAAGGTACTTACAGAAAGCTCATGGGAGGTTAAGTGACCTAACGCTTTTACCCAGGGGCCTTGGACACTGTTCTTTTTCTTCAAATCTGCATTCCAATCTGTCTCCATGAATGAACGTGGTCTTGTCTGCACGATGCATTTTCCAGAATTTCCCACTGAACCACAAATCAACTCCAAGGGAAAGGTAGTGATTAATACAACAAATGGGTCCAGCCATGGTAGATTTTTCATACCTGACAGCTATGTCCTAGAGGAAGTACAAAAGACCCTGGAGTTGCTACTTTTAACTTCCCAAATGCTTGGTGATTATTCTAACAGACCCAGAAGATCAGGAAAAATAGACATTTTTAAACTTCTTGAGGAAAAAATGATTTCCGAGCACCAGGAAGCTAGTCCTAGGCTCCATGTCGCCCAGTGAAAGAGCCGAGCTGACCACAGGATGCTCACATTCCAACACTGTGTTCTTGGTTTAAAAAAAAAAAGCAACATTCAGGAAGCAGTGAGAAAAAGCCTTTCAGGAAAAAAAAATCTCATCAGCTGTGCAATAAAATATGAAAGTAAGTTGAAAAGGTACTGTGTGTTGTTGTAGGGTCTGAGAAAGGCTTCAGGCATAACTTCTAGAACCACATCGTCCACTATGGTGGCTATTAGCCACCTGTGGTCAATTAGGCATTTGAAATGTGGCTTAGTCCAAAGTGAGATATCATTACAGCGCATGATACACACTGGATTTCCAAGACTTAGAAGGAAAAAGAGCAGGTGAAACAGCTCACTGATAATTCCTGGATCGATTACATGTTGAAATGATAATATTTTGGAGATACTGGGTTGAATAAAATATACTACATTTAATTTCACCTGCTTTTTTTTACTCTTCTAATGCGGCCACTAGAAAAATTTAAATCACTTATGTGACTCATATTTATGGCTCACATGATATTTCTAATGGACAGCACTGCTCAAGAACGGGAGTCAGCAAACTTTCTGGAAGGGCCTGACTGTAAATATTTTAGGCTCTGTCTCTGTCTATGATGCCAAAGCAGCAGGGACAATATACAAACAGATGGTTGCGGCTGTGTTCCAATAACATTTTATTTACAAAACAGACAGATGAATTTGGCCTGTGAGCCCCAGGCTGCCTTCTTCTCAGGGTCTAGATCATTAACAGTTCCCTATAAAGAGGGAGATGAATACACCAGGGGCCCATGATATGAATTCAGCCTGCAGGTATGTTTTTGTATCCAGCATGGGTCCCCAGCAAATCTGAACTTGAATACCTTTAGACTGGGCCTGGCTGTCCCAGGTCCCCCAGTAACCCCCACATCACTTGCCAAGTTTAACTGCCCTTTTTTTTTTTTTAATTTACTTTATTTATTCATTTATTTTTGGCTGTGTTGGGTCTTTGTTGCTACGCGCGGGCTTTCTCTAGTTGCGGCGAGCGGGGGCTACTCTTCGTTGCGGTACACGGGCTTCTCATTGCAGTGGCTTCTCTTGTTGCGGAGCACGGGCTCTAGGCATGCGGGCTTAAGTAGTTGTGGCTTGCGGGCTCTAGAGTGCAGGCTCAGTAGTTGTGGCGCAAGGGCTTAGTTGCTCCACGGCATGTGGGATCTTCCCAGACCAGGGCTTGAACCCATGTCCCCTGCACTGGCAGGTGGATTCTTAACCACTGCACCACCAGGGAAGTCCAAACTGGCCTTCTTCATGCCATGACCACGTGCATTTAGCCCTCCTGCTGTAAAACTGGTGTCCTAGGAAGCGGCACTCCAAAAAGCCAGACAGTCATGGAATCAGATAACGGGAGTTTCTATCAGGGGCTAACTTAGTTAACTCATACAATTTATCATCCAAAGCAAATCGATTCTGAGAATGAAAGGAGGCATAATTAATAATTAAATCTGGATTAACAGGTTTCCACCAGAATGTATACAGTTATCCTACTGACAGAGGAAGCCAGGCCTACAATGAAAATATGGTCAACTTTCTCCAAAATGCAGACATGAACAAGGAAGAGAACAGCTGGGACCACTTCCTGTATAGCACAATGTATTACTATTAAACAAACCCTGCCTGACACACCTAACAGGGCTGGCCTCCCTCAGTGTCCATGGTATCTGTGGTGGGCTTCAGCTTCTCTCTGGTCAGCTTCCCAAGATCTATTTCAGCACCTCTGCGTGACAATCCTGGATTTAGTCTGGGTCTTCCCCATCCAAATCATGGCCTAATGATTAAAAATTTTTCCACCCAAGGTGTGTAATGAGTACACGGGGGCTTATGACACTACCCTCTCTACTTCTGCGTGTTACTGATCATTTCCACGCTTTAAAAAATATTTTTAAAGGTTACACCCGGCTTTCCCAGTTGCAGATGGACTTCAGTTAGCCTAAGATAACCAGCTTCTGTGGGCAGCAATGCTGCCATTATGATGGGGAGCTGGTTTTAGGATAATGCGGACACTGTCGGTGGCAGAGCCCAGAGACAGAAATAAACATAGTCCCTCACCACTCTTGGGCTGTTGGAACCAAACAAAACTGAGGACAGCACAAAGTTTATTCTTTCCCTTTACTGCTGAAAGCAACCTGGGTTGAGTTTCTGTTGCTTGCACCTGTCATGGGTGATTCCTGTAACCAATGCCACCTTCTTCCTCCCCCTCTTCCCCAATGGTCTTTATCTGGAGGGTACACAGGTGTGTACACACACACACACACACACACATATCCGTGTACCCTCCAAGTACAGACCAGTGGGGAGTATCATGAAAATATACATGCTGGGCTTCCCTAGTGGCGCAGTGGTTGAGAGTCCGCCTGCTGATGCAGGGGACGCGGGTTCGTGCCCCAGTCCGGGAAGATCCCACATGCCACGGAGCGGCTGGGCCCGTGAGCCATGGCCGCCGGGCCTGCACATCCGGAGCCTGTGCTCCACAACGGGAGAGGCCCGCGTACCGCAAAAAAAAAAAAAGAAAGAAAGAAAGAAAATACACATGCTTTTGAAGCTAAATTAAGCAGTCAGGAGCCATTTCCCACCTCACAGGCACTTCCCTGAGCTGCCAATGCATCTGTTTGTAGGAGCAGCTGGTCACACACACTTTTTACCTCACCAGGAAGTCACTTCCCAGAGGGACGCTGAAACCAGCAGTGCTGGGGTAGTGGCTCCCCCCAGGAACATCACAAACATTGCTTTGAACACATTGCGGCTTCCTTCTGACCTTTCTCCTTCCATAAAGGAGCTGCACACAGTTATGTCCACACCACAGGTCACTGTTCTGGCCCTACTCCTATCACCTCAGGGGAACTTTACGTTCTTCCTTCAGCTTGTAACACCAATCCTGAGAGATGGGAGGAAGAGCCGGGACATGCTCACAGGGAACTCTTAGACTTCGGAGGCAACATCACCAAGAATGCACAACCTGGGCTTCCCTGGTGGCGCAGTGGTTAAGAATCCGCCTGCCGATGCAGGGGACACGGGTTCGAGCCCTGGTCCGGGAAGATCCTACATGCCGCAGAGCAACTAAGCCCGTGCACCACAACTACTGAGCCTGTGCTCTAGATCCCGTGAGCCACAACTACTGAGCCTGCGTGCCACAACTACTGAAGCCCGCGTACCTAGAGCCCGTGCTCTGCAAGAAGAGAAGCCACCACAATGAGAAGCCTGCACACCTCAATGAAGAGTGGCCCCCGCTCACCGCAACTACAGAAAGCCTGTGCACAGCAACGAAGACCCAATGCAGCCAAAAATGAATGAATGAATGAATGAATGAATGAACGCACAACCTCTTAAGCAGCTAGGACACCGATATGCATACCTGACAATCTACATAATGAGTCTCTACACGTACTCCCCTTCTCATAAAAACTCTATCCTCTACCACGGCTCAGGATATTTTTAAACCATAGTTTTTTGATTGTTCTTATTTTTGAAATTGGGGCTGCAGGAATCTGTCACCTGTCTTCACTCACCTGTAAACCCTACCACCTTGTACAAAACCGGCTCTATGAAAAAAACACATCGGATCAATTTAAGACCACACATGTGGAAACTAGTTTGTTTATATAATCACAACAATATTTACTAAGTGATATGTATTAAGAATTTGCCAGGTCCTGGGTTAAGCACGGAACCATAGATTATTTCATTTCATGTTCGCTAAATTCCCATTATGAGCCCCTATTACACGGCCAGGAACGAGTAGAGTTAGACTTCACACCCTGCTGGTGTGGCTTCGTCATCTTCACTCTGAACTGTGATAGGATACCACCTCCCAAATGAAGAAGCATTCTACCTCTCAAATTAGGAATTTAATTCCTTATTAATCAATACACTTACTGTTCGGGGTGGGGGGATGGTGCTTTCAAGAGGATAGAGCGTAACTCCCTACTCCTTAATGACTGATTCCCTCCAAAGAGGATACTGTGTGTGTAGGGGGGGCTTGGGGATAAAATTACAGTGAAGAAATTTACGGAACACTGCCATGTGACCAAGATCAACATCAACAGTCATAAACCCTGTTGACAGCATGTACCCTTGATACAATGTAATGAACATGGTACTTCTGTGACCTTCCACCCAAAAACCTGCAACCCCAATCCAATCATGAGAAAAAAACACCAGACAAACCCAAATTTAAGGATATTCTACGAAGTACTTGACAAGTATTCCTCAAAACTGTCAAGATCATCAGAAAAAAGCAAAGTCTGAGAAACTGTCACAACCCAGAGGAAGCTCAGGAGACATGACAACTAAATGTAATGCAGTATCCTGGATGGGATCCGAGAACAGGAAAGGACATTAAGTTAAAAGTAAGGATCTGAGTAAGTAGGGAGTTTAGTAACAATGGATCAACTCTGGCTCACTAGTTACCACAAATGTACCAAACTAATATAAAGAGGTCTATAACAGCAAAAACTGGAGATCTTCTCAATGTTTCCATAAACTTAAAACTATTTAAAATAAAATGTTTATATTTTTAAAATGTTCACATCCCTACTACTTGGAGGGAAAGTATAAAAGATCAAGAAACCCTCCAAGTTTCCAGCTCTAGCACTGATGGGAACTCTGCTCAGGAACAGAAGCAGACCTGACTACACAGCGCTGCCCTGTCAACATGCACCCGAAGGCCCACGATGCTTCCAGGTTGTTCCACTGACTACTTTATGCTCTAGCTGTAGCTCATCCATAAAAGCAGGTTGTTTAACTCACTAGTCAAGTCCTTGGAGCCCATTCTTGAGTTACCAGACTGGCTATTTTTGAGCTAACTATAAACTGAAAACATTTACAAACGAAAACAAACAGCGTTCCCTAATGGCCCCTTCCAATACAAAGGTAAAACTAAAAAGATTAAAAAATTTTAAAGCAACACCACCACTTTGAGTGCCTTAGGAGGGTAGTCAAAAACAGGCTTTATATATATACACATATATATGTACGTATATATATTTGGGGGTGGCACGCTCGACCAGGGCTCGAACCTGGGCCCCCTGCACTGGGAGCATGGAGTCTTAACCACTGGACCGCCAGGGAAGTCCCAAGAATAGGCTTTTTAAAATGCAAAGTGACTGAAGATTTTTTATTCCCATTTGGGCCAGGTTTTGTACACAAGCCTCAGAGGAAGGGCAGTAAGTTGCAAATGATTTCAACCAGCGCTACACTGATAAAGTAATTTCATGCCTGACACTATTTTCAATGCCTAATGAACCTTTCTTAACTACTAAAAAAATTAACTAGTTGTCATTTACTGTCACATACAGTATTTTGGTGGGAACTTACATGGGAGAGAAGGGGGTCTAGAATGTTGACTTAGAATTTACATTTCCAGTTGTGTCCATTACTTTCCACAATCATCTGAAATATTTCTTTCCCACATCACAGCCAGTAAACCCTTAAGAAGCCCTGTACTATGCTGGGCAAGGTGAGTCTGTGGAAAAAGTTTATTCCTATAAGAAATTATTCATGTGATTATCTGTGTTAAAATGCAGAGAAATATTTTAAGAAGGAAGAAAAAAAAGTGTGTGACCATAATGTCCCAACCAAATCACTGTAGGTTTGGACTCAGCAGACAGTCTCAAAATCCCTAACTTCTTTGACTTTATGCTGGGAAAATTCCATAGATCCTGTTTTTCTTTTCTTTCTCTTCTCTTCCTCCTTCCTTCCTTCCACCTTCCTTTCTTCCCTCCTTTCTCCTCTCCACCACCCCACCCCCCCACCCCCGCGGTCATCTTCTTTCTCTCTCTGTGACATTAAAAATTAGAGCTGGAGATTAGGGAACCCAGAAATGGAAATAGAGGCCACTCTTAAGAGACCTTCTCCACATCAGGCTCCCAGCAGTCAGCACTGACCGATTCTGAATCTGCCTAGAGACCGGGGCTTGGCTTCACAGCTCTGAACACAGAACTCCAATGAGCCACTGGCAATCAGCGGCGCTACAGAGGGAACCTCTTGGGCAATCCGAAAAACTGGAACCTTGATTGGTAAAGGAGGGCAGAGGGCGGGGAAATGATTACTGGTTAAAGCTGACCCCAGAAAGGACCCAGCCTCCCAGTTCCCAGGCCTATGCTTCTCCTTCCGCAGGAAGGTGCCTTTCTTTCTCATAGAGGTATGTGTACCAACAATCTCTTCTCCTTCGTTACTGAGGACAAAGATAAGACATTTATAGATCTAACACCGATATGCCTCCCATGATTACCTTAGCTCATGAAGTTGAAGACACCATTAAATTGTAAGCGGACTCCTCCCAATTTCAGTGATGTTCAAATGTTAAAAAATAAAAGCCCCAGACAACAGTTTTCAAACACTACTGAACGGAAATTATATCCGTATTTCAGAGATATTACAACGTGAAGAAAAAAGAACTCAGCATCAATGAAATCCACTACATCATTTAGTCCTCAGGGGAAGGCTGCAACACAGTTAAGTATCATCTCTGCATTTCAGGGGCAAAATGGAAACCAGGCTCAGAGCTGACGATGGACATCTTAGCCCCTGGGAGTAACATGAACATGCACATGATCCCCGGCCTTTAATAACCTGACAGAACAGGGACTTGCTTCCTACCTTTTCCTATAGCCCTTCACCTTGATATCTTTCATGTATATAAAGTTGGGTCTAAAAACTAACCCTTCACCTGGAAGAAAACAATGATCCATAAAAAAGTACAGAGTTAACGAATCACTGATGTTCGTTCTCGAAAGCGTTTTGAGTGCCTAGTACGTGCCAGCAGGCCCTGTATCGATCCTGAGTAGACAGTGGAGAGATAACGTCCTCACCTTGGTGTCTAGTAAGAGAGACAAAAACAATAAACAAGGTAATAGCAACAACACAAATAAGGTGACATACAAAGGTAAGAGTGCTCTGGAGGGGCTACACTTAAGAATCTACATTTACCTTGAGATCTGGAGGGAGAGAATTCAGCCATGAAAAGAAGCAAGCAGGCTAACCATGCACACAAGAGCCTCCAGATGTGATCAAGAAGCATGAAGATGCCACTTCCACACTCCTCTCTCACTCCTGCCAAACATTCACTCTCAACCGGAGGCCAGCAGGCCAACGTTGGTCCTTTCTAAGCAACTACACAGCTTCATTTGCCCCAAGGAACCAAGTTCTGCCTATTCAGGCTCTTAAATGGGCAGCTATCAACTCTCCCGGCTGCTGAATTTAAGGATTCCTCTTCAATAACCCCAAGAATCAGAGCCATTATTTATCACAGTCTTCTTTTGTTTTGAGTCATGTAAGAGGAAAAAGTATCAATAATCTTTGCTCCAGGACAGGTTTCTACAATCTCTGTTTCTATTTCGGCAGCGAAGATTAAAGAACCACCGATGTTCTGGAAACCCAAAGCCAGTTACCTGCGTGTGGACCATCGGATTAATAACACCAAACATCAGCCTCCCAGGTCTCCAGCCTCTTTTTATCTCGCTCAATGGTTAACATTTGGGAACACTCCCTTGTCCCCCAGAGACATTATTTTCAGTTATAAGCTATAAGGATGTCCCCTCTGGTCATCAAATTTAATGTGATGATTATTAAAGGGAATTTGCTAATATTAATGCCCACTTTCAACTTGAGGGACAGAGTTACAAATTTCTCCTCATTTTGGCTAGTGGGGAACGGGCCAAGGATGAAATCTGAATAAAGTTAAGGAGAAATCTACTGCTGTTCAATTATTTAACAGATCATGTACAACAGAGGTAGTGATGCATTACCTACCAAAGATACGATTACACTCAAAGCCATAATGAACTCTTACTATTCAGAGGGGAAGGCGCAGTATATATAAAGTTCTATAGTCCAACGCTACTCAACAGCCTTAATTATAAAGATAACAGCTGGTATTTACTGAGCACTTACCAGCCAGGCAACTGTACCTTGTCATTTAACCTCTCCACACTTGGAAGGTAGATACTATTCCCATCTACTTTCTACAGATGAAAACACTAAGATTTAGTGACTCTAAGTCCTGCTCACCTTCACAGCCTGTGCTCTTAAGGTCTACACCACAAAGACGTGCAATTCAGGGACAGTGGACTCAGACCATCAAAGCTGAAACCCCAGCTCCACTACTTATTAGTTGTATGACCTCGGAAAGCTAGTTAACCACTTACAGCCTCAGTCCCCTCATCTCTAAAATGGGGCCATCATAGGGATCAATACGTGCAGTTGGCTGAAGGATTAAATGAGACCCTGGGCACACTGTCAGGCATGCATTTAGACATACCATGAATGCTGGTCGCTGAGACTACTCAAGCCATTACTACTACCAAGAGCGATGTCACATTCCCAGTTGATTTTACAACATCAATAACTTACTACCCATTCATTTTAGCCATTCATACTATGACCAAATACCATCACTAATACATGAACCAGAAATTATAGAGTATAAAACATATCCGAATTCCTTTCCCATTCCTACGGTGAAGCCTGAGTCCATCACCAGGAAAGGTCCCGTTGTTGTAAACCAATTCAGAAAATAAATACACCAGTTTTTAGACATGCTCCGGGTGCCACGAAAATCTTCATTATAACCTGATGAATTTAACTCATTTTTCAGAGTATACAACCTGTAGATTATGGTTAAAATGCATAAGGGGGACGCTCCATGTTTTAAAGACGTTTGCGTATTTAACTTGCAGGCAGCAATCTGCTCGGGTGTAAGCAAAGCATGCTATCGCTGACGTCTTACATTTCAATTTTCTTTACACCCAAACAACAAAATATTTAAACAGTAAACACCTGCTCAAAGACCTAAGAGAGGGAAGACTTCGGAAGGCGCAGGCGGTGTGTTGACTACTGAGAAAGCCAAGTGGCACAGGGGCTAGATGTTTGAAAGCCCGACCTATTGTGTCAGAAAAGGAGAGCCTAATGCCACAAAATGCATGGAGGGAAATCTGGAACCGTAAACAATCTGAGAAAATTTAAATGAACAGATGGCAATAGAAAAATACAGGAGACTTTAAAAAATATTAGTAAATCTAGCACATTCTTTTTAAAAGAAAAGACAAGTCCATAATAATTAATCATCATAAATTTTATTGATTTTAAAAACAGGTAAAATGGGGGTGGGTATAGAAAACAGCAAAAAGTCGTGGAAAAAAAAAATAGGATTTAGGGACTTCCCTGGCAGTCCAGTGGTTAAGACTGTGCTTCCACTGCAAGGGGCACGGGTTCAATCCCTGGTTGGGGCACTAAGATCCCACATGCTGTGAGGTGTGTCCACAAAAAAAAAAAAAAAAAAGATAGGATTTAAATAAAAGCATTTATCCAAAAATCATCTTCGGCGCTCATAGAGCCATGAGGCGCTTGAGCAAACTGAACACAAAAGTGAGCCTTCGGCGCTAAGCAGATACACAGAACCTGCATCGTTATCCACTTTGGGGGATGTCACCTCCTCTGTGGCAATCAGTTTACTACAACAAGATATCTGGTGGAAACAACCTCAACATGACATGGAAAAACTTCAGTTTTGCTACAACAGAATAACCAAAAAGATGTTTATTTCTATATGGCAGCGAGAAACAGAGCACAGATGATTCAGTTTCTTTTTTCACAACCTAGCCAAGCTTGGAATTAATTTTGATCTTTTCAGCTAAAAGCAAACTGGCAAAGGAGGGTGGGGTGATGGTAATGGTGGCTGCCACAGAAAAGACAAGTAGACAGCATACAGAGAGCTGTACGTGGACTCCTGTCAATTTGCAGGTTAGGGCCCTGTGCTGGGAATAGTAGCAGCTTGTTGTTTTTTTAAATCAGTGACTGTGTGTGCCCCTCTCCCTAGTGTAATACTTGGGTAGCTTTTGATTAAAAGGGACATAAATCTAAGGGGATAAAGAGGAGAAAAAAAGGAATTAACTGACTTAAATAATTGGAAAGTCTAAGGCATGAGGCTTCAGGTATAGCTGGTTCCAGAGGCTGCAGAAGTATCATCAAGGCTCTGATTCTCTTTCTAATTTTCAGGCCAAGAAGCTGCCGTCACAAAGCCAAAGCTGCAACACACTCTCCTTTGGATAAGAAAAACATGCAAAAGAAGAGAAACTCGCTGGTAGGGGTCCACAAGCAAACTAAAGTAAGACACTCATTAGTCTTGCTTGGGACACACAATCAGTTTTAAAACCACCATTGAGCTACTTAAGTGGCCACGCCTGTTCTGGTCACTATGATGGACAGCCTTACTTGAACTGTGTAGACTGGGGATGAAAAGGGAACGTAGGGAAAGGATGGGCTGGAGCAAGAGAAACAAATCTTGAGATGCCAATACTCATGACCACTCAATCTCAGAGACCTTTCCTCCGTTAGTTTCTATTTCTTGTGCCACTCTCAAAGCCTCTCTTTCAATTTTCTATTTAATGAATGAATTGTAAGCAGTGGGCTAGGCGAAGAAAAGAGAGAGAAAAACGTTCCATGGAAAACGGAAGAAAAGAAAAAGTGAAGAGCACACCTGAGATTTGAACCCAAATTCCTGAATTCATTGGCGGGAAGGGCCAAGAGCTGAGAGAAACGTGACATGTGCCCTCATGAGGCCACCAAGGGTAGGCTCAAGGCTGAAGAAAGCCATAAAGTCTCCTGGGCTGCGGAAGGGGTTGGGGGCTCAGCATCCTTGCGCTGCCAGAGCCCTCCCTGGTGACACCGCACCAACTGTAGGGCTACGGATCCTCTCCCCCTGGTCACACAAAACCGCTGTGCTCTTGAGGTCACAGCAGCCCAAGCAGAAAGATGAGTTCTAATAACCAAGGCATTTCAGCCTCTAGAACTCATGATCCTCCCTATTATTCATGAAGATGCATTAAATATGTATTTTTCTGCCTTCCTCTTCTCTTAAAGCTCTGCAAATCATTAACTAAATCCAAAAAGTGGGATGAGATTAAAATAAATTCATGAATAAATAATACCTCTGCACACAAGAAAGCACTTTAAACAACATCTCAACGTAGCAGAGAGACCTGCAGTTTGTAGAATAATCATTGAATGTGGAGTACAAATACATTTATTATAAATAAAGCAGTCCCGAGAACCTGAAACTGTTACAGATACCTGCCCAATCTCCGTCTCAAGCAGATTATTTATGTAACAGGATCATTTTAGTTCAAGTTACTTGATGATGTTGAATCAAAGTTGGAAAAACGTGTCTCAGGGAACTCATCTTTACAGTGGGAAATCATTTCCCAGCCTCTGTGGGAGCAAGCCTGAGTTACTAACCTGAGAGACAAGACGTTCTAAGTATCCGAGGTCAATGCTGACTGTCCCGCCCACTGAAAAAAGTTGTTTTCTGGCTCCTCAAAGCCACCCTCAAAGCTTGAGATCTAAGAGCTCAGGATTTATTATACACAAATACATGCAGAGAAGTAAAATCAAATAATAAAAATCACATCATGTTTCTTTCCCCTACTTCATGGATAATTTAGCAACACAGCAACAACTGATTGGACTGTTACTGTTTTACACTGATGACCCATGTCTCATCTTAACACAGTAAGAGAAAAACAGAGGTGCTGATTTGTAATTCATTACAACGAAGAATTTCACATGTACTTTATCTTACTGATATACAAAGAGTTAACAAATCAATCATTGTACCTACTTATGGCAGAGATGAATGACTTATTTGGACATACTTCCCTAGATAAAATAATTAAATCACAACGTGAAAAACTGAATTTCAGGGAAAAAAAATTACCAAAAAAATCAGAGAAGGCAAAAAATTTTAGAGATGGAAGGGATTCAGAGGCTGAGAAGTCTTGGTGAAGCTAACTGTGAAATCAATGGCAAAGTAAGTAGCTATAAAGCTTCTACTCCAAATGTACTTTGTCACATGTACATGTATGGAAATTATATATTCATAACCTTACAAAAGAATATTTAATCCAGGGCTTCCCTGGTAGCGCAGTGGTTGAGAGTCTGCCTGCCGATGCGGGGAGCGCGGGTTCGTGCCCGGGTCTGGGAAGATCCCACATGCAGCGGAGCGGCTGGGCCTGTGAGCCACGGCCGCTGGGCCTGCGCGTCCGGAGCCTGTGCTCCGCAACGGGAGAGGCCGCAGCGGTGAGAGGCCCGTGTACCGCAAAAAAAAAAAAAAGAATATTTAATCCATATTTTACCATAAAGTTCAGTAATACAGCATCAGTAATTCTGTCCTCCATGATAGTTCTTATTCTAACTCTCAAAGCTGAAATAAACTCAATATTGATGTTTTCAGTAAAATAGTATCTAGTCTGAGTTTTGCCATCAAGTTTGATTTTAATCCAAACAACTGGACGAAAACACTTTTCATTCAACTGCAAGTTCATGATAAACAGGGTCTTAGGATAGCAGTGAAGACAAGATAGCTCTCACATGTACCCTGGGACAAAAAGAATGCAGGGAAGAAATCAGCAACCTGTTAGACAGCACCCAGCAGGCCTACAAGCCCTGGGCTTGGCCAGCTTTAAAGCCAAAGAGCGAGCCCGGAGTCAGCAACAGAGACATCAATGGTTTAACGGATAAAGGGAGCTTACAAGTCTGAAGCGAGGTCCTGGAGCGACACCCAACCATGTACGGCAGACAGCGGGCAGGATGTGGCAGCTATCTTCACTCCCAGGACTTGGGGGGAGGAGATTGCCAGTTATAGGGGAATTGACATCAGGTGCGCTCATTGGTTACCAAGGAAACTAGTAGAGGGACACGCCCCTCACGCCCCTTTGATAAGAACATTCACCAGCTGGGGCCGGGGAGAAGTAAGTAGGCAGGTCAGTCATGTGAGTAGGGTATAGGTGAGGCAGGCACTGGTCCAGCAGGGGATGGACAGAGAGCAAGAGGACAGCCATCTGCAGTGGCCTGACCATACAAACCCTAGTAGCCCACCACCCAGCAGTACATCCTGAAACTTCAGTGGATAAAGACCTTCTCAGTCAACAGAAAAACAATCAGTCCTCAGGCTTCCCGCAGTGCAGGTGTGAGATGGGGAGAGGGCAGCCACTCTCAGTCCTCCACTGCCCACGAGAGACTTAGCCAGGTGATCCCATTAATCCACCCTACTGAGCTCAGGTGCAGCCTGTAAACTCTTCACACCCAAGTGGACACCATCCATCTGAGTAAACAGCAGATGAAAACCCAGTAGGCACAGTGACCCTGATGGTTAACAGGAAAGCACTGCTCAGAGTGAAGTCCTGAATAACTTGATGAACAGGATCTCACTCGGGGCGGCATTTGCCATGCCAGCTGTGGAAACGCGCGCTCCTTGCACAAAATTCACTGCCCCAGATTAGAAGGCTACGTTCCCAGTTTTAAGTGTCATATTCACCTCTCCTCATTTAAAAGAGAAGCCTAAAATAAATAGTACTCCTTTGAAACAAAGTATGTCCAAAGTAATATGTTACCACTGTCTGTGACTAAACTTCAGGGACCGTAATCTAAACACTTAGGATTTTTAAACCCTCTGCCCTTTTCAAATAAAATGTTTAGATATAGACAGTGATTTTCAGATAGATCAGATAATGAAAAGAAAAAACTCATCTGTATAAAGGACTGAGTGCAAAGCACTGAGAAGTCACCTGAAGAAAATATATGGTATTAATTTTGGTCTTCTGCATGGACCCAGTAACATTTTATGCTATAACTATTGCAGCAATTTTAACACTAATTTAAAGTTACCCATTTTGGGCGTCCCTGGTGGCGCAGTGGTTGAGAGTCCGCCTGCCAATGCAGGGGACGCGGGTTCGTGCCCCGGTCCGGGAGGATCCCATGTGCTGCGGAGCGGCTGGGCCCGTGAGCCATGGCCGCTGAGCCTGCACGTCCGGAGCCTGTGCTCCGCAACGGGAAAGGCCACAACAGTGAGGGGCCCGCGTACCGCAAAAAAAAAAAATTTTTTTAAAGTAAATAAATAAAGTGACCCATTTATGTGTTGGTCTCCCAAACTAGTATGAGGTTCTGTAAGGCAGAGGGTATGTTTTAGTCATCCTTCTGCACTGTAGGAAACCAGAGATCGAGACATATGCCCATTAAATTGAATTTAATACAAAAGTAATGTCTGGGTGGGAGGCAGCACCCAAACATGAAAGATAAAAAAGCTACATGCATAATAACCAAGGAAAGTATGGGCAGTTAAGTCCCAAAGTGAGCATTTGTCACTGAAGGTGATGAGTGAGTCTTGGCAAGAAGAGATTTTCCTCTAGAAAAAGGGTCAGCAAACAGTGACCCATGGTGCAAGTCCAGATCTCTGTCTGTTTATCTAAATGAAGTTTTATTGGTACACAGCCCTGATCATTGGTTTAGGTGTTGTCTCTGGCTGCTTTCACGTGGCAGAGTTGAGAAGCTGCATCTGGGACTACATACCCTACAAAGTCATAAGTATTTATTATGTAGCTCTTTACAGGAAAAGTTTGTGACCCTTCGTCTAGAACAACCTGTAGTAAGAACTTGAAATGAGAAAGAAATTTATTTTTATTCTCAACAAACTCACACTGGTTATTGAATTTATCATTTCCTTCCATTTATGAACCTGAGCAAAACCACAGTCCTATTAGCAGTACTTCAGAATTTATAATCATTGGAACTCACTCACATGACAGTCGCTGCAGGTATCTCAAAATGTCATGCACATTCATGACAACTTCAGTATTACCATAGTTGTTAGACCTGCTACGAGATCATTATGTAGTATGTTAAAAAAAAATGTTCATGTAGTAGCAAATCACTAATTATAATACTTTGACAACTATCTCAATACAATTAGTGCCCTCTGATCCTATGTACTCTGATTTCGGCAGTTAAAAGTACTGATTTTGAATATATCTAGTTCTAGGCATGAAATGTGAACCTCTGCCTCGACTGCCCCGTGCAGAACACTGAAAATAACAGTCTGAACCATGGGAATAAATTGCTATTAAACTGGGAAAGGGAAAGAAGTTGCCCAACAAGCCAATTCTGAGGACACAGGAAGGAACCAGCAGGAGTGTCCGAAACTGGGAGCTACTATCTTTGGATGCTGTGACTATTGCTACAAATCCTTTATTCTTCTCAGACAGACTCACATGTTGGTACTCTCCCCTCTGTCAGGCACCATCTTCGAAATACAAGTACAACAGTGGAGACATTGTCCTTGAGGAATAAATGGCCTAATTTCAAGACTTTAACAGGACTCCATTGGGTAACGAGTGGTATCGGTACCGCCATCGTGGGCATGAATGCCTGCCTAAAAAGGTAATTCTCATCATACATGCAAATAGCTTCACAGCCCATCAAGTCAATAAATCGGCCTTTTAAGAAGTTTCTAAGAACAAATTGACTTTAACAACTCTATAGGAACCACTGTGATGTAATTGCGTCCGTCACACCGAAATTAAAGGCTGATAATAAGGAATGAACACTAAGGTCCGGAACAGGCAAAGGGAAACATTTGCAGTCCACGGGGTCAGTGATCAAGCACTTACGAGCTCCCAGAAGGGTCTAACAAAGCAGATCACAGTGATCTGTCTGCACTGTCCTGTGTTCACAGGGACCTGTTACTTCACAGATCACTGCAAATGGAAACAGTAATGATACCACTCGGAATCGTCACAGTTTCAAATGCCTATGACAGAACCCATCCACTGAAACTAAACACAGGTAAGTTTTTACAAACGGAGACAATACGATCCTACCAGAGTTGCCTTAGGTCTGCTCAGATAAAAGGCAGAAAAGGGAGTCAACAGCATGAATTCAATATTCCTTGTAGGGAGTTTTCCTTGTTGCTGGATTCTTTCCAAAGTCATTTTCCTTAACTTTAATCATCAAGAGGAAATATAAATAAGAAATACAAATAAAAATATAATATAAACATAAATAGAGAACAACCTAGTGGTTACCATGGGGGTAGAGAGGAGGAGGGAGGGGCAAGACAGGGGTAGGGAATTAAGAGGTACAAACTACTATGTATAAAATAAATAAGCAAGAAGGACATATTGTACAGCATGGGGAATATAGCCAACATTTTATGATAATATTAAATGGAATATAATCTATAAAACTATTGAATCACTATGTTGTACTCCTGAAACTAATGTAATATTGTAAATCAACTATACTTCAATTAAAAAAGGAGGAAACATAAATGAACATCAAAAAGCCACTACAAATTATTCATCACTGTGATTCCGTCTTAAACAGCCACATTATTAGAGGTGAAGGGGTAGGAAATGGATGGATTTAAAGTTCAACTCAACAAGCAATGTGTTTCTTAGGTTAAGAAACTCTTTTTCTTTCCATACAAAGAATCTTTCCCAGCTCTTGGAAAAAGATTAAGGATTCCTGTAGCCTATATTACAAAGCACTTTTGAAGTTCAACAGATTACCTACTATTTTCCTTTTAGGGATATATGTTAAAAGCTGAAACTGTACATTCCTTAGAAAAACTGGCAGTTAGACATGGAAGACCATGGTGGTGACTCAGAAAGAATTCAGCGCATCTTTTTTATCCTGTAATTTAAGCACAGGTACAGTGTATGCAGCTTCTATTCCCACCGCGACATTTCAGAGACAACATGCTAATTTTCCTCAGATTTAGCATATACTAAATCTACATAATCAGATAGAGAATAATTACTTTAAAATATATTAACTCCAAAACTTGCTAGGCACGTGACATTCCTGATGTTTAAATAAAAATCATTACATATAAATATAAAAATAGAAGGACCACAAAGGAAAAAGAAGGTCTTTCCTCCCAAAATCATACTCCTGCCTATTCCTGACACTCCCACGGATGTATCTTTGGGATATATCTTTGCTGTGGACTTCTTTCCACTTTTCCAGATCTTCCCTACCTTGACTCTCCAACCACCCTTGAATTCCTACAACAATTGTAACAACCAACGTAATCATTTTATAATTTTTCTTAAAGCTCTCCAAAAATAAAGGACATTACTAGTGACTGACTGATAATGAAATACCTCATAAGGCTCAGCTATCAAGTCAACAAATAGCCAAATATTGTACAAAACTAAGTCCGGTTGTATCATGTGCCTTCCTGGTCATGAGGTGAGCCCAAGCTACAGTCTGTGTTCTCTCCTCACATTAAAAGCAAGGAGCAATCAAGGAAGAAGAAAAAGAACAAAATGAAATTTCCAGAAGCTAAAATAAAGTACCAACTGCCCGAGGCAAATCTTCCTCTTTTAATTTCTGAGCAACCAAGATGACGAGAACATCTGATACCACCTACTCTACCTCCCTCGGATAACGGGGGAAAATATGTTTTCTTAAATTCCACAGCGAATGGGAAGAAAAGGCCAAAGGCACATATGATTTGGGGAACCTATATAGAACATTCAATTAAGGTGGCATTTATTTATAAATCTAATTAGTGGTTGTCACTTTCAGTTTAGAGAGGGGCTACAAGAAAAGGGTAATGGGTAGCCAGAATGGGGGGAACGAGTAGTTCCTTACAGGCCAGGGGAATTACAGAAATCAAAGTAAGAGAAGGGGTGAGATGGGGCTGGGCCTGCTTCCAGTGCATGCTCACATGTGTGTGTCTGTGTGTGTGGGTGTGCATGTGTATGTAAAACAGGCTGTTCACTAGGATATTATCATAACCCTACATACGTGTTCAGCCCTGTTCACATGAGTTCTAATGAATTCTCTATTGCTGTCTGTGTGTCTCTAGATATAAAGATGCTGTATTCTAAGATCTGTCAGTATGAGGGTGCGCAGGCTTCTGCTTTCATGGGTAAAGTTTTATATTTCCCACTGTACCTTCCCCACTTAAGGACATCTATTTTTCAAGAGGGCACCATCAATTGAAGCCAGGTCTACAACAAAATAGAACAAGACTGACACAAATTATAAAGTTAATTTAACACCCCCAAATCTGCTTTTACCAGAAATATGCAGCTAATGAAGATCTAAGGATTCGGGGAAAGACTTTAATTAACTTGAATTATCTGGATAATTACACTGATTTTTGCTAAAGTAAATTCATTGCTAATTGGTAAAGCTAATTATATAAATATATATCTCTTCTACAACTTTCTAGATTATTCAATCCAAAGGGCTTTTTGTTTAATTTTCCTAGGTAAGTGCTAAATTCTGCACTTCATTTTACATTTGCATACACAGACCCCTGGTGTGGACATGACCTAAACACGTATATCTCCTGAATTGTCCTCCCTCTAATTACATCATTCTGAAAACCAAATACAGCTGAGGTTAATGTGAAGAACCTATACTTAATTCACAAACGTGGCTTGGAAAAATGGTTTGCAGTTGCCTGTTAGAATCACAGCCGTGAAAATTTCCGTCACATTTCTGTATGTAATTAGCCTCTCTTTTTTTCCCTCTGCTATTTATAAATGCATAAATATACCTGCGCCCTACGTAACAATGACAGACAGTGACAACATATTGATATACGGCGCCACTCCGTAGTTGGAAATGAATATTTCATTAGCTGAGTTATCACTGCTGGGTTACGACCTTCAACTCTCTAATTTTAAATTCATCCGTTTTCAGACTATTAAGCTGTTCTTGAGCACACCACAGAAATTACAGATGAAGAAGTAAATTTTCAAGATAATTTTTAATTCCAAAAAAGGTCAAGGATATGCATACTAAATTCTTGAAAAGAACTGTATCTCATAATGGGAGCAAATGGGTCATTTTGGTTGTTAATGATATTTGCTTCTACATATAAAAATGAGGGTGGGGGGACAGAAGAAACAGATCACGATCACTGGATGAAATTATCAAGCTTCTAATTTCCCAGTACCATGCACAAGAAACTTAAAAATAATTAACAATGAAGATCAACTAACTTAGACCTAGCTTGTGCCTCATAGAAGCTGAGAGTAAAACACAGATGTCAGCTTGTAAGTCTGCCTCAATTTCCCCATTCACAGTACCCTTTACAGGAATAAACTCTACAGTATCTTTTACACACACACACACACACACACACACACACACACAAACACACACACTTCTGGGTTAAAAATGTCTTTGCAGAATCAAAAACATTTACCCATTACAGTACACATGTAGAAAACCATTAGTTAAAGGACAGCTACTTGTTGACCAATCAAACACCACCAGCAGTACCACCACCCCAACCTGCATGTAGCTTTGCTATTCAGGTCAGCTGCTCCAGTGGCAACATTGAAGGCTCCTCCTTAAAATTTCTGAAACGGTTTGTGGCTCACCCGACACTCTAACTTCACTGTGCACATTTCACCATCCCTAGCCTTCCCTTTTTGTGTCCCTCTTCCCTTAAAAGACCCTAAAAAATCAGATTTCTCAAAGGAATGTTGCTCTATAAATTACCCTTCAATGATTTCACCTAATCCCAAATCTTCATCCCACCCCAATCCTCAGATTCAAAAAGCCAATGGACTGCTGGACTTTTCCAACAGGACATCCTGATAGCACCTCAAGTCAATCCCCTGCACAGATCCAGTTCATGGCACTCCATTTCAAATTCCAAAACACGGCACCAAGGCTCTCACCAAGAAGGCCACTGGTTCGAAATCCAAGCTCATCTACCTCTTCTACCTGCCCTCAAATTCATTCCAAGGCTTCGGACCTGCCTGTGTCTCCCCAGCATGAGCTAGGCCAGCTCACACTTTATCCAATGCACGAATACGCTGCCACCAGCTCCTACCCCATCCTAAACAATTTCATCCTCTATCTCCAACACATACCAACCAACCTTCCCCAGCCAGGTGACCTCTAGTTATTCCTTAATAGTCAGCACAAGAATTGCCTGCTCCCCCCAAAAACCTCTCTATCCACCATACCACATCTTAGGATAAATTACAGCTTGGTCCCAAACCCCATGTACATCTCCATATTATTGCACTTATCACATGACAGTATTAAGTAAATTGTCACCTGTGTCTCTCCCACCCTAACTACAGTGAACACTCGTTAAATGCTTTAGGACCCAGGACAGTGCTTAGCATAAAGTGAATAATATATATATAAATACTTTAAAAAGTGAATTACAAAATGATATAAAAAACCACACTCATATAATTGTTACCTTGGAAGAAATAGCAGATCCTGGATATAACCTTCAGATGAAATATCACATTAGCAAGGAAGAGCTCTGATGAACCAGGTCACTAGGTTACATCTTCCTCTTAAATATTCTCTTTGACCCTTGTCTCTCTAGACCACTCTGCCTCAATTAACACCACCCATTTCTCTATGCCTTAAAACTTCACAGTTTCTGGCTCACCCAACACTCTTGTTTAACGACACATCGAACTCCTTTAAATCAATGTCTGGTGAAATTGTCTGTTTCATATCCGTCTTTCGTATCACCTAAGTGTGAAGGCAGGGTTCACCAGCCTGGCTGATGGTTCACACTCAATTTATTGACTGATTTAACACATGACTCAACTGATGAATAAAGGACTGTCATCCTCTATTATTGAATTAGCATTGATGGGTTTGTCAAATTAGCCTATGATAGCACGGAAAATAACATCTGACATTGAGGAGATGGTAAATAAGACAGGTACATTTGTTTCATTTAAAACAAGTTTTAACAGAAGTCAAAGAAAGGGACTTCCCTTGTGGCACAGTGTTTAAGAATCCGCCTGCCAATGCAGGAGACACAAGTGCGAGCCCTGATCTGGGAAGATCCCACATGCTGCAGAGCAACTGAGCCCGTGCGCCACAACTACCAAGCCTGCGCTCTACAGCCCGCGAGCCACAACTACTAAGCCCATGCACCACAACTACTGAAGCCCACATGCCTAGAGCCTGTGCTCCGCAACAAGAGAAGCCACCGCAATGAGAAGCCCGCGCACCGCCACGAAGAGTAGCCCCTGCTTGACACAACTAGAGAAAGCCTGCGCGCAGCAATGAAGACCAAACACAGCCAAAAATAAATAAATATACTTTTTAAAAAATAAACTTATTTTTTTAACAAATAAATAAAAGTCAAAGGAAGATGGAAGCATGCGGTACCTTGCTCCTTGCTTTACAAGTCTTAAAGTCATATTGGAACTGGTGCTTCCCTATATTACAGAGTGCCTATACAAAGTAATTACCTATGGAGCGTCTTTGCTCACAACTGGAATTACATCCATTCAGAGGTACCACGGGTCATCTTATGATGAGCAGAAGCTCATCATAAATCACAGTTATTAAGAAAAATGGGAAGAATAATTAGTTACTTAATAAATTCAGTTGATTTATGTAATTGACACTCATGATTCAGTTGAAAAATCAACTATTTGTCTAAATTTAGAACTGAATGCTGTTAGTATCATGCTGATAAAAAGCCTACCGTTGTCACAGACAAAATTTTCTTCAGTGAAGGGATCAGAACATGGCAAGAGATGACATGTGTCCCAAATTCATCATTTCCACACCACTCATTAGTCGGCAAAAAACAGAACAGATTTGAAACAACAATCATTTAAAGGACAGTCCTCAAACTGAAGTTACAGAGTTTTTTCCTAGCATTTATTCCTAGAATAAACAGACTCTAAATGCCCATAAACCCAGTCATCCTTCAATTGTTTAACTGAAGTGCACACACAAGTAAACCGATTTTATAGGAACTTTGCAAATTCTATTTCACTGGCTCTTCCACTCCTAAAGGTTTATGAACTTTTTAAATGTAGACGGAAGAAGGAAATCAATGATGAATTTCCCAATACATACAGCGACAGCATCCTTCCTCCCTACAGAGGTCATCACAGAGCCTTTCCTACTCAAATCCTTTTAATTATCCACACGTTCCCTCGACTTTCTGGCAGACACTCCAGAGTCAGCCAAAATTAACTAACCTAACTAAAGAGACCCAAGTCAGATACTCTAGGAGCTATATAATTACAAAAATTCCTTCCCATTCCCCCTGGAGGCACATTCTGGGAGAGCTCTGAGCTAATCGATGTTTTTGTTAACAAAATCCCATTAACATAATATGACAACATCAAGTAGATCACCCTCTAAAACAAAGAGGATGGACACAAACACACATTTTAATTTCATAGATGTTTTATCTTCATATTTAGAGCTAATTAGCAGGAGTGCCTTAAGAATTAAGTTTTTCAAATAGTTAATGAACTGAAAACAAATTCTTAGATCATGGATGCAAATTCAAGTGTCTCCATAGTCCAGGCAGATAATATAAGTGGCACAGTGCAAGAAATTACTGAGCAGCACGGCTGGACTAGAAGGGAGCACAGCTGTCATGCAGGAATGAGGGCTCAGTGTGGCCACAATGCCTCATTTTTACAGTTCCATTTAGAATGTGTGCACTGTGATTTTCATTTAAGGAAGATCTTAATAGTGGCCTTTTCAATTAAAATCCCCTTTTTTTTTTGCGGTATGTGGGCCTCTCACTGCTGTGGCCTCTCCCGTTGCGGAGCACAGGCTCCGGACGCGCAGGCTCAGCGGCTATGGCTCACGGGCCCAGCCACTCCGCGGCATGTGGGATCTTCCCAGACCGGGGCACGAACCCGTGTCCCCTGCATCGGCAGGCGGACTCTCAACCACTGCGCCACCAGGGAAGCCCAAAATCCCCAATTTTTAAAAGTTGGAAACTGGGAATTTCCTGGTCGTCCAGTGGTCAGGACTCTGATCTTCCACTGCAGGGGGCATGAGTTCAATCCCTGGTAGGGGAACTAAGATCCCCCATGCCGCACAGTGAAAAAAAAATTTTTTTTTAATTTTTAAAATAACTTAAAAAAATAAAAGTTGGAAACTAAAGACTCACATACACACACAAAAAAATCTGTAGAGCAAATGAAGCCAAAATCAGAGGGAAATCCAGTTTGCCTCTTAGTGTCACGCAGGAAACTCATGACAGCTTCATCACGCATTCCCAAAACTTCCACTGCGGGCTCAGGGGTCTGCCTGCCCCCCACTCAATATTGTGATATTTTCCAGCTTCATTTTACAAAAAGGTGCTTCCTGCAAAACAGCAAAGTCTGATTGTCATCACCGAGACTGCTGATTAAATGACTAATTTCAAGCAGATTTCTCATGACTTGATTATTATTATTATTGTTATTTTTTTTTTTTTTGCGGTACGTGGGCCTCTCACTGTTGTGGCCTCTCCCGTTGCGGAGCACAGGCTCCGGACGCGCAGGCTCAGCGGCCATGGCTCACGGGCTTAGCCGCTCCGCTGCATGTGGGATCTTCCCGGACCGGGGCACGAACCCGTGTGCCCTGCATCGGCAGGCGGACTCTCAACCACTGCACCACCAGGGCAGCCCATTGATTATTATTTTATATAATAACCCTGACCTTGTTTTATTCAGAAAAATGTAACATTCGTTTCATATGTGACTTCCTTGTCTGATAATGAAGCTTTGTGGCCATGAAGTTGTTTTGTCAACTCTTCTTAACATGTCTTAGTCTGGGGTTCCCCAGAAATAGATCCTGAGGTCAAGATTCAACTACTAGTACTTCATTTGGCAGGTGACTTAGGAAACAACAGGAGAAGGAAAAGAGACAGGAAAGTATTATTCAACTCTAATCAATCAATGGCTGAAAGGAAGCTGCTGGCTCAGGGGCATGAATTCCCCAGCACTATCTGACTGCCTCGTTCAGGTTCCTGTGGCCCTAGACAGCCCTCAAGCAAAGACTTGCAGATGCCAGCAGGTGGGCTGCAGGCCAGCATGCAAAAAAAGAAAGGAAGAAAAACAAAAGGTGCTTGGAAAAAAGAAAAGGAAATTTGGGCAGAGTACTAACAGCATGTATGTTACCTCAACTTCATGGCATATCCTACTGATAATGAGCACGGCTTAAACAAGAAAAGTTCAGAAATCAATCTTCCTAGAGCTAGAAGGTTTGGTAGGAAGGGTGCTGCTGTCTGAGCTGGCTCGTGTCTCCCTACCTGCAAAGGCCCTCTATATAACCTACATCCGTCAACTCCTCCTGTCTGCATCTCCACTGCCAGGAGGGCTACCAAAAAAGAAAAAAAAAAAGGCTCATCCCTGGAAGATATTTTAGTCTCATCTCTCCAGGTACAAGTCATCTGTGATATACAGTGCCAAGCACCAGTCCTTCAGCCCCCAACACTGGCATGTGAAATCAGGAAGGCAATTAGGAGCCATCACACTCTTCTGGCCAAATTCTTCCTCTCGCTGGGTGCTGACTCATAAAATTAGACCTGGAGTCGAAACCTACTTGCGCAGCATCATGTCCTCCACTTTTGTCTCTCCAAGGGTTCATCAAATGTTCCCCCGGTTTGCTTAGCTTCAAGCCCTCCATGAGGATGTAGAACTCTGTGCAGTTTCTTAATAGACATTAATCTGTGGCCAAAAGGAGGGTATCTCAAAACAGCAGCACGAATGGCCATGAGTGCTCAGAAACTACCAAGACGAAGACTCCACACACTTCTGCCCTTTAGAGCACGTGTGTATGTGTGTGGTGAGTATCCTCTTGAAACAAGTGTAAATATTGCTCACCTTTAATGATTCCTCAGGATCCTGAGGACTTTATTCTCTTTAATACATCCCATAAGGCTTCCCTGGCGGCGCAGTGGTTGAGAGTCCGCCTGCCGATGCAGGGGACACGGGTTCGTGCCCCGGTCTGGGAGGATCCCGCGTGCCGCGGAGCGTCTGGGCCCGTGAGCCATGGCCGCTGAGCCTGCGCGTCCGGAGCCTGTGCTCCGCGGCGGGAGAGGCCGCAGAGGTGAGAGGCCCGCGTACCGCAAAAAAAAAAAAAAAAAAAAAAAATCCCGTAAGATTCTGTAGAATCTGGCTCCTTCCTGACTCCTTCTCTCCCTCTGGGGCCTCATCTCACAGGACTCCCATCTCTCTTACTTTACTCGGAGCTTCATGGTCTTCCGAAAAACGCTAAGCAAGTCGTGTGCCTTCTCCAACCACATGGTCTTTGCTGGACTTGATACTCTTTCAGCCTGGAATTCGTTCTCCCTGATGCATCACATGACAGGGAGATTTTCACTCACCGTCTATGTAAAATAGATCCCAATTGCTGCTATCACAGGCCCATTCATTTCCTTCATGGCTAGCGTAGATCAGTTTTATCTATTGATATTCACTAGTTTCTTGCCAAATGTCCCACTAAGATGGGTCTCATGGAACCTGGAACCAAAAAGGGTCACGTTCTCCAGTGCAGCCATACTACCTCGAATGGAGCAGACCATCAAGTATTTGCCATACAGATGAATGAACAAATGAATGAATGAATGTTTCCTGTGCCGCGTCTCCATGACAGGTATTGTGTTAGACAGTGAAGATTCAATTACAACTGACCCTTGAACAACAGCGGGTTTGAACTGCTCCAGATCCACTTATAAATAGATATTTTTTAATAGGAAATAACTACAGAACTACATGGTCCCGTGCGGTTAGTTGAATCCTTGCATGCGAAGGAACCACTGATACAGAGGACCAACTATAAATTACATTCAAATAAACACCCAGTTGTCCAAGGGTCAACTGTATAAGCTAAACAGACTTGGTACCTGAAACCGTAGAAATCTGTCAGGACTTAGAGTCAAAGAAATGAATGAAGTAATAGGACTTCGGAGCAGTGTCTTTTATGGGAGACTTCTTCAGATTCAGTTAACAGGTCACTAGACTACCATCTACCATGCTTCAAGTATCTAGAAACAGATTGCTAATACCCTCCTGCCACGTCATAAAACAGGCTCACCTCAACTGACCCTCCTCTACGATGCCCTCCTTGACCTCTATAGTATTGCCCCCAGTCCCACGGTTCTGGATGCAAACGATCCTTGGCTTTATACCACCCTCTTCTATGTGTCCCCATTTCTCTGTCTTCCCTGACAGTTTCACGTTTACTCTCCTGTATTAATGAATGTTGGGATCTTCGTCTTTCTGCAGTACTTTGAGAGCTTCCTGAGTCCTGGAATTAACGAATGTTCTTGGTACCTCCAAGGCCTAGAAAAAGTATTATCACCTAATACGTGCTTAATAAAGATGGCTGAAGTGCAAGAGGAAAGGATCCAAATTAAAACAACTTATTTCTCTGCCTTTGTTGTACTGAGTTGGCCAAAAAGTTCATTCAGGTTTTTATGTAAGATGTTATACAAGACATGTTATACAATGCGAGACAGTAGCCACTAGCCAAGAGTGGCTGTTTACATTTAAAGTTAATTAATATTAAATGAAATTTAAAATTCCATTCCTCGGCTACACTAGGCATATTTCAAGCGCTCAATGGCCACGTTTGGTTAGTGGCTACCGTGTTAGCGCAGAACAGAGCATTTCCATCGTTATAAAGAACTCTGCTATACAGCTCTGATTAGAATCTTTACAAAACAAAGCTGCCAAGTAAATACTTTATTATTTACTGACTAGAAGAAATGTTATTTCTGTGTTCCACAGAGACAGGTAATTCAATAAAGTCCTTCAAATATTTATTTAGGAACTTCTCTATGTGTGGTACCAAGTCAGGGCCAGCAAAGATTCAAAGAGGAAGGAAACTTGAAGCTTGCCCCTCAAGAGCTTCACAAACCAGTACGCAAAGCAAAGCACCCCAGTCAATAATTACCTAAATGTTCAGTGCAAAAATAATAAATAAGGAAAGTTATAGAGGCATGCGATTATTAATTCAAATTGGAGGATGGAGCAAAATTAAAAATCTGCCGACATTTAGGCAAAGAAGTGGTTTTTGAAATACATCTTGAAGACAGGGAGGATTTTAAGACACAATAAGAGGGCTTCCCTGGTGGTGCAGTGGTTGGGAGTCCGCCTGCCTATGCAGGGGATGCGGGTTCGTGCCCCGGTCCGGGAGGATCCCGCGTGCCGTGGAGCGTCTGGGCCCGTGGGCCATGGCCGCTGGGCCTGCGCGTCCGGAGCCTGTGCTCCGCGATGGGAGAGGCCACAGCGGTGAGAGGCCTGCGTACCGCAAAAAAAAAAAAAAAAAAAAGACACAATAAGAAAGCCATCCCAGATGCAAAATCTGTGTAAATTAACATTTAGCTGCAGGGAAAATCAGAGACTGTTCGGGAATGACAAATGCTCTTGGTGCTGAAGTATGAAGTATAAGAGAGAGCGTGCCAAAGGCTACAGATCATTGCAACCAGAGAACATCAAGAACTGGGGCGTCCAGTTAAAGGGATAGAATTTCCTGTGTAGAAAAGGTGGCGCTACCCTTAGTAAGGCTCAAGGGCAGAAGGCACCTTCCTGGCTCCCTCTTGATGGTAGCTTCTGAGTTTTCTGAGGCTGAAAAACAAGTCTGATCAAGAGAAAATAATGAACAGACACAAACTGGTTCTTCCCATAATCATCAAATGATACCTAGAATTTCTACTCCTTTAGCAAAAGGGAAAGCACCTGTGTCAATTATAAATCTTTTCAATAAAACTAAATTTGAAATTCCAATCATAATGGGAACTTGGGGTTAAAAAAATCATCTAACCTTTTAAGGAAGTAAGTCAACTTCATGACTGTCATTCATCCAAAGAAAAAAAAAAAACTGGCAAAAGCACTTTAGGGTGGGACAGCAGTATCGCTCCCTTAGCAAATAGTATCACTTGGCCTCAGAGTCACTCCCTACGACAGAAAAAAAATCTGGAGATGCAGAGTTTCCAGACCAACCTAATCCACTGCTATTAGAACCTTCAACTCTCAGCCAAGATCTTTAGTGTCCGTTTTACACAGAAATGAACTCTACATGTGAAGCTATTTTTTTTAAGACTGTTGAGCATTTGATAAGACTCAGCTTATCTTTTTATATCAACTAAATTATCAAAAAGAAGATTTCCCAAACATTTCTCTTGCAACTCTATTTTAGTACTTTTAAAAACATACATCCATGTTCAGGAAATGAGGCAGCCATGTCCACGTCATTTCACATGCTCTCCTATAGAAAGAATTTTCTTTAAGGGATAAAGCATCACACATAATGGCAAGCTGATCAAAACTATTAATTGGGGGTGAGGGGAGAGGACACCTGCTGGGAAGTGAGAACTACAGAAGGCACAGGAAAGGAGCCCAACTTGGAATCAGATGGATAGTGATCCTTTCATAACTAGGTGTTACGAAAGAATAAATTCTTCATTTGGGGACCAGGTCAGATACAGTGCAATCCCTGGGTCACTTAGGTATTTGTTTCAATCTCATTTTAACTAACAACCTTTATAGAATTGCAATTTCATAATAAGCTGAGAAGCTGGTCAACAGTCACCTGTGGACGGGGAATGGGGTGCAGACCCAAGCAGGCAAGCACACTTCACTCTCCACTGGTTGCCTGCACAAATCCACGTAACATTCCTTGTGTCGATTATGTTGATGCTGATTATAAAACAACTATTTTAACTTTGAAATCTCCCAAGAGAGCGGTGAAGACACATCCAGCCTAATAAATAGAAAACAAGCTGGAACAGACTTGAGGTCTGCATCAGACGGAGGCTCCCAGAATCAGCGTGCCCCAGATGTGGTCTGGTGCTCTTCTGGTGAGGACTCTTACACAGCAACAGCTCCAGCACCGACTCTCACACTACGTACATAAAAAGCCAAATTTTCAAGTGTCAAGAAAAAACTCCAAATGGAATACTTACATATGCCCGAACCATCCTCTGCAGAAATGATTAGTTGAAGCATATAAATGAATAACTATGCCGTCTGGTCCTGGACCCACTTTCCCAGTGGCCAGACTAGCATGAATGTCTCACACTATGGAGACCTCTTGGTCACCAAAGTCATTTAGACTCTGCGCTGGAAAATTAACTAAGTTTGGAAAAACTCTTCTTCAATGTCATGTTTTGCTGTGTTCTGCATGGTCTACTTTAGGGAAGGACTGCAATCTCTTAGATACTCTCAAAACCTGGCGTGGATGGACAAGTAGACAAGTATTAGCTTTGAAGTTTTTTAAATTCACGGACCAAATTTTTACTAAACACATACTATGTGCGAAGCCCTTTCCTAGGATCTTAGGATACAGCAGTGGGCAAGAGGCAAGTTATTTAACTCCATATTCCTTGATTTTCACACCTTCCAGTCACAATAATAACCATACCCTCCCCTCAGGGTTGATTGGAGAAATTAAGAGACATTATTCACCAAAAACACTTTCATACAAAGGTAATGTTCAATAAATTATTATTTTTCCAATAAACACCTTCAGTCCAAAAGTCTCTCCTTTTGGCCACATGTACCAAACTTCCACATCGACAGCGTCCCTGGAATTTTCCACCATTTCTTTCTATCAAACGGGAGTTCTTTATTACTTTGCTATCACTAGTCAATAGCTAGGTATTAATCTTTCCTCTTCCTCCCTCCTTTACTTCAGCTCAAGCAAAAAATAGTTTCAAACCTATGAACAATATACAATAAAGCAAGCAAACCACTGGATTGCTTCCATTTCTCAAATATTATATCTGGTAAAATTCCAATTCCTAAGTCTCTAATTCAGAAGTAATTGTTATTGTACAGTCTTTGTCACTTTTGTTCTGAATAGTTTCCACCTGACTACATTTGTCCAGAAACTCTTCCAAAGATTTTATAGGATAGATTCAATTCCCCACCAAAACACACCTACCACACTCCACCCTACACCAGCCCTCAAGAAACATACTTGTGAAGACAAGCACCTGTGTGTTTTGCAAAGCAACATCTGATGTTTGCCTATAAAAGCAGTTCTTGCACCATTGATCAATTTGCTTATTTTCAGTCTATTATGGAGTTGTTCCATTCATTTCTCCCATTCTTTGTGATAAAGAATCAAATCTGAATAACCAAGTACCAAAGGACACAGGAAAAAATAATACCGTATTCCTTGATCTAGCAGCCCCCTTTTTGACAGTCGTTTACAAAAATAAAAGCACCAGTATATAAGGATGAATATTGGAGTACTCTGTTTGTGTCAGAGAGGTGGATACAATGTGAATGTTGATCAATAAGGAAATGGTTGGATAACATATGGTCCATCTGTATCTATACCATGTGATGACATGAGGTCATTTTTTAAAACATGGATCTTTACGTATTGACCCAGACAAATAACTACTCTACATTGTTAAGAGAACAATGTTACCAAAAATCAAATGTTTAAATAAGAAAAACACATACATGTGTGTGTACCTGTGTGAACAAAAGTTAAAATAGTTATCGCAGTTTTCCTCTCCGCTCAAGCTACCCCAACCCTACAGTGGTTCAGGAAAGAAAAAGGAAAAGAGGGGAAAAAGGGATATGATATCATTTTAACATTGTTCCAAAGACGGTTCACTGGAATAGGAAAGAACATATTAAGGCAAGGTAGCAAATATGGGTTGTGTAGGCACAGTAACTACTTTTGGTATTAGATTTATAGCTCATCTCCATGATCACTGAACTGCAAAGCAAAATAAGTTACGAGGGAAACTGAAGGATTCAACTACTAACCCCTAGCATCTTAACGATCTTTAAATGTGCATTCACACATAGACAAAAGTCACACGTAAAAATCAGCTTGTATGGTTTAAACAAAACTCAAAGAACTACCGGGATATGACATTAATATGCCATCCAAATTCCGTAGAAAGCTTTTAAAAAAAGAAAAAGATAAAATCCTCCAGTTTCGGCAACCCGTTTTTCCCTCCCCTCTAGATGCCAGAGCAAACCTGAGCTGAACACAGAATAATTGGCAGATTTTCCAGCCTCCACTAAACATTATGGAAACTAAAAGCTTCATTACGGTCAAGTGTCAACGTTTCACCATAATGCATCTTATTTCCTCTTTGTTCTGCTTTTGAAAAAAGGCATTGTACAGTGTAAAAGAGATAAGAGTCTACTTTCTTTTCATCGAACTTGACTCCCTCCACCTCGCATCAACCTCCCCAAATATGAAACACAAGTAGAAAGAGGAATAAAGCAGGCCATGGAAAATGGTGAGATGCAGCTGTCTCAGGAGAGAAACAAGAGCCAGAGAGAGGGATAACCTCTACATCCAGGGAAAGGTAAATGGGGAAGAGAAAATTCTGCCAAACAGAATTTAAAAGCCCAGGACCCAGGGGTAGAAGGTAAAAGGAGGTGTGACAGAGGGCACTGCTGTCCATGCCAAGAAAAAAGGATTCCTTAGCAGGCAAAAGAAAAGTTAAACATCTTTCTTTCTGCTCCAAAAATTAAAAACCCAACTTTTAGTTGCATTAAAATACGAATTTGAAAATAATATTGAGTTATTAAGCTATAATTCTAGATAAAATTCTAACCTGAATAACTGCAATTTCCTTTTTTTTTTTTTTTTTTTTTTAAAGTAACAGACTTTTTTTTTTTTTCTTTGCGGTACGCGGGCCTCTCACCGTTGTGGCCTCTCCCGATGTGGAGCAGAGGATCCGGACGCGCAGGCTCAGCGGCCATGGCTCACGGGCCCAGCCACTCCGCGGCATGTGGGATCCTCCCGGACCGGGGCACGAACCCCGGTCCCCCTGCATCGGCAGGCGGACTCTCAACCACTGCGTCACCAGGGAAGCCCAACAGATTTTTCGTTGTTGTTGTTTTTTTTAACATCTTTATTGGAGTATAATTGCTTTACAGTGTTGTGTTAGTTTCTGCTGTATAACAAAGTGAACCAGATATATGCATACGTATACCACTATATCCCCTGACTCTTGCGTCTCCCTCCCACCCCTCTAGGTGGTCACAAAGCACCGAACTGATCTCCCTGTGCCATGCAGCTGCTTCCCACTAGCGATTTATTTTACATTTGGTAGTATATATATGTCAATGTTACTCTCTCACTTCGTCCCAGCTTACCCTTTCCCGCTCCCCGGGTCCTCCATTCGCTACGTCTGTGTCTTTATTCCTGTCTTGTCCCTAGGTTCACCAAAACCATTTTCTTTTTTTTAGAATCCAGATATATGTTTTAGCATACGGTATTTGTTTTTCTCTTTCTGACTTACTTCACTCTGTATGACAAACTCTAGGTCCATCCACCTCACTACAAATAACTCAATTTTGTTTCCTTTTATGGTTGAGTAATATTCCATTGTATATGTGTGCCACATCTTCTTTATCCATGCAGCTGTTGATGGACACTTAGGTTGCTTCCATGTCCTGGTTATTATAAATACTGCTGCAACGAACATTGTGGTACATGCCTCTTTTTGAATTATGGTTTCCTCAGGGTATATGCCCAGTAGTGCGATTGCTGGGTCATATGGTAGTTCTATTTTTAGTTTTTTAAGGAACCTCCATACTGTTCTCCATAGTGGCTGAACCAATTTACATTCCCAGCAACAGTGCAAAAGGGTGCCCTTTTTCCACATCCTTTTATCCAGCATTTATGGTTTATAGCTTTTTTGATGATGGCGATTCTGACCTGTGTGAGGTGATACCTCATTGTAGTTTTGATTTGCATTTCTCTAATGATTACTGACGTTGAGCATCTTTTCATGTGTTTGCTGGCAACCTGTATCTCCTTCTTTGCAGAAATGTCTATGTAGGTTTTGTGCCGATTTTTGGATTGTGTTGTTTGTTTTTTTGATATTGAGCTGCATGAGCTGCTTGTATATTTCGGAGATTAAACCTCTGTCACTTGCTTCGTTTGCAAATATTTTCTCCCTTTCTGAGGGTTGTGTTTTCATCTGGTTTGTGGTTTCCTTTGCTGTGCAAAAGCTTTTAAGTTTCATTAGGTCCCATTTGTTTATTTTTGTTTTTATTTCCGTTTCTCTGGAGGTGGGTCGAAAAGGATCTTGCTGTGATTTATGTCATAGAGTGTTCTGCCTATGTTTTCCTCTAAGAGTTTTAAAGTGTCTGGCCTTCCATTTAGGTCTTTAATACATTTTGAGTTTATTTTTGTGTATGGTGTTAAGGAGTGTCCTAATTTCATTCTTTTACATGTAGCTGTCCAGTTTACTGAGCACCACTTACTGAAGAGGCTGTATTTTCTCCATTGTATACTCTTGCCTCCTTTATCAAAGATAATGTAACCATATTTATGTGGGTTATCTCTGGGCCTTCTATCCTGTTCCATTGATCTATATTTCTGTTTTTGTGTCAGTACCATACTGTCTTGATTACTGAGCTTTGTAGTCTAGTCTGGAATCCAGGAGCTGATTCCTCCAGCTCCATTTTTCTTTCTCAAGATTGCTGTGGCTATTTGGGGTCTTTTCTGTTTCCATACAAATTGTGAAATGGTTTGTTATACTTCTGTGAAAAATGCCATTGGTAGTTTGATAGGAACTGCATTGAATCTGTAGATGGCTTTGGGTAGTACAGTCATTTTCACAATGTTGATTCTTCCAATCCAAAACATAATATATCTCTCCATCTGTTTGTATCATCTTTAATTTCTTTCATCAGTGTCTTATAGTTTTCTGCATACAGGTCTTTTGTCTCCTTAGATAGGTTTATTCCTAGGTATTTTATTTTTTATTGCAAAGGTAAATGGGAGTGTTTCCTTAATTTCTTTCAGTTTTTCAATTATTAGTGTATAGTAATGCAAGAGATTTCTGTGCATTAACTTTGTATCCTGCTACTCTACCAAATTCACTGATTAGCTCTAATACTTTTCTGGTAGCATCTTTATGATTCTCTATGTATAGTATCATGTTGTCTGCAAACAGTGACAGTTTTACTTCTTCTTTTCCGATTTGGATTCCTTTTATTTCTTTTTCTTCTCTGATTGCTGTGGCTAAAATTTCCAAAACTATGTTGAATACAGGAGTGACAGTGGGCAACCTTGTCTTCTTCCTGATCATAGAGGAAATGGTTTCAGTTTTTCACCATTGAGAACCATGTTGGCTGTGGGTGTGTCATATGTGGCCTTTATTATGTTGAAGTAGGTTCCCTCTATGCTACTTTCTGAGGAGTTTTTATCATAAATCAGTGTTGAATTTTGTCAAAAGCTTTTTCTGCATCTATTGAGATTATCATATAGTTTTTATCCTTCAATTTGCTAATATGGTGTATCACATTAATTGATTTGCGTATATTGAAGAATCTTTGCATTCCTGGGATAAACCCACTTGATCATGGTGTATGACCCTTTTAATGTGCTCTTGGATTCTGTTTGCTAGTATTTTGTTGAGGAGTTTTGCATCTATGTTCATCAGAGATATTGGCCTGTAGTTTTCTTTTTTTGTGACATCTTTGTCTGGTTTTGGTATCAGGATGATGGTGGTCTTGTAGAATGAGTGTGGGAGTGTTGGAAAAGTTTGAGAAGGATAGTTGTTAGCTCTTCTCTAAAAGTCTGATAGAATTCGCCTGTGATGCCATCTGGTCCTGGGCTTTTTTTTTATGGAAGATTTTTAATCACAGTCTCAATTTCAGTGCTTGTGTTTCGTCTATTTATATTTTCTATTTTTCCTGGTTTAGTCTCAGAAAGTTGTGCTTTTCTAAGAATTTGTCCATTTCTTCCAGGTTGTCCATTTTATTGACATATAGTTGCTTGTAGTAGTCTCTCATGATCCTCTGTATTTCTGCAGTTCAGTTGTTACTTCTCCTTTTTCATATCTAATTTTGTTGATTTGAGGCTTCTCCCTTTTCTTCTTGATGAGTCTGGCTAATGGTTTACCAATTGTGTTTATCTTCTTAAAGAACCAGGTTTTAGTTTTATTGATCTTTGCTACTGTTTCCTTCATTTCTTTTTCATTTATTTCTGATCTGATCTTTATGATTTCTTTCCTTCTGCTGAATTTGGGTTTTTTTGTTCCTCCTTCTCTAATTGCTTTAGGTGTAAGGTTAGATTGTTTATTTGAGATGTTTCTTATTTCTTGAGGTAGGATTGTGTTGCTACAAACTTCCCTCTTAGAACTGCTTTTCCTGCATCCCATAGGTTTTGGGTCATTGTGCTTTCATTGTCACTTGTTTCTAGGTATTTTTTGATTTCCTCTTTGATTTCTTCAGTGATCTCTTCATTATTTATTAGTGTACTGTTTAACCTCCATGTGTTTCTATTTTTTACAGTTTATTTCCTGTAATTGATATCTAGTCTCATAGCATTGTGGTCACAAAAGATACTTGATACAATTTCAATTTTCCTAAATTTACCAAGGCTTGATTTGTGACCCAAGATATGATCTATCCTGGAGAATGTTCCATGAGCACTTGAGAAGAAAGTGTATTCTGTTGTTTTTTCATAGAATGTCCTATAAATATCAACTAAGTCCATCTTGTTTAATGTGTCATTTAAAGCTCGTGTTTCCTTATTTACTTTCATTTTGGTTGATCTGTCCATTGGTGTAAGTGGGGTGTTAAAGTCCCCTACTATGAATGTGTTACTGTCGATTTCCCCTTTTATGGCTGTTAACATCTGCCTCATGTATTGAGGTGCTCCTATGTTCGGTGCATAAATATTTACCACTGTTATATCTTCTTGGATTGATCCCTTGATCATTATGTAGTGTCCTTCTTTGTCTCTTGTAGTAGTCTTTATTTTGAAGTCTATTTTGTCTGTTATGAGAATTGCTACTCCAGCTTTCTTTTGATTTCCATTTGCAAGGAATACCTTTTTCCATCCCCTCACTTTCAGTCTGTATGTGTCCCTAGGTCTGAAGTGGTTCTCTTGTAGACAGCATATATACGGGTCTTGTTTTTGTATCCATTCAGCCAGTCTATGTCTTTTGGTTGGAGCATTTAATCCATTTACATTTAAGGTAATTATCGATATGTATGTTCCTATTGCCATTTTCTTAATTGTTTTGGGTTTGTTATTGTAAGTCTTTTCCTTCTCTTTGGTTTCCTGCCTAGAGAAGTTCCTTTAGCATTTGTTGTAAAGCTGGTTTGGTGGTCCTGAATTCTCTTAACTTTTGCTTGTCTGTAAAGGTTTTCATTTCTCCCTCCAATCTGAATGAGATACTACAACCTTGGTTGTCGGGTTTTTTCCCTTTCATCACTTTAAATATGTCCTGCCACTCCCTTCTGGCTTGCAGAGTTTCTGCTGAAAGATCAGCTGTTTACCTTATGGGGATTCCCTCGTATGTTGTTTGTTGCTTTTCCCTTGCTGCTTTCAATATTTTTTTCTTTGTATTTAATTTTGATAGTTTGATTAATATGTGTCTTAGTGTGTTTCTCTTTGGGTTTATCCTGCATGGTACTCTCTGTGCTTCCTGGACTTGACTATTTCCTTTCCCATGTTAGGGATGTTTCTGACTACAATCTCTTCAAATATTTTCTCAGACCCTTTCTTTTTCTCTTCTTCTTCTGGGACCCCTAGAATTCTAATGCTGGTGTGTTTAGTGTTGCCCCAGAGGTCTCTGAGACTGTCCTCAATTCTTTTCATTCTTTTTTCTTTATTCTGCTCCCTGGCAGTTATTTCCACCATTTAATCTTCCAGCTCACTTATCCGTTCTTCTGCCTCAGTTATTCTGTTATTGATTCCTTCTAGAGTATTTTTCATTTCAGTAACTGTGTTGTTCATCACTGTTTGCTCTTTAGTTCTTCTAGAGCCTTGTTAAATGTTTCTTGTATTTTCTCCATTCTGTTTCTGAGACTTCGGATCATCTTTACTACCATTTCTCTGAATTGTTTTTCATGGAGGTTGCCTTTTTCATCTTCATTTATTTGGTCTTGTAAGTTTTTACCTTGCTTTTTCATCTGTAACAATTTTTTGTGTCATTCCATTTCTTTTTTTTTTTTTTTTTTTAATGGCTGGTGCTGTACTTCTGTCTTACTGGTTGTTTGGCCCGAGACGTCCAGCACTGGAGTTTGCAGGCCGTTGGATAAAGCTGGGTCTTGCTGCTGAGATGAAGACCTCCGGGAGGCCTCACTCCAACTGATATTCCCTGAGGTCTGAGGTTCTCTATTTGTCCAGTGGTTTGGACTTGGAGCTCCCACTGCAGGAGCTCAGGACTGACCTCCGGCCTGGGAACCAAGATCCCACAAGATTCATGGCATGGTAAAAAAAAAAAAAAAAAGAAAGAAAGAAAGAAAAGAAGGAGCAGTACAATATCCAAGAATAAAAAACAAAATAAAATTATAAAGGTAAGAAATACATTAGGAAAAAAAACTATAATTGAAACAACTACAATAAGGTAAAATAAAACCACGACAGAAAAAGGAAAGAAAAAGGGGGGGGGGGGAGAAGCCAAAAGGACAGCTCACTAAGAAAGTATAAAGAATTAAATAAAATTAGAAAAATAAAAGATTAGGAAAAATAAAAATGAAAAAATAAAATAAATAGGAAAAATTCTAAAAAAAAATAAAAATTCCGTGTCCTCCTAGTACGCCACCTTGATTCCACCCCCCAATATCCTTTTTTTAAAAGAAGATCTCAATTCACAGCTCGTTTTAAATTCTTTATGAAGCCATTTCAACAGAAATTAGAGATGATCTGAATAGAACAAGATTAAATGCAGGGGGAAAAATGTATATAAAATTAAGAAAATCATTTAAAGAATTAGTCCCACAACCAGACAGAATAAAATATATGTACGTGTATGCTGCAGGCTAACATATTCACATATTCAGATAATTAACATTATGACCTTGCCTGCTGTTTTTTGTGTTGTTTTTTTTTTTGCAGTACGCGGGCCTCTCACTGTTGTGGCCTCTCCGGTTGCAGAGCACAGGCTCCGGACGTGCAGTCTCAGCGGCCATGGCTCACGGGCCCAGCCGCTCCGCGGCATGTGGGATCTTCCCGGACCGGGGCACGAACCTGTGTCCCCTGCATCGGCAGGCGGACTCTCAACCACTGCGCCAGCAGGGAAGCCCCGCCTGCTGTTTTCATTTAATTCAGGCAACATCTTCACATAAACAAGCATGAGATGAAGCACTATGGCTATAATCTGGTAAAGGTAGACAATGTCTAAAAACACACCTAATCATTCATCCCTGAACAGTAAACTGTACAGATCAGGGGTGAACATACATGCCATTAATTAGGCAGCTAACTATTGTTCTTCATCTCTAATCTGAGCTGCAACCAACTTCATCCATGCTTCCCAGGGCTGACATAGCACAACTCAAAGGGAAATAAAATCTATGCCACATTGTTACAAAAAAGTAGTAAAAAAACACTTAAACAATCACCCACTTGCAAGAAGGAACTTTTTACAATTACCTAAATAAGCTTATCAGATCAAACATCATGGCCAACTTTACCATCTAAGAATTCTGCAGTATTCTATACTGTTATGACCTATTATTATTATGTTTTAAGTGCTCTGTAGCAGTAATTCTCAATCAAGAGCGATTCTGCCGTGCCTCCTCCTAGGGGCCATGTGGCAATGAATGGAAATACGCTCACCTGCCCTGATTAGAGGACCTGCTACTCTTTACAGTCAGCAAGGCACCAGTTTTCTTTCTCTCTCCACACTCTCTGATCCCAGTTCTTTCTTTCCCTCTTAACTCGTTTGTTTGTTTGTTTGTTTGTTTTTTGTGGTACGCGGACCTCTCACTGTTGTGGCCTCTCCCGTTGCGGAGCACAGGCTCCGGACGCGCAGGCTCAGCGGCTATGGCTCACGGGCCCAGCTGCTCCGCGGAACGTGGGATCTTCCCGGACCGGGGCACGAACCCATGTCCCTTTCATCAGCAGGCGGACTCCCAACCACTGCACCACCAGGGAAGCCCTTTCCCTCTTAACTCTTAAAACTTAATTTCCAAACTTAATCTTTCCTGGTACCCTCACTGTTGAGGCCCAATGACCTGAATTCTGGCTTGACTAAAATCTTGGCGGGGGGAGGGGGGGGTCCTGTCATCTAACCACTTGCTCGTGACAATTCTATTATTCCCAATTTCAACCTGTACGAAAACCACCCACACTCCCCCACGTCATCATCCTCTTAAGGAAGGTATCATACAAAACACAAGCCCTTAAATCTAAATGTAGTCAATCCTAGTAACTCTTTTATGGTGACTCAAATACATATTTTCATCACATTAAACTAAACGGCATTTCATTCCCCAAGGAATTCTTTCATACACAAATGCTTCATTGCCATGAATTAAGGAAGAAAGAGGAAAATATTTCTGATGTCCATTGGCACGGCTTTTCCTTTTAATCAAGCATATCTCTGCATTTCACTTCACGGTAGATGTCTGAGTCATGTGAAACTCATCATTCCGACTGAAATTTCCCTACAACCATATCCAGAACACCAGCACAGTCCTCTTAAAGCTTTTACAAGATAATAATGACAGGCAGTGATCCAGCTCACAAGAACCAATCTCCTACCCACACTCTCCCCACTCCACCATGACCCTTTGTCTCTTTTAACTTCCCCTCGCTTCCTAATGGAGTGTATGAGTGCACAGCAAAGGTGAAGTCTACAATTCTTTAGTAAGAGTGGAATATTAAAGGCTCTGATAAGTTCTGCAGGAAAAACACCTGCAGTACTAATGTTTGCCTCAGCAATTCCCAATCTTCCTTGGCCCCAGGACTTTCCTGCCATAAAAAGCCTATTACCCACCTACTGAACTAGTATTCCAGGCACAGGCTCGTATAACTCTCCGAACAACCACCTTCACTTTAGCCCGCTGCCAAGACTTCTTACTATGAGACTCAGTTCAGACGTAAACAAGAGATACTCACACAATTCCATACTGATGATACTCTTTCTCTTCACCGAAACTCTACTCCCAGAGACTAACGCCAAGAAATCAGTAAACTTATTTAAATCTTAGGTAACAGTTAAAACGGCCATAAAAGTCTCTCCATGTCTAAAATTAATTCCTGTAATAAATGTCCCTACCAAAAAGAGACATACATCACACTTGCGAGTTACAGAGATATAAATTCATGACTCGTTGCGGTAAATGGTGGGACTGGTGGCTTTTCTGATGAATAACTCTCTCTTCTCAATCAAATTCAAGACCATAAACATGGATTCTAATAACTGTTTTTATGACCAGGATTTTACAGACAAAAATCTGAAATCAATATATTTCTAATTATTATATTTCCTGTCTTCCCACTGCATAAATCTATTATGTTCTGTAATGAGAGCCCAAAAATCAAATAGCAAATATTCATCTGAACTTGTATTTTAAGCATTCTACAACCCACTGAAGTGTCTTTCAACCCTGAAAGTGTGTATTTTCCACCTTTTATATTACAGCTGTACCTAATTTATTAAAATCACTTAAAACATCTAAATGCCAAGCAATTCCTATAAAAATTATTTTAAATGCTCTTAAGAGCCAATAAAACATTCTGCATAGGGCAGCACTCAGTTGGAGCAACCTTTAGACAAACTACTTAGTTGAGAATCTATGCATTTTGGGGTTGTCTGCATGATGAAATTACGAAACAGTATTTACTACAGTGATATCATGATGTATTTGAATAAGCCATAAGAAAATAGAGTCAAAGAACATGATGTTCCTTTCTTACTACAAAAAAAATACTTACTTAAAAAATGGAGTGTGGCTACCCTCCTATTTTAAGTAACATTTTAACAATGAACAGCTGTTTTAGAACAATCGTTTTTAATTGGGAAAATTTTAATATAATAATGGCGTTAAATAATACATTTGTGATAGGAACATACTTTCTTTTTATAATTTAGTCTATATTTCCATAAGAGAGATTTGAAATCCCAAATCTACCCCTTTTATATATAGATGGAGACCTGGAAAATATGGTATCAATCAGAGATGTTAGACTAAGAGAGAAAACTTAAAAGAAAAAGAATATTCCAAAAACAAAGTCTCCTGTCAACAGTAATGACAAAGAAAGTCATTCGGAATTAGTCTTGGACGTGAGAAAGAATCCAGGGTAGGAAAAACACACTACGATAATTCCAACATTTCTTTGGGGAGAAAAGTGCTTCTCACATGACCTTCACCATAAATAGGCATGTGGATTTGAATTCCAAATTGTAGAGATGGAAAGAGCTGGAATAACGCAAGTCTGAACACAATTTAAATGGATATGTCAATACTTGGGTAAGATGTTATCATTCCAATTTAAAGAAAAAATATTTCTGGGTCAACCTGGCATATTAATGATCTTACACCTTTTCAAACTCTCAGTAGACCTACCATAGGAGTATCAGGATAAATATATTCGATCTTGGTATATTCAACCTTCTAAGGCACTATCACTGATAACAGATTTCATTTTCAAAACAGAAAGAGGAAAAGAGTCTTTGACCTCCCTGGAGGCAGTGACCCCATGAATCTGTCTTTACATCTAAACATGAACAAGAGAGCTTGAGACAGAGCAAGTAGATAGTTACCATCTGCTCTGTAGAAAGTTAAGGGTACCACGACACGTATAGATACATATACACACACTTATCCTCCTCCCCCACAGGATACTTTTTGTTTAAGCCACACACAGAAGGTAAGAAATCCATTCTGGGAGGAATCTGTGGTCATTTTCACAACATTTACATAACTAATATCAAATATTAAGCGGCTGACACTTGACAAAAAGCTGGATCATTATGACCTGTCATTCACCATTCATAGGTCTATTTTAAGAAAGTGAGCTATGCCCTGCCCACCTTTGGAGTGACTTGTCAAGGTTCACATCGGGTAACTGTAAACTTTCTCATGGTGCTGCAGGGGCTTGATCAGCTCTTCTGGAGGGTCCTTCGTGGTACGCATTTCTAAGACAGATATTATTTCATAACAGCCTCTTAGGTCAAAGGATTGACACGTGGAGTAGTCACCAGGGGCCTCAAAAATAAAACAATAATAATAAGAGCAACCTCACCACCTCTTTACTGCAGCCTGGCGATCAATTATTGTCTTCACACCACACGAGAGGACGGCTTTTCACCACGACCCGTGTTGTGATGCATTCCTTTATGATTTCATGCAAAGCCTGCTGGAATGGTCAACCTGCCAAGCTTTCCATTTCTCCTCTCCAGTCTCCAGAAAGGGCTGAACAGCATATGCCACTCACTTGATCCTGTAATACCTTGGCCAACCTGCACAACACAGCCAGACGCAACCTCGCCATAGAATACTCAGTCCGCCCAGGAAATACACCCCTAACTGATTAGAAAGGTGGAACTCTCACAGCATCATGGCGACAGACTGCACAAAAGCAAGGAACTCGGGCAAGCCTCTAGCACAGGGTCGATGACACTACTGACATTTGGGGCCAGATCATTCTTTCTTGTGACTTTGACTTGATTCTAATTACTTTAAATGGAAATAGCCACATATAACCAGTGGCGACAGGATTAACTGGGCGGTACAACCCTGAAAACTGTAAAGGACCCCAAATTCATGGAGCTTTATTATTTTATTTACAACCATGTGAGGCTTCTGAAATCAAAACCCCACATCAAAAGTAAAGAAATGTCTTTCCTGTAACTGCCTCCCTTATTAAGTGCCATGAGGTTGCTTAGCTTTTAAGACCTGGAAAAGACAGCAAGGGTAGCAGGCACTAAGGGCTACTTAGCCAACAGCCATGCCCCCTGCTATTTCTGCCTACATCCTCATTGGTCTAAGCCAATCATGCTAATCCCATTTCTCTCACCAGTGATTGGATGAAGACTGAACACATGATTCATTTCTGACCAATGAGGTAAGAGCGTTGATAGACCAAGGGTGGGGTGCTTTGAGGAGCATTTTACTTGCTCTTAAATACACACACAAGAAAAAGATATTTTCTCTTCTTTCTCTGGACTTTATACCTCAGCATTTGACCTCTGGAACTGCTGAAGTCGTATTAAAGCCATGAGGAAAGTGATTCTAAGTACAAAGCCTACCAGCTAAGAATGGTAAAGTATAAACAACATAGAGTATACCTTAAAGATGGCAGAGGCCTTCCCTGGTGGCGCAGTGGTTGCGAGTCCGCCTGCCGATGCAGGGGACAAGGGTTCGTGCCCCGGTCTGGGAAGATCCCACATGCCGCGGAGCGGCTTGGCCCGTGCATCATGGCCGCTGGGCCTGTGCGTCCGGGGCCTGTGCTTCGCAACGGGAGAAGCCCCAACAGTGAGAGGCCCGTGCACCGTAAAAAAAAAAAAAAAAAAGATGGCAGAGTACGAAGACGCTACCTGGCACTGCCCTGTCTGTAGAGGGCTATGTAAGATATAAATTGCCCTCGTTATTATTATTATAAGACAGGAGAGTCCGAAGGTCTTTCCCAGAGGCTAAAACACGATCGCTGATACAAAAACAAATCCTTATACTCAAACGTGCACCTGGAAGTGACCTCGGTGTGAAGTCGGAAGAAAAATCCTGGTAATACTGCCAGCCAAGAATACTCATGACAAAAGAAGCTAAGCTTGACTAGTTCCTGCTGGTACAGCAGGTGCATGGTCCAACTGGCCGTAAGTGTTGAAACTTCCTTTTCACACCCTAGTGGATGGTGAGAGAAAGGGCAATCTTTACACAAAAAGAATGTTATAAAGATAGCTCATTAGGACGTGGTGTAAGAATATAAAAGCCACAAGACATTCAAAAAGTGTCAAAATCACTTCCCAAGAGGAAATTGTGTACTCTGCACTTCAAAACAGTGAGGAGAAAATACCTCCCATTATCACAGTGAGCCCCAGGATCAGAAACACACCACAAATGGCTTCTCTCTCATCTTTGAAGGTACTCGTCAAACAGCCTAGTTACTACAGGCTCATATTTCATTTTCCTGCTAAAGTTTCAACAACCAATCGATACCAAATGTACTAATGACATGCATGCCCAGCTAAAAGGAAGAACTCTATTCTAACCCTCGGAACTAGAGGGAAGGGTGGGACAGAGATAAACTGCTTCCAGGAGGGAAACGGGCCAACAATAATTGGGGCAGAGCAACTAAATGATACCTTTGGGAGCAGCAAATTTTTATGCAGCTTCAAGAAGGAGCTTGTTTTCCTCCCAGGCAATGGTCATCAAACTGGGAGAACGTGGATTAACATAAACAGGAAATTTGGATCAAGTGGCTTCCCAAACTCAGAGAAGATCTCAAGGTCAACTAAATTCAGTAAGTGGGCCACAGAGCGTAATGCACACCTTAAAACACCCCACAGTCCACACTTTCACTCTCTGAAATTCCCTCCATCATGATAAGCAGGGATGATAGGTGAAACATTTAACAAATCAGGGGCAATAAACACTGACCATGGATGATGGAGGACGGGTGTTCAATCCCAAAGGTCCCAGAACAGGAGGAGTGGCTGAGGCAGCGATGAAGGGAAAATTCAGGGGGACTGGGCCAGTGTGTATTTAAGATTTTTAATAATCTATGTGACTGTACCAGAACCAGGACATACAATGAGCTATACTTTTAAAATTACGACACTAAATATTTTCCATAATTTTTAAGCCAATTCAAGAAACTCTATATACCCTTCTGGATTTTTTCACATCAGAGATACAGGTTGATTGCATGGCATATAAGAGGTTTTCAAGCCTTCCAAGATGGTGATAATATCTGGTAGAGAAGACGACTCATTTTGCCATACTGGAATGCCAGCTGTACAAATGCTGACTTTTTAAGAAAAAATTTTTTTCTTAAACTGACTTTTTATAAAATCTTAAATATGTAATTAATAGGAAACTTAACACACCAAAACAGAAAACTAGCATGGCCTGTCATATATTAGGGGTACCAAGAAATAATGAAAGTCACAGGATCAAATTCTAAGATACTCTCCCAGCTGAAGGCTCTAGGCAAGACCCGTCTCTTTTAAAAAGTGTTGCTGGCAAGTGACAGACAAGTGTTAAAAGACCTATTAGCACCAAATTGTGAGTTTCTCCTTGATAAAGAACTCAAGAAGAAATGACTTTATTATGCTAAAGTCAAGTTCTTATACCACAGTAAAGTTATTTTTCACATGAAAAAATCACATTTAATATTACACTCAGGGAAAACATTATTATACACTGTAGTACTATTAAAGAAAAGCAAGGATTCCTAAAATTATCAGAAAGCATTTGTTGAGAAGGCAAGGTTCTACGTTATACACCTACCACTGATTTGTTTTTCAACGTAAACAAGGTCTTTATTACATGATAGAAAATGGGGTTTAATATAAATGAAACAGAGTACAGTTACATTTTAATAGCTAGAAAGACAACCAAGAAGATACACTATCCTTAATGCTATTGGTCTCAAATAGGGTCATGGGAAATTACCAGCTGAGAGGTGGAGGCGAGGTTAATTTCAGAATCACTTAACTAATCTTTGAAAGCCAACATCACCACTTTACACAGTTATCAGACTAGTAATACTCATGGTGGACTGACCACAACAGGACCATATATGAGTTAAGACTTTTGCTCAGTTACACTTGATCCTGTGAACTGAGTTCCCGACTATACTTAAACAAACAGAATAGCCTATCTTTAAGCACACATTAGACACTTATTCCAGCCACGTAATGGCAATACTAAAAGTTCAAAAGCCAGTGAAATCCAGTAAGTTTTCCCTTACTTTTGTATTGCTACCAGGCTCACCCAACCAAGACAAGAGACAAGATAAGGAATAAGAGTATAGTTCAACTTAATAATTACAAAAAGGGAAAAGCCAATAAAATGTTATTCAGCATGATATATATGAATGATATTTTATTTGCCAAAAAAATTCCATATAACTGAGCTTAACAATATGCAAAGGGAATGACAGAATGTTCCTCTGTTTTATATTGTTAGAGAGTGGGTTTTATGAACTAAATCAGATATAATAAATGAGTACATTTTGTTAGGTTACAAATGAAGATAAGTAGCCTTTAAGTAAATCACAGAGAACACTGCAAATCATTGCTCTCCAATTATTAGGCACGTATAAAGCTAGGTATATTTTTCCTTTGAACATTTAAATCAATCATGTCCCTCCACTAACCCATACTCACCCCACCCCTGCCCTAAAGAAACTAGTTTTAAAGGAGAGACTATCATCCTTTCAAATTTATGACCAGGAAAAAAGATGTCTGACTTTGATCCATCACAGATACGAAAAATATATACTTATAGATAACTCTCTGTATGCCTTCTGTAGACCCACAAAATTTATAGATTTCTAAATATTAAGATTTATGTTATATCAAAGCAAATATTGACCTTACCTCTGTCTGGGTCGATATTTACTGCTTTGCTCAATAAATCTTGCTGTTCATTTTCAAACTGAGTCAATATCAGTTCATTAATTTCTGCATGATTCATATCAGCATTTTATGAAATTTGAAATGCCAGTGAAAATGTTTCACCTAAAAAATTTAGATATAGCCAATTAAAGAGACAAAAAGCCTTTTGCTTTCCTTCTGGCTTTCCTTGTAGTTTTTTGTTTGTTTGTTTTGTTTTGTTTTTTTTGTTTTTGCGGTACGCGGGCTTCTCACTGTTGTGGCCTCTCCCGTTGCGGAGCACAGGCTCCGGACGCACAGACCCAGCGGCCATGGCTCACGGGCCCACCTGCTCCACGGCATGTGGGATCTTCCCGGACCGGGGCACGAACCCGTGTCCCCTGCATCGGCAGGCGGACTCTCAACCACTAAGCCAGCAGGGAAGCCCATGTAGTTCTTTTTTTTCTTCTTTTTCTTCTTCTTTCTCTCCCCTCATAATTGTTACAAAGACAACTGCCTAAATTTGATACAATTCAGCCATCTATTATAAAATAAAAGGATTCTTTTAGGAAATATTATGAATATACTGGTATAAGAAATTAAAATATTCTAGATAAAATTCTATAAGATACTAACAATATTACAGAAATATAAATTTTAAAAAAGCAGTGTCCCTCATTTCTCAGTGATAATCACAATTAACTTTTGTGTATAGTCTCTAAACTTCTCAGTTCTATTTCTTGATTGGAACTTATTACCCAAATTATTTTTATATATCTTGTCGCTCAACCTATTTCATTTTGGTAGACGTTTACTAACCATTTCATAAGAATGTACTAAAATTACCCAAGTCCCTACTGATGGTTAGCTGCTACACTCACAACACCACACTGGGGATATGTACAAGTATTTCTAAAAGACAAATTCCTAGAAGCAGAAGTGCTGGATCAAAGACTATCAATATTTAACATTTTCACAGATATTGCCCAAGAGCCCTTGAAAAAGGCTGCATCAACCCACTACCTTCAGAGCCAATTTAAAACCCAAACACTTAGCCTTCGATTTACTCATGTTTTAAGCTCCTCATCATAGCAACAATTTAAACTGTTAACGCTGTTACATAGCACTTGATACCAACCCAGCACTGAACAATATTTCATCTTCCTAATATGCTTTTTCCAAGGGTCACAAGGACCCTAAAGAATTTACTGATGTCCTCTTATAACGTACAATAGCGTCCATTAGCTTTACAAATACTTGTGAAGCCATCTCCAGAGAGAAGATGCTAAGAAACTTTAGAACTCAAGTAGCAAGGATTAGAACAAGGTTAAAAAAAGAAAGAAAAAAAGAAAAAGAAAAAGAACACATCTCTGAGACGCTAGAGTAATTTCATTCAAACAATGGAGCAAAAAAAAAGCCAAACTTTGCATTGAAAAATGATCGCGGTACCTTAAGCATATGGCACCACATTTTTCTCTTTTATACATAAAGTCCTGATTAGTGTGTGACCATATGTGTTTTTTCTCACCCAATCTATCCTTGTAATCACAGATCAAGTGTAAAAGAAAAAAAAAGAATACCTATAGGAAGAAACAGCTTGTCCTACAATGTATTCCCTACCTTGAAGGCCCTCCTATTCCAAAACATTTAGGTAGGAACAGGGAGATACAAAGATTAATTACAGATAAAGGTTCTGCTCAAGGAGCATAAAGTTTTAAGGGTGTAAGAAATATGAGCAAAACACTATGCCATGTCTTAATAGGTTCAAGTCAAAATTTTTTATCTTTATAACCAGCCCACCATTCCTCATTTACTCATTTTAAATTAAATGCAATGCCATCTTCAGTCATCCTGGGGGTCATCCCAGATAATTCATTTTGCTTTCTCTTCCATATACTAATGATAATGAATTCCCATGGGCTCTTTCATCTCTCAAATTCCTGATGATACAACCTCATTGCTTCTCATAGTTTCTCACACTGCCCTCTTCCCCTACTGACCAGTTCTTACCCCTACAACTCGTGCTGTGACTCAAACATAAAAGCAAATTAGTCCATTTCTAGCATGATATCCTTAAATGACTCCCTGCCACCCTCAGAAAGGTGTTCTAAGTCACTAGTAGAATTCTGTTAAGACGCTTTCTGATCCACCTCCAATACTCTGCATTATTCCCTTAACTTGCTTCACGCTACCACATGCTCCAGACCTACTGAGCTGCTTCCAGCTTCCCAGTCACGGCCACGACATTGAATGTCTTCAGGCCATTGCATGTCCTGGCAAACACCTGCCCATCTTTAGTGGTAGCTGGCAGTAGCAATTCTGAGGAGTTTCTCTGGCCCATCCCATTATACCACAACACCTGGCACACAGTAAGCAATTAATAAGTATCTTGAACAAAGAAATAAATAACTTCTACTTAAAAACTGTAAACAGAATAACAGGGAATTGTACACAAGATAGAAATTAATTGTAAAAAATAGAGGGGAAACTGATGAGTTAAGACAGTGCGGTCGGGTAGAGATACCTTTGACCTGGGACTTAGGAGAATGAATCTCAAAAGTGTGGTCCCATCAGACCAGAAGGTCTCTATCGCAAAGGGAATGTCTCTGGGGAAATGATTCCCTTAAGAGATTTCGTAGGAGGCATTAGGAGAGGGGCAAATAATATGACAATATTAACATTAAGGTTCTATAGTGCCTTCCACTTTTCTAATGACAAAAGCAGACTTTGGCAGGCATCTGTATTTTGCTTTACCTTATATAGACATTATTAAAAATAGGCATGGAAATATTATTTTAGGAATTTTATTTTATTTTTTTATGCAGCAGGTTCTTACTAGTTATCCATTTTATACATATTAGTGTATATATGTCAATCCCAGTCTCCCAATTCATCCCACCACCATCACCCCCACCCCTGCCACTTTCCCCCCTTGGTGGAATTTACTTATATCTTAAGTTCACCAGGGGAGCTCCTTACTTAAAAGGATCCAGTGGTGAAACCTTTTGTAAATCACCCACTGATTTATCTGGATTTCATGGCAGGATCCCCTTAGTGAGTTCCCAAGCACAGACTCTGGCATGAATTCATTTATCCATCCATCTATTCACCCACTTAAAAAATATGCACCAAATATCTACAAAATGAGATATTCTGGTACAAAGCAGGAAAAACAAGGAATTATAAGCTATAATCTTTGTCCTCAAAAACTCTACATTTAGCTGGGGAAATTACACACACACACACACACACACAAGCATGTTATAATACATGATGTTCATGTGAATAGTGTAATGCAGTGGCATATAATTAAGAGCCATACCAGGTGATTACACATATTACTGCTAATCCTCAAAGCCATCCTACAAGGTATGTCCTTTTATCTCCATTTTACAGCTGAGCAAGTCATCAAACCCCAGGACAATTAGAAAGGACATTAGAGATCTCTTCCCACAATTTCCTGGCCACAAAAGGAATGCCTCTTAGAATAATCCTGCTTGACCCAGTGCAACAGCAGACACTTCATACAAAGAACTTTGGTCATGGCATGTCTCAATTTTGAAGTCCTCTAACAGTGAGAAATATCCCCCTTCTTGTGTAGAATCTGTCTACACAAGAAAAACATGAGATATACATTATTAAAAGTGCAGAAAATCAAACAGGGTAAGCTAAAAAGGGGTGGGAGGAGAAACCACCACCTGTTTTTCCCCAAGTCTTTGAGGGGGAGGAGAGAAAACAGGTTTATAAAAATGCCTCAAAAAGGCCATATATGACAAACCCACAGCAAGCATCATAGTCAATGGTGAAAAACTGAAAGCATTTCACTAAGATCAGGAACAAGACAAGGACGTGTCCACTCTTGCCACTCTTATTCAACACAGTTTCGGAAGTCCTAGTCACCGCAATCAGAGAAGAGAAAGAAATAAAAGGAATACAAATTGGAAAAGAAGAAGTAAAACTGCCAGTGTTTGCTGATGACATGATACTATACATAGAAAATCCTAAAAATGCCACAAGAACTAATCAATGAATTTGGTAAGGTCACAGGATACAAAATTAATGCACAGAAATCTCTGGCATTCCTATACACCAACAATGAAAAATCAGAAAGAGAAGTTAAGGAAACAGTCCCATAAACCATCACAACAAAAAGAATAAAATACCTAGGAATAAACCTGCCTAAGGACGCAAAAGACTTGTACTAAGAAAACTATAAAACACTGATGAAAGAAATCAAAGATGACATAAACAGATGGAGAAATATACCATGTTCTTGGATTGGAAGAATCAATATTGTGAAAATGACTATACTACCCAAAGCAATCTACAGATTCAATGCAATCCCTATCAAACTACCACTGGCATTCTTCACAGAATTAGAACAAAACATTTTACAATTCGTATGGAAACACAAAAGACCCCGAATAGCCAAAGCAATCTTGAGAAAGAAAAACGGAGCTGGAGGAATCAGGGTCCCTGACTTCAGACTATACTACAAAGCTACAGTAATCAAGACAGTATGGTACTGGCACAAAAACAGAAATATAGATCAACGGTACAGGATAGAATGCCCAGAGATAAACCCACGCACATTTGGGCACCTAATTTACGACAAGGGAGGCAAGAACGTACAAGTGAGAAAGGAGAGCCTCTTCAATAAATGGTGCTGGGAAAACTGGACAGCTACATGTAAAAGAATGAAATTGGAACACTACCTAACACCATACACAAAAATAAACTCAATATGGATTAAAGACCTAAATGTAAGACCAGACAGTATCAAACTGTTAGACTAGGAAAACACAAGAAAAACACACTTTGACATAAACCACAGCAAGATCTTTTTTGACCCACCTCCTAGAGTAATGGAAATAAAAACAAAAATAAACAAATGGGACTTAAAAGCTTTTGCACAGCAAAGGAAACCATAAACAAGATGAAAACACAACCCTCAGAATGGGAGAAAATATTTGCAAATGAATCAATGGACAAAGGATTAATCTCCAAAATATACAAGAAGCTCATGCAGCTCAATATAAAAAAAACAAACAACCCGATCCAGAAATGGTCAGAAGACCTAAATAGACATTTCTCCAAAGATATACAGACTGCCAACAAACACATGAAAGGATGCTCAACATCACTAATCATTTAGAGAAATGCAAATCAAAACTACAATGAGGTATCACCTCACTCCAGTCAGAATGACTATTATCAAAAAATCTAGAAACAATAAATGCTGGAAAGGGTGTGGTGAAAAGGGAACCCTCTTGCACTATTGGTGGGAATGTAAACGGATACAATCACAGTGGAAAACAGTATGGAGGTTCCTTAAAAAACTAAAAATAGAACTACCATATGACCCAGCAATCCCACTACTGGGCATATACCCTGAGAAAACCATAATTCAAAAAGAGACATGTACCACAATGTTCACTGCAGCGCTATTTACTATAGCCAGGACATGGAAGCGACCTAAATGTCCATCAACAGATGAATGGATAAAGAAGACGTGGCACATATATACAATGGAATATTACTCAGCCATAAAAGGAAACGAAACTGAGTTATTTGTAGTGAGGTACATGGACCTAGAGTCTGTCATACAGAGTGAAGCAAGTCAGAAAGACAAAAACAAATACCATATTCTAATGCACATATATGGGATCTAAGAAAAAAAATGGTACTGATGAACCTAGTTTCAGGGCAGGAATAAAGATGTAGACATAGAGAATGGACTTGAGGACATGGGGTGGGAGGGGGAAGCTGCGGTGAAGTGAGAGTACCATCCACATATACACACTACCGAATGTAAAACAGTTAGCTAGTGGGAAACAGCCGCATAGCACAAGGAGATCAGCTCAGTGCTTTGTGACAACCTAGAGGGGTGGGATAGGGAGGGTGGGAGGGAGGCTCAAGAGGGAGGGGATATGGGGACATATGTATGCATACGGCTGATTCAATTTATTGTACAACAGAAACTGACACAGTACTGTGAAGCAATTATACTCCAATAAAGATCTATTAAAAAAAAAAGCCTCAAATTTCCACTTGAACTTGCTCCAAATTTGTTTCCCATTTCCCTTTCTGGCAACAATGACCTACCTAGCATGTGTTACATTTTGTGTAATAATTACGGAAGTTCTGGGCAAACTCCAAAATTCATGGGCTGTCATCACCTCAAGTAACACAGAAAAAATATTTGTATCTTAGTCAAGAAAACTAACAGAAGAGAAACTGTTGTAATATTGCCAACGAGATACTCTCAAAACTATTGCTTTTATTTTTTTTCTGTGTAGTTCTCCATGAAGCACATCAAAGGTCTTTCCCCCGTTTTCCCTATTCTTGGTATAAGGCAAATAAATCCAAAGATATAAAGCAATCTTGAAATTACACTGCTATTATTAACAGTTAATAATAATAATCTTACATTTATGTTCTGCTTCATATCTCTTATGCGTGATATTTTCAAGGTGAACTCAGATATTATGAGCACTCCTTTTTAGAGTAGAAAAAACTAAGAACCAGAGAGAAAATCTATCCTCAGATGAGCACGATGGGACGAAAACACCTGTCTCCAGACTCCTCAGTAAACAGTACTGTATCCTAAAGCTGTAGGTGTTCACAATGGCGTCATTTGATAAGCCTATGAAAGTAAAGTTGTTTGGCATTTCAAATATAAATAGGATGTAGACATTATCCAAGGTGATGCAGTGAAACTGAAATAACTCGGCTAGTCCTAAAGGGATAAGTTACACTAATATCAATGAAATGCTATCATGACAATATCCTTAAAACAAGTTCTCCACAGCTCAAATACTTATGCAACTCTCCACAAGTGACCAGGTGGGATGCCACCAGATAATCAGGCCAGCATCATTCACCAAAACCCACCCTGTACCCAAAGGCAACCTAATGATTAGGACACCAGAATCCAGGGGCCCCTGGACCACCAACACCCACTCCTCTCTCCCCGTTCCACCTCCTGAAGCACATCACTCCCTCATCTTCGTCCCTCCCAGTACTTCCAAGAGTGGGACCACCAGAATCGCTATGGATGCTACCTAGAACATTTGCTGGGGGTATTTCAGCTCAAGGGAAATGCAAGGCCAGAAAAAACAGAGACATGTTCCAAATCTCTGAAGAGTTTTGTTTATGAGTCAGGCTACCATCTGCTCAATAACCCAGGCTGTATCGGTGTGATCAGGAGTTGCAAACCTTCTCTGTGAAGGGCCAGATAGTAATATTCTAGGCTTCCTGGTCAAAGGTCTATGTGGCCACTACTCAACTCTAACATGAGTCGTAACATGAAAGTAGCCATCAACAAGTGCCAAACGTGGTTGTGTTCCAATAAAACTTTACTCACAAAAACAGGTGTTGGTTTGTAGTCTGCCAAGCCCTGAACTTAAGGATAGTTTTTGCTTAACCCTCATTCCCACATCTCAAATGGGCAATTCTTGTGAATTACGGCTGACAGAATTTAGCTAGTTAGCTCGAAGCATTACCTAGGGATCACCCACTGTCAATCATAGCACCCAACCGAGAATTCCAATAACAACAATATCAACAGTAGCAAAAGTACTGATAGTGTCAAAAACAGCAAGAAGTAGTATTAGATACATTATACCAGGGATTTGTTAAATTTTTCACACACATCATCTCATTTCATTCCCATTAACATCTCTATGAGGGAAGTTCTATTAATCATTCCTATTTCAAAGATGGGGAGACTGAGGCTCCAAGCAGTTAAATGCCAACATCATAAAGATATTAAGAGATAAGGCTTAGATTTGAACCATAGTCTATGTGACTTCAAAATTCACACTCTCACACATAATACCCCCCAAAGCACCAATGCCCTTATCTTAGGAGGAACTAAGACAAACTTGTGAATTAGAGTCATGAGATTAAAACCTGGACCATTAAACCAATCTTTCAGAAGTGGCCTGCTTCACCTCCGCTAAATCTAAAACCATTCACCTCTGCAAATAATGACCTTTCTTTTGGCAGTCCAACTTTCCAAGCAAGATTTATACCTAGAGGTAATACCTGCAGCTCATAGTTCAACATCTGGTACCCTGTGGTTTTAAGGCCCTTGTCTGAAGTACCAAAGGTGACAGGCAACAACTCTTACTCCTTCCTGCCCTTTCTTTGTCTATTTGCCAAATGCTAAGGAATGTCTCTAAAGGATCCCAAGTGTTCTTGACATGAGAACCAATATTTCACCACTTTGCTGAAAATAACCACTGATACCATGGAATTTTCAGGAAAATGTTTAAAGTATAGGACTATAAACCATCAATCGATACCTCTCTCATACTTTTCTTCTCCTTTTACTTTTATTTTTTCCATTACACCTAGCAAGTTACTCCACTGGTTCTTCCAAGCCAGTCTATATAGCCTTCTGGGGGATTCTTCAAATGACTGTCTTCTCCTGATTCCACAAAAAAAAAAAACACAACTAAGACAGAGGTTGACAAACTATGGCCTGTGGACCCTATCCAACCGGCTGCCAATTTTAGTACAACCTGAAAAGAATGGTTTCTCTATTTTTAAATGGTTGAGGGGAAAAAAAGTCTAAAATATAAGATTTCCTGACACATGAAAATTATAATAAATTCAAATTTCCTTGTTCATAAATCAATTTTTATCAGAACACAGACAGCTCGTCCATCTACCTATGGCTGCTTTTGCACTATAAGGCAGACTTGAGTAGCTGCAACAGAGACCATATGTCCTGCAAAGCCCAAGATATTTACTACTGGGATCTTTATGGAAGAGCATGCCAACCCGCTGAAGATGAACTAGTAGCCCTTCTACTGACAGAAACAGTTCCCAAATCCAGACACAATGCATTTCAGAAATACAAAATGGAGACTCATTAAGTCCACCAGAGTTAAGAATATCAACAAATGCTCCATCCCAAAGATTGCACTAATTATGTCCATTCTTAACTAAGTAATGGGAACATTTTTAGGCCCTTCATTCCTTCACTGCCATTTGCAATTGTAGATGCTGATGGGATATAACTTCCAATTTCCCAACAGCATTATTATTCGAAATTGATGAACTGTGAATAGCAGGCCACTTTATGCCTCTTCCTAACTGATATCAGAGCCACAGAGTACAAAACAATAAATTTTCTTTGGGTTTCTTGGCAAGAAGCTATATATATGTAATTTCGGTCTTCATCTCCCAATTTCCTTCATTTATCAGGAATGGTGACAAAAAGGCTCTAATTAGATAATTCTAATCACAAGGAACGGGGTGTGATGGAAGACTTCAGAACCACTATCTGTTCCTTGCAAAACAAAACAGATAGACTATTCTCCCTGTAGGGGCAGGAGATTTATCAATAGACAAAAGGATGCAAAAAGTCAATAGATAAGGTGTAACTAAAGATCAGGCCTATAAATTTTACACTGACATGAATTTAACAGGATTTGCAGGTGGAAACTCAGGGTTTAAAACCAGAGTTATCATTATGAAAATAATACCTTTCAGTTCTGTATGTAACAACATTGCATAATGCACAGATTTATTATCAAGACTAATACTCCATGCCTCCAAGCACTTTCATACAAAAATTTGAATTATTCAGTGCTAGAGTGATTTCCAAAGTGGTCTGTCTTCCTCAAGCATTCCTCCTTAATTAGCTGCACTACATTTTCCATGTATTTTTGTGCACCAAAATCTCTTTTAGAAATAACAATCCACCTATCTTATTTTTGATAGTTGTTAGAAGCATAAGCCAGAAAGGCCTGTATATTCTTGCAGATCTTCTTCTTCTTTTTTTTTTTTTTTTGCCCCTTCAGATGTAAGAAAATTATTTCCAATGTAGCATTCAACATAGTTTTAACAATGCTCTCTCTCTTCACTGGCTCAAAGGCGAAATGTGAAAAAAAAAAAATGAAACGAACTACAGAAACACCATAGAGGGCTGAAATACATTCAACTAACAAGATTTGATTTGAAAATAAAGTTGCGTTTCTTAGATTAAAGCATAATAGGTCATTTTGATATGTGACGCGCTGTAATATTTAGCAGCTTTTAGCAGCTGAAGACTAGGCTTATATTTTCTGCTCTCTGAAATCACAGCCACTGGGACGAGACAAGAAAAGGCCGCGTCTTTCGGAAAATTACAAGTTTGGTACAATAACTCATTAACAAGTAAAGTTCAGAAATTAAATGCAATTTGAGGGGAAAACAGCAGGTTGAGAAAACAGGTGGGAGAGATAAATTAAAGTACTTATCACCTTGAGGAAAAACAGGCTTGAATATTTCAACTTTTAGTGAACTACAAAAGGTTTGAACAAACAGAAATCAGGCGTGAAAATGATTAAAAGTGTGCTTTCGAGTGAATTTAATGGGATGTGAACTGGCCTGTATGATCGCGGTGGGAACCAGTCAACTCACCGGAGTAGGCCCAGTACGGGTCGCCGGAAGCCTTGCGCCTGCGGATCTGCACCGAGCTGCCCTGTCTGTTCTCGTGCAGGGCCCCCATGTAGCCTTCTGTCAACGCTGCAAGACAGGAGAGCCGCGGTGAGTCAAAATCATCACCCCGCTGGACACAGGGTAGGTGTCAAACGCACATAGCCCAGTGACCGCCTAGAAGCACAGACCTTGGGGGTAACTGAACAGAACCTCCTGATTTTACAGAAAAACAGCTACAGAAGAACCTAGAGAGATTACCAGGATTATTATTAATACTAGTAATAGCTTACAATGAGCCTTCTCTCTGCGCCATAAACTCAAGATGCACTAAACACTTTACATACATTATCTTATTTAATTCCCAACGAACCACCAGGCAGTAGATACAATGTCTCAATAATGGGTCCATTCAGATAAGCAAACTGAAGCTTAGACAGTTGAGTAACTTAGGCTTGCCCAAGGTCATACAACTGTAGGCCTAGAACCCACGGTTCTGGTTCCAACTATATGCGTAAGCCTATGTCCTAGGTGCACAGGGCCTCTAGCCTTATTTGATCTTCATCGGGCAAGGGGTCATTCCATCTCTTTTACAGATGGAGGAATGAAGGCTCAGAGACACTAAGTAACCAGTCCCAGGTCACACAGCTAAGTATGCAGATCAAGGAACCGAATACAAGCACGCCTGCCACAAATCTCAGGCCTCTGCCATCCAAACACATCACAGTTTGAGGCCTGGAAGACACCCCATGGTGTGAACCAGTCCTCCACATACTTTGGACCCAAGATAGTCACCTGTTATATCTGAAGATATGAAGCTTGAAACCCTCCAAGGCCAGCAATGTTCAGAAAAGAAATACTGCTTAAAGATGTACTTCTTTGAAAACGCAGAATGAATCCAATCTCCTACCCCAATATGGAGAGCTTCCATCTGCCTGCTACAGTGTTCAAAGCCCTCCGCTCCCAGCTACTTCATGGATGCAAATTTCTTTTGTGATGAGCCCACACCTGAATGCACTGATGTGTAAGAAGACAAGTATCACAGGTGCCCAGAATCCAAAATGAATTGGAACTGCACTTCAAACAATACATCCCAGCTGTCTGTGTTAATATTTAAATGCACCCAAACAAAATCAAGTGTGCCTTTGAAAAGCAAGAAAAATGGTTAGAGGAACTGTATATTCATATTCAGTTTAAGACTAAGATGGCACCAGGAAAGCACAATATATTATTCCAAATTAGTCAGAATAGTGATAATAATAATCATCTCACCATGATGGCATTAGCTTTGTTGACAACGTGATGGGTCATGAAGAAAAATTAGGAAACATGTAAAGTACTTTATGCTTGCACGTTCATTGCAAAGACTGGCTTTAAAAGAAACAATGCTTGAACAAAGCTACTCCACAGAGATGAGCCCTTTAAAGGGAAATGGGAATCTTGTAAAATCCAAACACACATTACCAAAGTAAACCTGGTGTCATCTATGCATGCTCTTTGGTCCTGAATGACAAAGTCAAAACCTAAGTTACTAACCATTTTTAAAGTAAGATGAAGGTTTAGATACATATGGTCCAATTCATCCTATACTCTTGCAGATGAGCCATTCAGAGCTTCAGGAAGTTGACCATTCTAAGCTTCTACGGATCAAAAATAAAATTTCCCATCTCCTAGTCTCCTCAACTATTTTTTCCTCCACTAAAGCATACTAAATAAACAATTGCTCGGCTTCCTTGTCTGTTCACAGTAATTTGTGTTACCTTCATAATGATTCTATGAGGCTGGTATTTTTAACTCCATTTTACAGACAAGGAAACTGAGGCTCAACCACATACCCACTAAAAAGTTTCCTAATTGTTCGACTGATTTATTTTCTATGCATATGGGAAACATCTTATGTACCTGTCTTCTATGCTTCTTAGAGCTAATTCGCTCTGAATAATCACTCACAAACAATCCTTCCTCCTGTATCAAGACTGAGTAAAAAACCGTGTCCCCATTCCCACACATACGACTGGGGCCAGGGACACAGTTTACAGTGATTCACTTGGCTTAAGTCAAACAAGGCCCACCCTTGGACCTGGCAAGGACGGGGGCAACATGACGTGGTTGTCCAATCCATGACTCGTGACCTAGCAGGTGGAGTGGGGTGTGATGATTACCAAAACAGAGACTTGGCAACAAATTTCCACTATGTTATCAGGCATTTAAAAAGCACTACACACTCAGAGCTGAAAAAGGTGCTCTGCTCATAGTAGCTGGTGTTGTCCTTATACCAATCTTATGAGGCTGGTATGTTTAGCCCCAGTGATACATATGTTTGGGAATGGAGACACCAGCCAATCAGAGAGATTGTCTCTCTTGCTGAAGGTGTTATGACATGAGCTGGAAGCTTCAAGGGGATGGTTGAGGGTCAAGCAGGGGATCCGTAGAGGCGCTCAAAAATGGAACCAAGCAGGACTTCCGTGGTTGTCTAGTGGTAAAGAATCCGCCTTACAATGCGGGGGACGCGGGTTCGATCGCTGGTCGTGGGACTAGGATCCCACATGCCGCAGGGCAGCTGAGCCCTTGCGCCCCAACTACTGAGCTCGCGCACGTCAACTAGAGAGAGAAAACCCGCATGCTACAATGAGAGAGAAGCCCACGCACCGCAAGGAAAGATCCTGCATGCCGCAACAAAGATCCTGTGCGGGTGCCGCAGCTAAGACCTGACACGACCAAAAATAAATTAAATAAATAAATAATAAATCTTTAAATAAAACAAAAAAATGGAACCAAGCCAGAGAAAGCAAAATCTATGGATCAATTCTGTTGACAAAACTCAAGCTCAGGATAAAGCCAATTTGATACCAACCCCCTGGAAGGCTTTATAGTTACATGAACCAATCACTTACCAAAGCTCACTTTTCCCCCAGTGACACTCATGTGACCTTGGTGACCTTCAAACAAGTCACTTCAACACCTAATCATCAATTTTTCCATGCAGAAAAGGCCATTGTTGGACTAGAGCTCTGACTCTCAACCCTGGCTGCTTTAAAAATAAAACAAAACAAACAAAAACCCTATGCCCGGGACCCTACCCTCCAGAGATTCCACTTTAATTGGTCTGGGGTGGGACCAAGATACCAGTCCTTTTTTTAAAATGTTCTCCAGGTGGTTCTATTTTGCAGCCAGAGATAAGAACCACCAACTTTCCTGCTGAGCTAGACCTGAGGTCCTGTTATCTGTGACACTATTAACTTAGCCTCACAGCCTGTGACTTGACAGGCTAAGCCTGTCTTAATTCTAGTAAAGACCTGGCCACCGAAATGAATATCCTGCTGCCTACATCACACCAGTGTGGCGTTGACCTGAGCAATTAGACAAGCAAATCTAAACTGAACCAGAGTTCCAGCCAGATTCGGCTCACAAACAAATGAACCAGGTATAAAAGTAAAGAAGGAATGAGGATATTCATTTATACTCTTTACAGAAGATCACACTAGAATCACAGTCTCCATCACCAGTCCCCTCTTCTTTTTTTTTCCTGAAAGGGAATTACCTTTTATTTCTCAGAACTTTTGAGAATATGAGGGTGCAGCAAAGGAGGACAAAGCCCACCAGCAGCTGCATTACCCATCCTACTGGGAATGCAAAGCTACGGAGTCCAGAGCTTCATCAGGTAAGTGTGAAAATGTCCAAGTACTTAGAAGTAGACCATAATCACAACAGTCTTTAACCGGACTGGATACAGGCTATAGGTTTTAGGGTCCCACACACGTCACCTCTCCAAACCCACTAAACCATTAATGAAAAAGCAAGTCTACAAAGATATATCCAACTCAAGAAACAAGGGAGGGACACATCAGAAGGTCCTCCCCTGACACTGCAAAGTAATGGAATCCAACCCCAAAGCACAGATACTTTCCCAGCCATACGTCACACTGCGGTGTAAGGCATCTGCACTGAGCAGTGGAACTGCCTGTCTGAAGGGGGTTCACTTGGGCCAAATGTGAGAGGTGTGGCTTTGCTGTATAAAGACCAACAGACTAGAAGTGACAGAGGGGGCAGAGCCGTCCCAAGGAAGGTGGGTTAACGCCCTCATCATCACACTCCCCAGAGTATTGAGGAACAATGTGGGTTGTACCCAGCAAGGTAAGGATGGGCAGGAAAACCTGCATCTGAAGGGCATGCTGCATGGCCTATGAAGGGTTCTAAGCTCCCTGAGACAGGGAGCTCTCAGCCTACCTCCCATGATGGAGCTTTGCATATGGTGTGTATTCAGTAATGAGTGAGTGAGTGAGTGAATAAATACATGAACACCAGAAAGGCTCACGGTGCCTGTGTTGGAGGCTAGAGTATGTGTGTATGTGTGTGTGTGTGTTGGTGTGTGCTTATATGAGCCATAAGCAAAACCACAATCTTCTCCCCTACTGTCTCGCTTTTTAAACACCACCCTCCTATCAGAAACAGCAAACATCTAAAACGTGAGGCTGGAATGAACTAGCTTGAGTATCTAATAAGCAATTCTTTAGGAATCAACTCAGAAATGAACCAGGTAGCAAAGGACTTCATCACGCCAGCACCAGATCTCTCTTTTTAACACATCAACTATTCATTAAAGATAACTATATTTAGTTTTCCCTTTTATTCCATCTATGTCAGTAGTGTGTGATTTCTTTTTCCCCAAATAAGAACATAATCATGTATCACTGGCACCTGCATGATTGAAAACAAAGTTTCAAGTCCCTTCTTCAAATGTGTTTTGATCATATGACAAAGTATTTCCTAAAAGCAACTTTTAAAAATTATTACTTGAACAGCAGTCAAAAACTGTATATGGAGTATATTAAGCAATGTAATGTCTCATTGGCAAGGAGCAGAGATTTGCAAAAAGAGACAATCTGTGGTTCCCAAGTAAAGATACAGACTCAGCACACCAAATTCAATCAATTTTAATATGCTTCATACTCTTCTAAACTCCAACGGCCACCTAACAGCGGCATGGCAATGATATGGTGAGGCTGTGAATCATGCTATAGATTTCCAGTATCTTCTGTGCAGAAAATTATATTATGCAAATGCGTGCCTTTGCGGATCCTTACCTTCATGTCAAATTGCTTACTTGCTTATGTCAGCAGCTTAATTACACAATTAAAAATGGTGCATGCTTATGAAAATATGTAGTTTCACTCCTCAGAACAGACAGGAAGTGTAAATCTGCCTATGGTTATCATGTGACTACCAAGAGGGAGGAGTTGGTGTTATGCAAACATACGTTCCGTCTTCTCCCAAGTTCTGTAGCACCAAGCGGGCTACGGTTTATGGAGCTGAAGTCGGCTGACAGCGGAAAGCTCAGGAGGGCTTTCACTGGTTTACAATGCTTCAAGGAATTGGGTTTGCAGTGATGTAACAAGCGTAGAAGACAGAAATGATGCCCAACCATATATTGCCGTATACTCTTCAAAGAGGTTGTCTCTAGGGAAAGTTTAACCAAACCACGCACATGGCTAACAAACCTGGACATGAGGAATATCAAACCTGGGTAGCCTACAAGGGTCTGGATAGCATAAAAATAATATGATTTTGTAAAGGGAAAACCCAGCTACACCCATCACCCAAGAGAATATGTCTCTCAATGTCGACAGTAGAGATTTCAAAACCAGTAGCATTAACTAGCCAATGATTCCCACAGCTCACTCAGCAGGAGGAATCTTAAGTAGGTTGCTATGCAGAAAGCTGACTGAGTGATAGGTCTTTTCATCAGGGAGTCTTCAGAAACTCTCTCACCTCTCAGAACTTGTACGGAGACTACCTCATTTCCAGCCTGAAGCGAAAAAGATAATAACATTTCCAGACCCAAAGGCCCAATCCTTTCCTACAAAAATATCCTAAGAGCTACCTACCACAGAAGATATCAACAAAACTGTTGCCTATGTGCATGATTTAATTTCCCAGAGCCATCAGACAGAGTGGATAACAATAAATGTTTTTATTCTGGGAATATAAAAGCAGATGTGTATCCCATCTGCCTTAACTATATCTTCAGGAGGCTTTGGTATAATTCTTACTCTCAGTGTTTTACAGAAATTTTGACTTGAGGAGGAAAAAGAGTTTCAAGCTGTGTTAACTCTTCCGTGTTAACAGGCTGAATATTTTTCATACCAAGAGACTAGTTCCTCTAAACATTACATCAAATAACATTCTTGACATAGATGTCTTTTCTTGGGTTTTATGGTCAGAGAGAAGGGTCACTGAATCTACATGAGATTAAAAATAAACATATTTACATATTGATAAAGAATATTTTTCTTCCAAAATTGCAAACGTGTAAATTGAAATTACAGAGTACAACTAACGTCTTACTGTTTTTGACAAAAGTGGCCCATTTACACATGCATTTGTATATCTGAAAATGAAAGGAAGTCAGAGGTGCCTACAAAGAAAGGAAAACTGTGGCCACCAAGCGTTTCATAATAACCACGGCGCTCCTCCACATTACTGTTTCATCTTACCACCATATTGACCCAGCAGTGTCCACTTGATCATAGCAATGTTATGATCTCCTATAGGCGAGTGTGATTATATGACAGAAGTTATGTAAAGGTGAAACCAGAGTCCATTTATAATGAGAACAGCCCCAAATGCCATCTAAAACAAAGTCCCATATCTTGTACCCAAAGCAAAATAGTGTAGTGACACTTGAGGGTATTTCCACTTAACTATATGTCCAATTCTAGGTCATTCCAAAGGACTCAGAAGCCTGGGAGAATTGGTCAGCTTCCATCCAAAACTGAAAACATCAGAACAAAGAAATTCTGGCTCCCCAGTGCCAGAATGAAAATTACTTTAGGATGATGGATGGGTGGCTCTCATATAAAGAGTCCTAGTTTTCTGCCAGAGTTACTGCCAAAAATAAGCCCACTAAAAATAAGTAACAGGCCCTCACATTTTCAAATTCAGATGCATATTTCCAGAACGGCAGACAAGCAGTTAAGCAGGCTGTTTGTATTTATTATAACTGCTCATACAACAAACAAATTAAAGATCCCTCAAGGATGGTGAAATCTCTCTATTAAGTATAATTCTAAATTTTAAAGAGCCTTTAAGAACATTAAATCCCACACAACAGCCTAAAATGAATAAATCTTTATCTTTTTTGTGACTACAATAGGCAAAATTATCAAATTATATTAAAGTAATTAAATATTCCATCAGCCTCTCCTTTGTGCCTGTATTTCAATTAATTGTAGTAAAATGTACTTAGTGAGTGTCCCAATAAGTAAATCAAGAAGTACATTCCTTTGTAACTACTGCATTACAAATGGTCCCCATAGTTGTTTGTGATACTGAGCTAAGCTCAAATACAATAGATTATATTACAGTAGATTACCTATTTTACCACATTTAAAGGTACCTATTGTTCCAACTACAAAAAAAGTATTTTTCATCATCCAAAGTGATAAAGAGACCTAATAGAGAGCCATGACTATTTTTTTTTTTTTTAAGTAAAGTAGATTACTAAAACTTACAGGCAGTTCAAGGGAAAAAAGGAATCACACAGCAATATAATAACCTAGGGGTACAAAGAACACATTTTTACAGGCTTGTAAAAATTACTTAAGTCAGGCAGAGAAGCAAAATAATGAACTTCTATTTGTTATTTTACTCTAAAATAACACTGATAACAAAAGGCAGAATCTTTTTTTTTTTAAATCAGACAGGGCTAAAAGGGACAAAAAATTAGAACGATTCATCTGCTACCAACTATATCACAGTTTAAAAACTTCAGAAATAAAAAACACGCTTCCCAACAGGTCCGAGAAAGGGTACACTTGAACAAATGATTTATATGGAGGCTCATTATACATTTGTGATGAAAATCTGAAAAATATCACAGTTCACTCTTCCTCAGAGGCACCCTCCTAAAAAATAATTGGACCCCTGATATCAAACATCATATAGAAATAACTCAACCAACCCTTCCAATCCATTTTAATCTGTTTGGTTCTCAAAGAATCAAGTTTCTTGGTTCTGTAAGATTCCTGGGAAAATGAGGATTAAGCATAGATGGTGTTTTAGCGATATCCACTGCCACAAATCTGTACTTCCAATTTCACAACTGTGCCATCTCTTTGAATCCTTCGTGATCAACAGAACGGGCAAATTCAGATTAGCCATTACAACTGGTGGCCACCACGCTGAACACAGCCATGGACCCAGATGTCTTGTTTCACCCACTGTATGTGTTTGCATGCATGTGTGTTTAATTAGTTGTCAACTTGAGAAAATCCAAGAAAGAACTCCAATATCTGTATTTTTTAATGAGAAATGTGAACTTTGTTCTCAAATAGCACCAATATGCTATGTCAATAGTGACTAGCTCTTTAGAGAAGAATCATGACCCTGCCCATGTCAAGTCCCTTTCTTATCTAGTTCCTATGGCCATTTGGGTTTGCCACCTACAGCTTGGCCCAATAACAGGTTATTTACTAACTCAATCTTTGCCTATGAGGAAGGTATTATTAAAAGTACTATCAATATAGTGGCTCATATACTTCTTCCAATAATCTTGTGGCTTAGGTACAATTGTTCAGAAAAGGCATGTAACTTGCCAAGAACACATAGCCCTGAACCAGATATTCCTCTCAAGCCTGTACAGCTGACACTATACTACAACTATTCTTCACAAAATTGAATTTTAGGAATCATAGAAATATCTGTGAGGTAACAGTTACTCCACCTGCTGAAAAGTAAATAAACATCACAAGTGAAAAACAGTTTCTCCATGGGCCTTCAAAAACTAAAAACCTAACAATTTCAAAAGGAAGAAGCTGTCTAAGCCACTCTTCCCACCACTATTGCCAATTGTCTGAGATAAAATCTAGTTCTGACAGTACTAACAGAAAAATGTAGAGGGGTTTTCCTAACATGATGTGGAGAATATCCAACTAGAATTATACAAACACTGGTTATTTGTCTATAAAAAGAAAGTCACTCATATTAAAGCAGAAATAAATATTAAGTTACAACTTGAATTAGGGAAACAAAGTGATACATTGATTAATACATTTTCTTCATTTTTTCTTATTTAAAATGTATAACTGTAAATGCCTGATACATTTTTATCCCTGAGAAGAATAAACTTTATAACTTGGGCCTTTTATATAGCTGAGTTATACGTACACATATAGTCCCTGTGAAACACTGAATGAACAATATTCAATGAAATGGGCATTTTTAATAGAATAAAAAGAAATGGGCAAAGAGAAAACTCTATTTAAATGTTGTTGGGTGCCCATTTCAAAACTATGGCACATCTACAAACCCTAGCAAAATGTGCCATGATGCACATTTCCAGAACGTGGAGAGAACAAGCTTCACAGAGACAAAAATACCCACCAAGATAGTACCCAACCACAGTAGATTGTAGAAAACACACTGAGGCACAAGCCCTAAGCTCTGGGCTTAGGGATCACATACAGAGGGCATTCCAACTATGACACCCCTTGCTCAAGACACCAGACACCAGTCACAGTGTGGATAGACCCGAATGGCTAGTTAACCCAGGAACCTGTGACCTCTGGGGCCACGTTAAAGACACCACATCATTCCTGGCCAGCGAGCCACTCCGTGGCCTCTAGCTGTCTATGCGTGTGCTGCTAGGCAACAAAGTTCCCACTCTACCTCCACACTGACTATCTGGCCAAAAGGAGAATTTCTAGGGAATTTGGTAAGATTTAGGCAAGTATTCCTGGTCTCTCCAAGGCAGGATACTAGTACACCAAGTCATTCAACAGCACATACCAACCCCCACATTACTCCTGCCATCTCGGACCTTTCTTTCCGCTAGCAGGTCAATCAATCCATACATAAATTACAATTTGTGTACGCAGTGAAACAAATATGAAAATTAAATGAAACAAGCATGATACAGTAAGGAAAAATAGAAATAGGGAAGGAAGGTAGAGAGATTAATCAGGGAAGTAGGTATCATTTTAGTTGAAGGCATTGATGCACAGGATGGGAGGATAGAGGTCAAGACAGGGGAAAAGCATGTATGAGGATGTTGAGGCAGGAAAGAAGGTGGCATAAGGAGGCCAGGCTGGCTGAAGCTTGGTGAGCTGGTGGGGGGAGAAGAAGGAGGTTGAAGAGTAACAAGTGCAACATCCTACAGGATGAGCTTTGAATGAGCTTGAGAAGGCAATGAAGGACTCCAAGAGGACAACCAATATGTCTAACATGTGCTTTCCTTTAAAACAGCTCTCTTGATATATAATGGGCTTTAGTATATTTACAGAGTTCTGCAACCATTACCATAATCTAAATTTAGCACACTGTTATCAATGTACACTTTGAAAAGGTGACTCTGCTGTGGCAGGGGGACTGGAGGGAGGTGGGCAAGAGCAGAAAACAGTGGCTCATCACCTGGGCCCCCCAGGGTGAGTGAAGACAAATCATTCATAAAATGTGCAGGACGCCGGTGCTCCTGGAGGGAAAGTTTTGAGCAAATAGCAGCCTAATATTTATATTCACCTGACCAAATGCCTACTCAGCTCATTTTTATTTTTATTTTTTTAACATCTTTATTGGAGTATAATTGCTTTACAATGGTGTGTTAGTTTCTGCTTTATAACAAAGTGAATCAGTTATACATATACATATGTCCCCATATCTCTTCCCTCTTGCGTCTCCCTCCCTCCCACCCTCCCTATCCCACCCCTCTAGGTGGTCACAAAGCACCAAGCTGATTCAGCTCATTTTTAGTTTTATTTTGCTATTATTTTCTACAATTTCCCTTTGCCCTTTTTCGCATGAATTGAGATTTGCACTAGTTTCATCAAGCAATTAATTGCTCATACATGTCAATTTTTAAAAAGATATTAATAGGAGGCAAACTAGAAGCAACTATTTACAAATACAATGAGGAAAAGAAAGAAGGCAAGAATACTCATTATCACTGTATTTTCTTTTACAGCTAAATGGTGTATAACTATATTCTCAATATCTTATAAGAAAAAAAATTACCTGCCTGTATGATGCTTGTAGAGGTACAGACCACCCTACTATGGATGTTGAAGGAAGCTTAGGTGGGTGATGTATTTTAGAAAACAATTTTGTCATTGTTGAAACATGGATATTGCATGGCTGTAAGCCCAATTGGCTTCTCCCTGCCTCCCCAGATGATTCTAAAAAAAAAAAAAAAAAACTCCCATATTGACATAAAAGCTGACACACAGATCAATGGAATAGAATACAGAGCCCAGGAAAAAACCCCACACATATGTGGACAATTAATTTGCAACAAAAGAGCCAAGAATATACAATGGGGAAAGAACAATCTCTTCAAAAAATGATGCTAGGAAAACTGGACAGCCACATGCAAAAGAATTAAACCAGACCACTATCTTACACCATACACAAAAATTAACCCAAAATGGATTAAAGACTTGAACATAAGAGCTGAAACCATAAAATTCCTACAGGAAAATGTAGGCAGTAAGCTCCTTGACATTGGTCTTAAGAGTTTTTTTGGATATGACTCCAAAGGCAAGGGAAACAAAAGCAAAAATAAACAAATGGGACTACATCAAACTAAACAGCTACATCAAACTAAACAGCAAAGGAAAAGCATCCATGAAACAAAGAGGAAACCCGCGGAATGGGAGAAGATATTTGCAAATGATATATCCAAGAGATTAATATCCAAAATAAATGAAGAACACATGTAACTCAACAGCAACAAAACAAACAACCCAATTTAAAACGTGGGCAGAGGATTGAACAGACATTTTTCCAGAAAAGACATACGGATGGCCAAGATGCATACGAAAAGATGAAAGATGTTCAACATCACTAATTATCAGGGATATGCAAATCAAAACCACAATGACGTATCACCTCACACCCGTCAGAATGGCTGTCATCTAAAAGACAACAAATTACAAGTGGTGGCAAGGATGTGAAGAAAAGGGAATCCTCATATACATAGTTAGTGGAAATGTAAACTGCAGCCACTATGGAAAGCAGTATAGAGAGTCCTCCAAAAATTAAAAATAGAACTACCATATGATCTAGTTATTCCAGTTCTGGGTATTTATCCAAAGAAAAAGAAAACACTAATTTGAAAGGATATATGCATCCTTATGTTCACTGCAGCATTATTTACAATAATCAAGGTATGGAAGCAACCTAAGTGTCCATCAACAGATGAATGGGTAAAGAAGATGTGACGTAGATACACCATGGAATATGACATAGCCATAAAAAAGAAGAAAATCTTGCCACTTGCAACAACATGGATGGACTTTGAGGGTATTATGCTAAGAGAAATAAGTCGGAAAGAGAAAAACACCATATGATTTCACTCATATAAAAATCTAAAAAGCAAACAAAAACAAATGAACAAATAGTATCAAACAAACAAAAGAAAACATCACTGATACAAAGAACAAACTGGTGGTTACCAGAGGGGAAGGGGATGGGGGGGGTCAACTGTATGGTGATGGATGGTAATTAGACTTGTGGTGGGGATCACTTTGAAGTGTACGCGAATATACAATTATAATGTTGTACACCTGAAACTCAAAATGTTATATACCAATTTTACTTCAATTTAATGAATAAATAACGTTTTTATTTACCCCAAAATAAAATCAAAAGCCAAGCACCACCACCACAACAGAAAACCTGTCTCTTCCACAAGTAGGTGTGAGCAATAGAACAGTAAGGAGCCCAAGTAAAAGACAATTAATAAATTAAACTACAGGAGTTCATCTCTGCAAGAGGATAAAGATTTTGTCTTTAGCAATTGTTCAGGATTGTCTATAATCATGAAAAAGTATTCAGGGACAAGTATACTTTGTGGCTGGTGGGGAGATAAATTACCAAAATACTGATACCTCTTTCTCCATTATTCAAAGTCCGTACATAGGACCATTTCTACTTCCTGAAATACTAAGAAACAAGTCTCCCATAGGCTTGATTCAATTAATGTAATACATCTGTCCCTGGAATTTAAAAGAAAAAAAGAACCCAAGGGGTCTTCCCTGGTGGTGCAGTGGTTGAGAGTCCGCCTGCCGATGCAGGGGACGCGGGTTCGTGCCCCGGTCCGGGAAGATCCCACGTGCCGCAGAGCGGCTCGGACCGTGAGCCATGGCCACTGAGCCTGCGCGTCCGGAGCCTGTGCTCCGCAACGGGAGAGGCCGCGACAGTGAGAGGCCCGCGTACCGCAAAAAAAAAAAGAACCCAAGGAATTGGGTAGTATTGCCCAGGCAACCACTTTTAATGTTGCTACCTAGGGCTACAAGTTCCTTCCTGTTATCTCCATTTTTATTAGGTGTTAGTTTTGCTTCCTTTCCAGCAAGAATGAGGTTTGCTTTGTTCTCAGTTGCAGAAAGAAATCATTAGAAGAAATATTAAGCATTCTGCTTTGCTTCAAGAGGAGTTATTAACTTGAAATAACACAACGCAAGTCTCAAGGACAAAAATTAAAAGGGCTATTACAATCTTAAATAAAATGATTTAATTAAAAACTCTAACCACATAAACATTTTCACCACATCACATCAAGATGGCTAAAGCATTTATCTCTAAATCTGCTTTAACTAGCTCTATAAGTGGTTTCTTCAACTAATTATATGAAAAAGATTCTTTTTCCTTTTTTTGGAAAAAGAACTGTTTAACCTAAAGTCTTTTTCTGATGAACAAATGGCAGCTACTAAATAAGCAGTTTGTTTCAGTTTTCTTTTTTGGTTGTGTCTTTCCTAAAACCTTCTCTGACTCTGGCCAATTATACTGTAAGAGTCAAATGGAAAAGCAGTTTTATGACTTTAGAAAGCTCAAGTCCAAAACTGAAAGTTCAGATCAATATTTCCTTTTTTCCTATCACTATCTATTTGTATACAAGAAGCTGAATAAAATCAATTGCAAGGAGACTTTTCAACTATGGATTTAAATCTTTTCATGACTCTGCAATACAGTCAAACTGGGGTTAGGAGGGGGAATCGAAAGACTGCTTCCTTTATTATTTTTTTTTTATAAATATAATGATGCCGAAGGGCAACTTTGTATCTTTGGAGCCTTCCCTATCAGGCAAAATTGAATAGAACAAATTGTTCCTTTGATTTTTAGATAGCTGATCAGAAAGATGTAGCATATGCAATAAAACTCTCTGAAACAAATTGGTACAACCCATGTACCAGAACTACAGGCCTGTAGATTACAGAAATCCTGAGTGAATTTTGAAAAATAAACACTCCTTTAAATATTGCTTACAAAGGTTTGCTAAACACATTTGCTCTTAAATATCACTTTTGCATAATCACTGAGTGAGTATTAAGTGAAAAAGTGAGAAGAATGGGTGGGATTACAAGCTGGTGGAAACCTCAGGTTTTCCTTTTGTACCAGGCCATGCTCAGGCAAACCTTGTTTGCTATTTCCCACAATGGAACCAAAAAGGCTGCAGATCTTGCGTGCTGCAGAAATCATATACGATCTCTCAGGTTTTACTCAGGAACCAAAGTTTCAGAAAAAGAAAAAGCACTTTGTGAAATGCATTGAGGACTTTTCCCTTCACCCTGTAGGGGAGGAGGGCCTTTAATAGAGATGTTATGACCAGAGAGTTCTTATTAAAATAATTTTACCCAGAGTAGAGAGATGCTCAAACCCAGGACAACACAGTGAACAGAATGGGAAATAGGGCTAAAGAGACTGTGGCAAAAAAAAAAACGATTGTTAATATGTTTCATAAGGATAAGTAAGGATTTTTTTTAACCTCTATCTCAATGTCAAAGAAAAAAAATCATTCCTAAAATTTCTCCTACACTGCTTGAAGTCTCTAAAATTAACAAAGATAATTAATAAAGATACTGAGATAGGTAATATTTCTTTAGCACTTACTATGTACTGGGAGGCACTGTGTTCTTCAGCTGGATGATCTCATTTAATCCATACCAGAACTTTGAGGGGTGAATCCTCTCAGCTTTTCAATTCCCAAGGCAAAAAACTAATTAAGTACCTTGTCAAAATCACATTGCACTGTATAGGACAGAGAAAGGAATTCAAGCCCAGACACTCTAAAGAGACAGAGCAGGGGAAAATGAAGCTCCAATGACACTTCCCTATAAAGTCTAAAGGCCTGTAACATGGAAATAGATGGTGCATATTCAGTTCTTTTTGAAAAAATACATAAAGACCCAAACATAAATATTAACACAGAATATGTTTGGACTGATACAAAATGACGTTTGAACGACGACACTCCTGGATACTCTCATTTTACATATTCTGATCCAAGGACCCCTCTAGGTACTCAGATGCTTCCATCCTATGCCCCAGAAAAAACACACTTTATTTTCGATTGACCTTTAAGAGATTTCACACTGAAAGAATCCCCTATAAAACTCTCTAGTTGCAACTAAAAATACTGTAATAAGAGTGATAAATTATTACAAGACTTTGGTGGTGGTGGGATGAACTGGGAGATTGGGATTGACATATATACACGAATATGTATAAAATAGGTAACTAATAAGAACTTGCTGTGTATAAAAAAAATAATTAAATTTAAAAATTTAATTAAAAAAAAGTTTGCAAGGAGAATTCTAACACTGCAGCCTACACAGGAAGGCATTACACTAACACCGACTACCGGCTGAGAGAACAATTCATTCTCTCTAAAGCAGGAAAAATGATGTTTCACACAGGCACATGTTCACATTTTAACTGAGAATTCGGGATTAGAAGAAACCCTTCGAGCTACACTGTCAAATACAGTAGTCACGGTATTTGTGACCTGAACTGTGGGGTGACCCTGAACCCAGATGCATTGTAAGAGTAAATCACTCAAGGATTTCAAATGCTTAGCAAGAAAAAAATGATTATAAAACATCTCATTAATATTTTTTATTTTGGCTACATGTCAAAATGATATTTTGGATATACTGGATAAAATAAAATAAATCTCCATTTAAAATGAAACATGTTGCTTACTTCCTACTAATGCTCCCACCCCAAGGGCAAAATGTGACCTAGAATACTTTAGTGAAACCTTTCCTCTTCCTTCTCTCTACCTACCCCACTCCAACAAATTAGAGGAACTCAATTTCTTCTTTTTTCTCTCTTCTATCCAAGAGACGGCTAGCCCAGTGGGGCGGCGAGGTGGGCGGGGTGTATTTTTATAGAGGCATCTGGTCCTCTGGTCCCTCCACTGCTCTAGCTATGGAAATGTAGGGCTCATGAACCTGTCTGGAGGCCTGATGGCTTGGCACTGAAGAATACAGGAAAAACGTCATAGTGTTTGGCGTTTGGGCCATTCTATTTTTCAGAAGGATCTAAGTTGAGAAGACATAGAGCATATACAGAAAACAATTTCAATTTAGACATTACTATTTCTGGAAAACATAACCAATGAATCACTATGTTCAACCTGGAAATATAGTTCCTCTTCCTGCAGTGACCATCAACATTTTCCAGGCAACACGCCTTTAGGAACTTTCCCAAACTTTTACATCCAAAAGCAAACTTTCTAAGAAGTCTCGGCATTCCTAGGGTTGCCCAGCTGCCCACATGACCACTCATCTTACTGTTGGCTTTCTAACTTCATGCCTACCTCTTGGTAAAACAGGAGGTCCCTGGGGGCATGCAGTCCTAAAAGTCCAAATCTGTATTTAAAATGTTGGTGCAGGAATACACCCCTAAGATCATGATTCTCTTGGTCTTGGTCTACAGTGAGTCTCCAGAATAAATTTTTTAACAAACTCCTTTTGGGATCAGATGCATGTGATAAACAGACCACACTCTAAGCAACACTAATTTGTTCAAATCAGCAACAATGTAAATCCACTGCTAAGGGAGGACAATGAAAATGAAAATCTTTTACAAAATAAGTTTAGAAAAATATTTTTAATTAAGCCCTGTAAACTGATGTGTCTGCGGAAGGCCCGGAGATAAAAAGTGTGCTCTGCATTTCTTTCCGCTCTGGGTTTTGAAGGTCATGGGACTCACAACAGATGTGGCCTGGTTTGAACCGTAAAGGTCTGCATGGCTAATAAGAGTTAGTACAAAAGCACAGCAGCTGAGGCACTGTGGCTCCAACAGTTGGTGGGCTGCAGCCCAGCAGGGCAAGCCCCTGGCTCTGCCAAAACAGATGGTCTCCCTTGCAGGCAAGCTGTCCAGGAGTGGGACCAGCAACTTAATGCCCCACAGGAGTCAGAAACCCATTCCATCAATGAAATCACTGCACACCTAAGGAAGACGTATCTAAGCATACTTAAATAACACAATAAGATACACCATCATTTTCCTAGAGCAAATGAAATAATGAACCATTACTTTGCTAGCAACAATCTTGGGGCCATGAAACTAATCAATAATCATATTATCACACATCTAGGCATTTCCATGATAAATTCTTTTTTTAATAGCATTTATTGCTTTTTCTGATTATAAAAGCAATAAATATTTGTCATAGAAACACATTAAGTGAAGTACATTAATGAGCAGAGTACATTAAATAGACAACAAAATACATCAAAAAGCATAAACAAGAAAATAAAAACAACCATAATCACCGTTAAAATTTTGGTATACTTCCCTCCCCTGTTCCAATAATCAATAGAGTTGTTTTTTAACGCACGGAGAATCTTACAAAAATGAGTCTGTGTTAAACCTTCTAACTCCCAAAGTGGAAGACCATGTACAAGTAAAGCTCATTTACATAAAAATTAAACATACCACCACTAATGGGCCATGTGACTCTGCCCAAACCCAACTGTTCTGGTCTGTAACTGACTGCTGTGGTCACTTTAAATTCTGATATGGTCTACTGTGAACAACTTTACCCTTCTCACTGAACAATCTAAATCAGGGGTCCCCAACCCCAGGACCACGGACGACTACTGGTCCGTGGCCTGTTAGGAACCGGGCGGCACAGCAGGAGGTGAGCAGTGGGCAAGCAACTGAAGCTTCATCTGTATTTACAGCTACTCCCCATCGCTCGCATTACCGCCTGAGCTCCACCTCCTGTCAGATCAGCAGCAGCATTAGGTTCTCCTAGGAGCGCGAACCCTACTGTGAACTACACATGTGAGGGATCTAGGTGGCGCGCTCCTTATGAGAATCTAACGCCTGATGATCTGAGGTGGAGCCGAGGCGGTGATGCTAGCGCTGGGGAGCGGCTGCAAATACAGATTGTTAGCAGAGAGGTTTGACTGCACAGAGACCATAATCAATTGCTTGCAGACTCATATCAAAACCCTATCCGTTGGGGCTTCCCTGGTGGCGCAGTGGCTGAGGGTCCACCTGCTTATGCAGGGGACACGGGTTCGTGCCCCGGTCCGGGAAGATCCCACATGCCGCGGAGCGGCTAGGCCCGTGAGCCATAGCCGCTGAGCCTGCGCGTCCAGAGCCTGTGCTCCGCAACGGGAGAGGCCACAACAGTTGAGAGGCCCGCGTACCGCAAAAAAAAAACCAAAAACCCTATCAGTGAGAAGCAAGTGAAAACAAGCTCAGGGCTCCCACTGACTCTGCATTATGGTGAGTTGTATAAGTTTCATTATATATTACAATGTAATAATAATAGAAATAAAGTGCACAATAAATGTAATGGGCTTAAATCATCCCAAAACCATCCCCCCCCCCCACTCCCAGTCTGTGGAAAAACTGTCTTCCACGAAACCAGTCCCTGGTGCCCAAAAAAGTTGGGGACTGCTAATCTAAATCAACCAAGAGCAAACATGGCAAACTGATGGCCCACTACATGCAGCCCGTAACACAGCATGTTATGTCAATCAGCGGCCAGCATTTACAAAAGGGTAAGGACATGTGATAATCCAGGCTTTAGTCTTCTCTTTAAAAATGTTAATATCAAGCCATACCGAACCATATGACAACAGTTAGCTCGAGATGCACAGTTCCGGGACATCTTCACTTAGTGTAAACTTCACGATCATCCCCACCAGTCACTGATCTTTCCCCAGCTGGGATGCCATGTATTCGCTGCCAGTTGTTCCTGCTCTTATGCTTAATTCTGCAAGACCCTTCAGTTACTTACTGAGTGCCTCCCTGGTCCTTTTAAGCAAGTAAGTTTGCAAATCCTTTAGGGAACATCTAGTATGTAAAATAACAAGCTACCCCCCCCCAAATATGTGTATATGTGTGTGTGTGTGTGTGTGTGTGTGTGTGTAGCTCTCTTAGAGATAACCTTAATTGAAAACTTCCTTTGTGCTAAGCACCATTTTTTTTTTTTTTTTGCGGTACGCGGGCCTCTCACTGTTGGGGACTCTCCCGTTGCGGAGCACAGGCTCCGGACGCGCAGGCTCAGCGACCATGGCTCACGGGCCCAGCCGCTCCGCCGCATGTGGGATCTTCCCGGACCGGGGCACGAACCCGCGTCCCCTGCATCGGCAGGCGTACTCTCAACCACTGCGCCACCAGGGAAGCCCCTAAGCACCATTTTAATCCTTTAATTTAATCCTTTAATCCTCACAATACCCCTACAAGGTAAGCACCATTGTTCAATGCATTTTAGATGACCAAAATCGAGTTTTATAAGTTAACTGATTTGCTCAAGGTCACATAGGTAGGACATGGCAAAGTCATGTCCAAGCTCGGGACAGGCCAGTAAGTAAATTGTTCAGGACTCTATAATTCAGTCTTCTACAATGGCTCATTCTTCTTTGCCATCAAGCTAAGTCGGTATGAGAGACATAAATGCCCTCTAGGACAGTGAAAGAAAGATGGTGATGAGACTCAAAGTACCAAATGTCAACAGAGGAGGGGAAAAGCAATGAAAATATCACAAATAGCTCAACTGCAAGCTTGTAAAGGGCTTCAACTTGCAGACAGCTAGAATAGCCATACACACTAGCCAAAAGCAAAACTGTAAAGTAGATAAAACTCAAGCATTGTCAGTCTCCATGAAGCCTCACAAACTGCTGATGAGAAAAAATTATCCCAAACATGGAAATAAGGTAAAGAGAACGCAGCATGTCCTTTCAGTGTCACATTGGGGCTGTATTTAACAAAATCATCCCAAAATTATTTAATTCCTAGGGGAATGTATCATTGTTTGACTTGCTATTCACTACGATTAAAGGCCAGGCTTGGTGAAGTTACAGATTAAGCTGTAGATTTAAAACCAGTTTCAAAAAAGAAAAGTAGTTACAGTTTTATAACTCTGTAGGATATTAACCAGTGTTGGATCAAACCTAGCAACCATATTCTGACATTCCTTATTAGCCAAAACTACACACTGGGGACTTCCCTGGTGGTGCAATAGTTAAGAATCCACCTGGCAATGCAGGGGACAAGGGTTCGAGCCCTGGTCCCACATGCCACAGAGCAACTAAACCCGTGAGCCACAACTACTGAAGCCCGCGTGCCTAGAGCCCATGCTCCACAACAAGAGAAGCTACCGCAATGAGAAGACCGCGCACCACAACGAAGAGTAGCCCCTGCTCGCCGCAAATAGAGAAAGCCCACGGGCAGCAATGAAGACCCAATGCAGCCATAAATTAATTAATTAATTATTTTTTAAAAAATACAATAAAATAAAACTACACACTGCCTCCAAATGCCCTTCCAACCAGCTTTGCCATATTATTGTTTGCCACATTAATTATTTGAATTTGAATTCTGTTTGAGTAAAGGGTCATGGTTTTAACCTTTTGAACACTGTAACTGGACACTGCAATTCCTTAAACCACTCTCCCAGGCAGCTAGACTCCAGGCCTATCCCTCTCCTTGCTTCCATCTCCAAACTTCTGTAATCAGGAACATGCCACAGAAAATCAAAATTAAATTCTACACTTCAATATTAGTAAGTGGGAACACCTTAACACATCAGAAACTCAGGGAAAACAGTGTAATAGAGGAGATTTCTGGCCATGCAAATATGCAATAATAACCCTAATGCTGAAACTTTAGGCATCAAAATAGGTAATTTAAAGGAGACAGAATTCAAACACTAGTCTTTAATGGTTTATCAGATGGTCTTACAGACATCATATATGTTCCAGGTAAGAAAGTATCTACTTACAATTAGGTTTTGCAATATTTTGGTGTTTCCCATTTAATAGCAGTACAGTTCCAATAAAAAAAATCCTTAATACAAGTGAGATTAGATAATACATTCCCTTAAAATTATTCATCCAATTTTTCTTGATATACTCTAACAATTAATGGTTTTCAACCATTAATTCACTCACACCTCTATCCACAGTGAAAAAAAAAAAAACCTACCAAATCATAAATCAAGAGATCCTTTCACTTTAAAGGGATGGTAAACAGCAGACAGCAGGATAAACAGACACCCAAAAGACAAAGCCACTACACAGAAGCCACAGTAATGAAACTTGGCTGAAGTCTGAAGTTAAGAACTGCAGCTCCTCTCAGATTTATGTTACAAGGTCACAGAGTATGATGATTCACTGGAAATATTTAAACTAGAGAGGTTAGATTAAACGTGTGGGGAAGGCCGGCTCTCCACCACCCATCTCAGCCACAGTCATAAACTTCTGGCTCTTCTCCGGCTAAAATTCAACAGTGCCTTGTTTGATACCAGGAAGGCAAACCCAGCGTTGCTGCTACCATGTGCTTATCCTAAACCCAAGGCAGATAACACTCACATTTCACAGCACTCTCCTGCTGAGCCAGGCCTTGTCCTCTCTATCCGGCTCAAAATTGGATTCCAGAAAGAGAGTACAATAAAACAGATTGTAAGCAGACATCACTAATCCATTGAAAGTGATCCTCAGGATAAAATGTGCCACATTAAAGCCAGGACTTCTCAAGGAACTCTGAGGTTATTTGAAATGATCACAGTGATCAATCCAGGCAACAACAAAAAGCGGGGAGGAGGGGCAGAGAATCAAGTTTTCAAAAGAGAATATCATCAGAAGCAAGGAGGAGAGTGTGAGGAATCAGTCTACCCAAGATTAAGACTTGTTATATAGCCACAGTAACCAAGACTGTGGTATTAGCAGGCAGACAGACACTAGATCAATGGAACAGAAAAGAAAACCCATAGAGAGACGTGCACTGTACAGTCACTGATTTTTGACAAAGGTGCAATAGTAATTCAATGTAGGAAGGACAGTCTTTTCAAAAAATAGTGCTAGAGAAATTGGACGTCCATAGGAAAAGAAGAAGAAAGGGAAGGGGGAGGGAGGGGGGAGGGAAGGGGGAGGGAGAGGGGAGGGGAGGGGAGGGGAGGGGGAGGGGAGGGAAAGAGGGCGGAAAGGGGGAGGGGAAGGGAAGGAGGAGGGGAAGGGGGAAAGGAGGAGAAGAAGAAGAGTCTTCTTGACCTAATATTTGTATAAAATATGAGGTTTAACTCAAAATGGATCATAAATTTTAATATTAGATATAAAACTATAAAACTTTTTAAGGGGTAGAACAAGAGATGATCTTCTGGAACTGGGGCTTGGTGAAGAGTTCCTGGATATGACACCAAAAGCATGATTCAGAGGAGGAGAGATGAGTAAGTTAAATTTCATCAATATTAAAAGCATTTGCTCTATAAAGGTGCTTGTTGAGAGGATGAGGGGACAGGTTACAGAATGAGAAAAAACATTTGTAAACCACATATCCGACAGTGGACTACTATCTGGAACGTATAGAGAATGCTCTAAACTCAACAGTAAAAAAAAAAAAAAAAAAAAAAAATCCAATTCGAAAGTTAGCAAGCGAAACGAAGAGATATTTCACCAGAGAGGATGGCAAATGAGCGCATGAAAGGATATTCAACATCATTAGTCATAAGGGAACTGCAAATTACAACCACAATGAGATATTACTGCACACCTATTGGAAGAGCTAAAATGAAAAACAGTGACAACTCCAAAAGCTGGTGGCGATGCAGGAAAGCTGGATCTCTCCCTCACGGTGGATGGGAATATGGCATGGTACAGGTTTTCTGGAAAACAGTTGGGCAGTTTCTTTAAAAAAAAAAACAACACACATTTACCATATGACCCAGCAATTGTACTCCTTATGTATTTATCCCACAAAAGTGAAAACTAATGTCCACACAAACACCTGTACACAACTATTAATAATTGACTTTGTCCGGAAGCAACCAGGAATTGGAGGAAACAAAAAAAAAAACTTCCTTTAAAAGGTGAACGTTTATACAAACTGTGGTACATTCACACCAAGGAATACTGCTCAAAAACATGGTGGAGTGAACTACTGGTGCACACAATCACTTGGATGGAGATCAGGGACATTGTGCTGAGGGGAAAAAGCCAATTTCAAAACGTCACATTCTGCATGATTCCATATATATAACATTCTCAAAATGACAAACTAGACAGATGTAAAACAGATTAGTGGATGGCAAGGACTGGGGATGGTAGGGGGAGGAGAAGTGTGTGATTGTAAAGGGGTAGAATGAACACGATCTTTGTGGTGATGGAATCACTCCACAGCTTATTCCAGTGGTGGCTAAAGCAATCTACATATGTGATAAAATGGCAGAGAACTATACACACACATTGTACCAATGTCAGATTCCTGTTTTTGATACTGTAACTATAATTATATAACATTGAACCAATGGAAGAAACCTGGTGAGGAGTACATGGAACCTCTCTGGACTAGTTTTGCACCTTTCTGTAAATTTACAATGTTTTCAAAATTAGAAGTTATAACAAGTAAACACCTTTGACAGCTAGTCTAACACTGGCCATAATTTTTGCTTTTTAACCAACCCATTTTGATATCTCCACATGGAAATAAAGAAATCATACCAGGCAAAATGTATGTTTAAAGACAATGACTCAGCCATAAAAAAGAACAAAATAATGCATTTGCAGCAACATGGATGGACCTACAGATTGTCATACTGAGTGAAGTCAGACAGAGAAAGACAAATATCACATGGTATCACTTATATGTGGAATCTAAAGAAAGGTACAAATGAACTTATTTACAAAACAGAAGTAGAGTCACAGATGTAGAAACAAACTCATGGTTACCAAGGGCAAAGTGGGGGGGAGGTAAATTGGGAGATTGGGATTGACATATACACGCTACTCTATATAAAATAGATAACTAATAAGGACCTACTGTACAGCACAGGGAACTCTACTCAGTACTCTATAATGACCTATATGGGAAAAGAATCTAAAAAAGAGTGGATACATGTATATGTATAACTGATTCATTTTGCTGTACACCTGAAACTAACACAACATTGTAAATCAACTATACTCCAATGAAAATTTTTTAAAAAAGAAAGAAATCCCTGATCCCCTGGTCAATCATGCCCATTTCTGCACTGTCTTTTCAAAAAAAAGAAAAAAAAAGAAAAAGAAAATTAGACCATGACAGTTTTCATTTTTCTTATTCTCCCCCAAAATGTACACACATATCCTATTTACAACAGTAATATCAAGGGGTGGGGGAGGGGAAGGAGAGCAAGTGACATTTAGCCATTTCTTGGAAATATACCCCCTAGATAATCTGACCATGAAAATAAATGATGTTGTGATAGGAAAAATGTAGAACAGCCGCCATTACTTTAAATTTCCTGTTGATCATCTGATAAAACACTGGGAAATAAAATAAGAATGCATTAACACACATTACCAGGCCTTTGAACAATGTACCAATTAAGGAATGGATTATATAATTTCTACAAAATAGACATTAAGAAAGGAAACATGCAAAGATCTAAATATTTTGCCTAGATTGAATACTGAATAGTTCTAACCCAGGGACAGATTACAAAAACCAACTCTTTAAAATTAATTATCCATATCCGCCCATCCACCCGAACCCTCTCCCCAAAACTTTAAATTCCATTTCTATCCCTCAGATCATTTAAATTAAAACAACGTTACTCTCTGTGGGCCGGCACCTTTATACAGTTTACATACTAAGCATCTGTGTGCCAGACAGTATACTAAGCCATTTTTTTAAGGCAATCTATTTAAGTTTGAAATTTTAACCAAAATAAACAATGTTTAAAAATTCACTATTATTAATTCCCCAATCACACTATCACACTAACAGTTTCATTTTGGAGCTGTAATAAAGAAGTTAAGGGAAAACAGGACTATAAATTTGCTATTGACTTTCATATTTCATAGTTGCTTAGACTATGAAACTAGCAGGAGAGACTTCTACACAAACAGAGCTCCCAATGCCCAATTCTAATCCCAGCAAGCGGGTTAGATGCTCATTCTATACCTGCCCCCCACCTTACCCGGCCTGCTTCCCCCTCCAGGTCAGAACCCACACTGACTTGCCTGAGTCCCCCCCGCCCCACCCCGGCCCCTCCACCACTCAGCTGTGAGCTTCAAGGAGGCTGACTTAATTCACAACACCGGGTACGTGGTCCAAACTGGCCTTCCGATTTCTCTCAGTCTGGATGCCACATTGTGTGGAGCTCCATTTTGCCACCTCGAAAACATCTCTGAGGACAAATCTGATGCACAGGTGACAGAAGAAAGATGGTAACAACCTGCATTCGCAATGAACTTGGCTAGCCACTGATTACCTGGAAACCTACTATCTCTGGATCTCTAGTATGAACAATAACATTTCTTTATTTTCTCACTGCTCAGATTTGGGTCTCTCCTGACTTGCAGCTGAGAGCATGTTAAGTGATGCATTGGTCTTGCTTACATGGCAGCCCAACCAGGGGGTGGTCTCTGTAGGTATTAAGAGAATCAAGTCCTCCAGGCATTTCATGACTTCGGGAAATATACATGACATGGTGTTAGAAATGAAAAAGAGAACACAAAATTGGTCCTAATATATGTTGCTTCTTTTTGATCTTTAATGACTGCAAAATATTCCATCGTGTGAATAGCCAAGCCCCACGGTCTGCCGATATGTTACTTGTGTGGATAGCCAAGCCCCACGGTCAGCCGATGTGTTACTTTGTAAGACTTAACTCTGGACACTTCTCTGCCATCTGCCAGGATAAAGGCCCAATAACTTCATTCATCAATTACACAGTGACTCTGTAGTGAACGGCACATCCTTGAGTTTGTAGACAGGTATATACATTTGGAGGCAGCTCTAACCCAGACTTCTCAGAAACCAATACATCCTTAAAATCACCATCAAATCTCAAATGGTTAGTAGTACAATCAAATCTGATGACTCTATTACTTAAAGCACTAAAACAATTCAGCTTGCAATTCTAATGTAAGCATCCAACTGGAACAGTAACCCACACTCCAAGAGTCCCAGATAATGGCCAGTGACCAGGAACAGAAATGTACAATAATTCCAGCTAGGGCAGAATCAAGACTGGAGGGCAAACTTTGGTGAAAATTTATTATGCTTGGCTGAATTTACAATGTAGTTGAAAGGCAAGAAGAAGTTAAATAATCCTGTAAGACAATCACCAGAGAGATGTCTGATTAAGTGCCTAGCAAACAGAAGAGACAATAAATTAAAATTATGAGCGAGAAGAGTGAACTTACAGAGATCACACGTAAAATACTTAAATAATCAAGGTTAACACAGCAGAAACAAGTGACAAATCTAATAGGCTAAATTATAGCAGCCTGTGTCTGGCAACTGGATACTTCAGAAGTCTTTGGGGGCTTCCCTGGTGGTGCAGTGGTTAAGAAGCCACCTACCAACACAGGGGATACAGGTTCGAACCCCGGTCCAGGAAGATCCCACATGCCGCGGAGCAACTAAGCCCGTGCGTCACAACTACTGAGCCTGCGTGCCACAACTACTGAAACCCGCGCACCTAGAGCCCGTGCTCAACAAGAGAAGCCACCGCAATGAGAAGCCCGCGCAGCACAACGAAAAGCAGCCCCCCGCTCACCTCAACTAGAGAAAGCCCAAGAACAGCAGCGAAGACCCAACACTGGCAAAAATAAATAAATAAATATTTTTAAAAAGGAAAAAGAAAAAAGTCTTTAACTGTATTTTCCAATGACTGGGATTAATCTACAATTAGAGATCAGCTTTAAAATCTAGCAACTAGATGTACAGATTTCTCTCCTGGCATTGTTCAAATAAACTCTACTACTATTTACTTCGTGCCTATCATGTGCTGTAGATACATCAGTGATAAGTCTCTACCAGGGATTCAGGATGGTAGTAGCCCTTAAAATGGAAAGAAATGAATAGAAGGAGGTGTGAAGGCGCCTTCTGTGGTGCTACTGATGTTGTTTCTTGATCTGGGGGCTGGTTATATGGGTGTGTTCAGATTGTGATCATTCATGGAGTTGTTCACTATGATGTGTACACTTTTCCATATGCATGTTGCCATTCAATAAAAATGAACAATCCCTCTGCCATCACGGTGCTTACATTCTCAGGAGGTTGGATATGGAAGGGAGAGAGGAGAGATAGTAAATAAGTTAAAATAAAATCAATAGAATGCCAAAAGACACTCGGGAGGAAAAAAGCACATCAGAGAGAGGAGATAGGACAAGTCAGGAGTGGGCTATAATTTGAGAGGGAGTGGGCAGAGAAGGCCTTCCAAACATGGGACATCTAAGCAAAGACCCACAGGCAGTCCCAAACAAGTCATGCAGGTCTCTGGAAAAGATCACTCCAGGCAAAAGGAAAAGCAATTACAAAAGACTGAGGCAGGGGTTTCCCTGGTGGCGCAGCGGTTAGGAATCCGCCTGCCAATACAGAGGTCATGGGTTCAAGCCCTGGTCCGGGAAGATCCCACATGCTGCAGAGCAACTAAGCCCGTGCGCCACAGCTACTGAGCCTGCGCTCTAGAGCCCGTGAGCCACAACTGCTGAAGCCCGGGCGCCACAACTACTGAAGCCCATGCACCTAGAGCCCGTGCTCCACAACAAGAGAAGCCACCTCAATGAGAAGCCCACGTACCACAACAAAGAGTAGCCCCCACTCGCCACAACTAGAGAAAGCCCACACGCAGCAACGAAGACCCAACACAGCCAAAATAAAATTAATTAATTAATTTACAAAACAAAAAAACACTGAGGCAGGAGGGTGCCTGGGACTGGGATGTGTGACGATCAGTGAGCGAGGCCAGTGTGGCTGAAGCAGAGCGAGCGAGGGGTGGAGAAGTAGAGGGGGGTTAAAGAGGGGACAGGAACTGGATGCCATAGGTGCTTGATGCTTATGGTAAGAACTATCGCTTAAGAAGAGGGATGTGGCTCAGAGGAGTGACAAGATCTGAGTTAATGTTTTAAAAATACTCTGCTTGCTCTGATTCCAGATATACAGAGACCCTTTTGCTTTTAATAATGCAGATCAACTTTCATCATGACAGCACTGTACACAAGAGAATGCTTACGAGAAACACAGAGGCTCCCTGTTTAGAATCATTTCATTCAACACAGTTATTTATCCACTTCTTTGATAAGTGAGAGTCAGAGAACCAACACCAAAGCACATGTTTTCTGACTCTGAGTTTCTATTTTTTTCTACTGTAATTCTTTTTGTAACTAAGCAAAGTGCCGGCTTTCAGTTTTCCTCGATTTAGTCATTCCACAAGTATTTACAGAGGCCCTACTATGCGTCTGGCAGGAGTGAACTAGCAGGGAGGGACTGGCCCTTGAAGTTAACAACAGGCCACTGTGATCCAAGGAGTCAAGAGTTATGTTACCAGAAGGGTAGCTGCATGGGAGGAGTACCTGATTCTGAACTTGAGGCAGGAAGGAAGGCTTCCCGGAGGAAGTGAGAGCCAAGGTGAGGCCAATAGGACAAATGGCTTGGTGCAACGGAGACCAGAAAAGTAACACAGCCCATGGACTGGCACAGAATAAGTGACGAACCCAAGTGATACCACCATTATAACTTCACAATTCCTACCCCTACTCACCAGCCCATGTAATGCTGGTGAAGTCCACTGTGGATTATTGAAGCATCTTACTCTAAGTCTGGCATGACTCCCAGGGAGTAAGATCTCTAATTCTGATTCCACTAATTTGGAACTTGTGATCCTTTGGGGCAGGGATTAGTTTGGCCTTGTCTAGGAAAAGGATTTTCAATACAAATTAAAAGGAAAGTGATAAACTAGTGTAGGAAACCAGTCTGATACACTTCAGACACAGAAATCAGCACATGAAGCAAAGGCCAGGCAAATCAGACTCATACGGTGGCCAGAGAGATGTTTCAGTAGAGCAGCGTTTCTTGATTTCAGCACTTTTGACATTTGGGGCAGGAGAATACTTCAGTGGGGGCTGTTCTTTTTATTTTTTTTTTAATTTTATTGAAGTATAGTTGATTTACAATATTATATTAATTTCTTCCGTACAGCAAAGTGACTCACCTTCATATATGTATATTTACATATATATATATGTATATACATACATCCACACATTCTTCTTCATATTCTTTTCCATCATGGTTTGTCACAGAATACTGAATATAGTTCCGTGCGCTGTACAGTAGCACCTTGTTGTTTATCCATCCTATATATAATAGTTTGCCTCTGCTAGTCCAAACTCCCATTCCTTCCCTCCCCTACCCACTGAACCCCTCAGTAGGGACAGTTATGTGCCCTGTGGGATGCTGTGCAGCACTGCTGGCCTCCAACCACTAGATGCCATTAGCAAGCCCCTCTGTGACAACCCAGAATATCTCCAGACATTGCCAAATGTGGCCTGAGTAGCAAAATCGCTCCTCCAGTTGAGAAACACCACAATAATGAGGAAACTACAGACCTTTTGGAGTTTTCGAAGGAATACAAGGGAGAACAGAAGCAAGAAAGGCAGGAACTTGCTGCTTCTTCTGACCCAGGACACTTTTCTGTCATTTAATAAAGGCCCATTAAAGTGTGGATCACAGAAACTCAACTGTTAGCTCCACTTTCCCCAAGCCTCACACACACATAGAATCGATTCAGAGACAAGACTTCAGATCTGAGGTGAGGAACACATAACTGCTATGAAGAGGAAAATGGCATGAGAAGATGAAAAAGAGAGTAAAGAATCAAAATGGGGAAAGATGGGCCACCACACAGATTTATTCTACTTCCTGCCGGTTCCCTTTCTTTGCCACTACCAAGGCTGCCACCAAAGCCTGGACCTCAGGGTACACTGTGGAGGACGGCTGGAGAAGAGCCTACAGAAACCACAAAGCACAGAGAGGAAGGGCATGAGCTCTGAGGATGCCAATCCCCGGAAGCTTTTGCAGGAAAAGGCCTCCATACTCAGTTATCCCCACAACTCCAAGGTCAAGGCCCCTTGATGAATGCTTGAGAATATCTGGACTCTTAATTCAAGAGCCTTTCCTCAATTACATCTTCATATACAACACTAGTTAATAAAGAAATTCTTTTCCCAAAATGTGTACGTTTCTTACTCAGTTGCTCTTTTTCTCTCTCTGTGGTAAGATTTTATGGCTCAGCAGGAGGCAAAGCAACGTAATGTTTCATGTACGGAATCCTTGCTGCTTGTGAAAGCTTTTTACAGGAGTGGAAGAGAAAATTCTTGCCTAAAATGAGGCTTAGGGATTTCTAGGGCTTTCAGTAAAGCCAGGTGATGGCTGGTGTCTGTACCATTCAAGAGGGATCGCTGGGGACAATTTATAAAACCAATAAAGCCCTAACAGGTAAGAATTCAATGTTGATTACTGATTCCCTATCAACTTAAGACCCAAACTTCAAATTCACTGTGCACATCACAATTCAACGACTGCTCCAAGTCAATAATCGTATTGAATTCCATGCTTCTATTACAAATGGACAAGGAAGAGAGGGGACAGAACACCAGGCCAAAAGGTCCTCGAAACCTTGCTGTAAAATCCAGCTCTCCAAGGCAAGCTCGTCAAGCTGTCCTGGAAGTCCCTGGGCCACTTCAGTGCCCTCTGCCTTCCAAAGGGCCTGGTTTATAGTTGCCAAAGAAAAGTTACTAAGTCACAGAAGCACGAATTTGGTCCCCAAGCTGCGGTTCAGGACACACCAAATTTCCCTGATTTGTTTCAAGGCAACAGAGATACTGGCAAAATTTCCATCTTCCCTGCTTTCACTTCGATCTCAAAATAAATAAAAAGGAGTCCGGGATTTTAAAGCTAAAGGACAGTATCAAAACATCACACCGTTTTAACTCGCTAAAGCCAAAAGAGCATTAAAGTAGATAAGGCATGTGGATCCCAGCCTTCCCCAGCATGCAGTAGGAATCTGCCTGGAATTTTGCAATTCACTTCTACGCCCTATTACAAAGGGCCAAAGTGAAGCAACGTTAAGAATACAAAAGGAATCTTTTAATAAAATAAGTATTGTCATTAATCTAACAAATTCTTCCCTGAATATAACACGTCAACAGTTAAGAGAATGAAGTTGGAGTTTCTAAATCTGTTATGGTTCTCTAAGCCTTACTTTTTCTTGTGTTTGGTTCAAACACGAGCTTAATATATTCTAACACCTATAAAAAATAAACTATTCCTTACAGCAACACCTACTGTTTCTACTTCAAGCATACAAGTAAAGTAGGTATCAATTTACTGTTTACGGGAACGAAGGAGTGATTTTGATTTACCATAGAACTAGTTTTGAGGCACAGATCTCTCAAGTTCTGGGTCTTCTTGCCTTTGGCCCAGGGAATTTGGGCCCTAGTTTCCTCATCTGTAAAATGGGTAGAATAACAGAATATATCTCATTGGGTTGTGGTCAGAATTATGCATTGCACTTAGGAAGCACTTAATAAACTGTAACCATAACTATTATTACTACTATTCTACTTTCCTTTGGGCATTCAGAGATGAAGCACAGGAGGCATAGAAAAGTAGCTACAATGGACTGTTCAACTTAAGAGGCACAAAAATTTTTTTAGAACATGTGATTCCAAGAAACATTTATGAAAATTGGACAAGAGCATCGATACATCTTTTGCAACAAGAGCTAGAAGAGCTTAAGACAAAGAAATAAGTCAACAAAATCGGTTATGGAGTCAATGTCTCTAGAAATTTTTATAACAAGATTAGGCAAATATTTTTACAAAATGGTTTAAGCACAAGTTGGTTTTTCCGCCCTAAAACGCTGCGAATATAAGACACTTCATAACCTACATGGAGAGTAGATGGTGAGGGCACTAATAAGGACGTTAATAAATACACCATTTCTTTATAAGAAGGGACAATCATTGGAGTTCATGACTTAATAATAATCCCGAATGCTTATAAAATATACTGCTTTCCCACAGGGGAGATGATCTCATATGTTTTGCTTTGCTTTGTAATAAGAAATTGATTTCTCTCTTCAGGTTGAGACGTTTCCCTGATAAACACCCAAATTCACTAGGTTTCCAAAGATATTAGGACTGTACAGGTAAATTATTCATAAGGAAAAACCATAAAATGACCACAAGATAGCACTTCAGAGGCAGAAACATACCTCCACAGGGTTCAAGACGACATTAGACTCTTAGAGTTGAGACTTAAGCCCCAAATTCTGGGAAAACGGCAAACAAATCATTCCCTAAAGAGTTTTAAAGGGAAGGGGAGTGGCAGGTGGCAGTGTAGCGAAGAATGAAAAGCCATTTCCTCAGCTTCCGTGTGATTCTGCTGTGGTTTTTTTTTTTTTAGTTTTATTGGAGTATAGTTGATTTACAATGTTGTGTTAATTTCGGCTGTACAGAAAAGTAACTCAGTTGTGTCTGTGTGTGTGTGTGTATATATATATATATATATATATATATATATATCCTTTTCCATTATGGTTTGTCACGGGATGCTGAATATAGTTCTCTGTGTTATACAGGACCTTGTTATCTATCCATCCTATATATAATAGTGTGATTCTCCTCTGACCATGTGATTCTGGATGCCATTACATAGAAACGCCTATTAGGGAGTCCAGGGCTACATCACCACAGGGAGGACCCTCTCCATCTATTACGTCATTATGTCCCCCTGATACCTAGCACAGGACCCTGTGCACAGCAGGCACTCACAGAGCATCAGCTGATGGATCTGTGAACTAAGAAATACAGAATTAGCGCTCACTTCTTGAGGGTGGGAAATTCAATACCAAAAAGAAAAGAAGACTGTTGGTGGGAAATTAGTATGCACTCCATTGCTTTTGAGAACACACGGTAGTGTGATCATGTGTTGTCACTGTCTTCTTGTATTTCTTTCCTTTTTGTTTCTTTTCGATGTTCACCATCCATCCCCCATCCCAGCAGCAGCTTTAATTCTTTTTTGGAAAAGTATGTTCCCTTCACTGTAGACAGCTAAATAGTTGACCCAGATGAGATGCACCCAGTATAGGAGCTGAAGAGCAATGGTCCAGGACACATGATCTACACCTCGACCCTGCCCTCATGCCACCTCTAAATCACGAATGAGCTCCTTAAGGAGAAAAGGCGAGGCTGGACATCATTGTCCCAGGCAGCAGGAGCTGCACCTTTGACCAGACTCCCAGCTCCAAGTGTGCTGTCCTCCAGCACTCATTTCCTAACCTCCTAGAACTGCTTTGTTCCCTGCCCACAGCCAACGTTGATACTTCAGTTGCCTCTATTCCAGGAGCTCCTGATAACCCTCCGAAACACCTCAATCAACTTAAGTTGCCCAGACTTGGTTTCTGTTGTTTACAAACCAGCAAAACAGACCAGAAAAACCAAAGTAACACTTGCAAAGGAAAAGACAGTGATCTATTTATCAGGTTTAGGTCCAGGTAACAGCAATGAAAATGCCAAAGCAACAGTGGCTAAAACAAGATACAGGATTACTTTTCTCTACCTCAGGGAGGTCTGGGGATGGTGAAGCATTCCATAGTAAGAGGGCTCATGTGGCACCTTTGAATAAATTAGAAAAAGGTACCCCCCCCAGGGGAAAGCAGCCCTGTAGGTACACGGCTTTGTAAGCACGTGATCCTTTTGTGGAAAGTAAAAGGCCTAACCCTTCTCCATGTACACTCCTTGAGAAGCGGAGCGTGGATTGAATTTCAGTCCCTTAATTAACCTCTCAGCCAGAGGCCTTTCTGCAAGAAATATTGCAGAAGTATATACACAGTGTTGCCTATACTGCTTCTATCTTGTGACTCTGCTATCTTCTACATGTAATACCAACCTCAAGGTCTTAGGTAACAGCTCAAGATTCAGCCACCATGTCCACGTTCTGCCCAACAGGAAGGAAGAAGAGATAAAGGACATGCCTCTCTCCCTTTAAGGGCACTTCCTAAAAACTACATGCTATTTCCACTTACATTCAGTCAACTAAAATTTAAATCACACCTAACTACCGAGGCGGACAGAAGGCCGGTCTTTATTCCACGCAGCTTTGTGTTCACTTAGAAAAACACAGCTTCTGTTACTGAGGAAGAAGAGAAGAAAATCAGCAATCTCTAGACCACTATCTGAGGTTTGGTTAATACACTGGTATATGACAAAAGGTAGGCTGTGGCCTCTTCTTGAGGTTTTCAGAAGTGTGACACCGTTGATGTCTCACAAAATATATTAATAGATGTAGAGTTCATACATTCAAAAACCAGAAAGAACTTACTAGAAAGGTTTTTAGAGGTCATTCAGTTCAAATCTCTCATTTGAATATTAATGTTTCATAACATATACCACTGCAAAGATATATCTCTGTATTTTAAAAATATGGTATTATCACTCATTTGTAACCTACCAATCCTTTGTTAATTATTACAACAAATGCTTTAATGCCTTTTTAACATTTAAATCACCTGTGCAATTAGCACAATGTCTAATAACAAAGGGAAATGGGCACATAACTTTTGCAAGCAATTTAATAAGAGTGTGGATGCCTCATTGCCACGTAATAGATAAGGTGACCACCTTCTACGAACCAAAAACTGGGACACTGCCTGCCACACACAGAAATGATGGTAAGCACTGCTGAATGCTGGGGCCAGCGTGTAAAAGCTGGAAATCTATTTAACTACTAGTATTACTAACTTTCAGAAAAATCCTATTACACTAAATTAGAGGAGGGGGTTGAGAATCGTAATCACCTGAATATAAGCTCAACGGTAAAGGGTTATTTATCTGTCTCATTGTCTCCTGTACCCCCCCTTGGCTAGCAAAATGCCTGGTACTTACAGAGACTTAAAAATATTTGTTGCTTCAAAGGATCTGTCAAAACTCTGGTAAGAACTTAAAAGATCCAAAACCCAAAGACACGCATTCTAGGAATTTGTGAGACACCATAAAATCAAAACAAAACAAACAAACAATAAAATAGATGATGAAAGGGGATTTGTGGTGCCAGATAGGAATTCCGGAAGTTGGTAAAAGGTTATCACTGCTCTCAAAACCCCCAGAACATGAGGAAACATGACTCATCTAATTTCCCAGAGTATTTACTCAATAAACTACTGACACACACCGAGCATAATGCCATGTGCTAAAGCTACTACGTATGACTTCCCTTGCATGTTTTTGTAGTTTTGCTACATATATAAGTATGCATACACAAAACAAGGTATTACTTTAGGTAGGAAAGAAAGGAGTATAGCTTAGGGACATAGCAATTCTCTAGTGTTATCTCCTTAAAAAAAAAAATCTCTTAAACAACTGTGTTGGGCTGCACCCCACAGGCCTACAAGGCCTGTGCTTGCCCAGCTTCAAAACCAAAGAAAGAAACCAGAGTCAGTGAGAGAGACATCAGTAGTTAAATAGATGGGGGAGCTTACACGTCTGAAGCAAGGTCCTAGAGCAACACCCCACCGTGTGCGTTGCACAGCCGGCAGAACATGAAGGCAGTCTTCACTTGCGGGGTGGGAGGGAGGAGCAAGGATTACCAGTTATAAGGGAACTGACATTGACATCAGGTGGGCTCATTAGTTACCAGGGGAACCAGCAGAGGAGCAGGCAGCTCACTGCCCCTTTGATAAGAACAATCACCAGCTGGCCTGAGGCAAGTGCCTAGGAAGGTCAGTCATGTGCCTAAGCTATAGGTGAAGCAGGCACTGTTTGGGCAGGGGATGGACACAGAGCAAGAGAACAGCCATCTTGAGTGGCCTGACCATACACACTGTGACAAAATATTACCATCTGTTAAATGTGAGTATATGGTGTATTTTCTCTAAGTAAAAAGTTTCCATAATTCAAATTTTAAAAAATAATTATGACAGTTAAGCTAGGAGCAAAAGCTTTTTCTAAGAAAATAAGAACATTAATAACATTTTGCCTAATGGGCCATTTTTTCCCCAGAATAACATCTTTCTAAGTTGAAGGAAACAGACAGGATTCACCTATGGTAGCCACAGTGGAGGGTGAAGGGTGGGGAAGAAGCAATATCGTACACAGGAGTCTAAACGATCTGGGGCCACTTGCCACACGACTGTGACACGAAGTTCCTTCTTACAGCTCTCACATCTTGTATTTGGCCGTGTCCCTCTGCTTGCGGGATCATAGTTCCCTGACCAGGGATCGAACCAGCAGTGAAAGCACGGAATCCTAACTACTGGACCGCCAGGGAATTCCCTACTTACTTTAAAAATGGAGATACTATCATCTAACCTCACAAGATTATTATAAGAGTTTAGCACAAAGCTTGGCAAATAGTAAATTATTAATAACTGATACCAATTATTATCATTTAAATAAGAAAGAGGTTTAAATGTATCTTCAATTACATTTATGATTAAATAAATGAAAAAGCTGAAGTTCTTAAGTTTTACCTCCATTTTCATACAGCTGTTGCCAACATATTTTAAATTTCTTCCTTGTCAACAAAGAAGCCAAAAGCACGTTTTGTCAGTCTACAAACGTACGGCGAGACACTCCCACAGTTCCAGGCCAACATCCCTAATTCCACTGCAACCCCCTCGCTCAGCGCTTCTCCTCGTGTGGTCCCAGGACCAGCAGAGTCAGACCTCCTGGGAAACTGTTAGAAATGCCACTTCTCCAGTCCGGTTGTAGACCTCGGGGATAGGCCCAGCAACCTGTGTTGAAACAAGCCCGCCACGTGATTCTAACCCAAGCTAATGTTTGAGAACCACTGGCCTAGCCAACTTTCCCACTTGAGGGAAGAGATTTCTTTTCAGTCTTAGGGAGCTAAGGGCTAACAGTCCAGAGCAGAAATTGCAAAATTTTCACGTAAAGGACTAAATAGTAAACATCTTAGGCTCTACGGCCAAGAGGCAAAATCAAGGTTATGTAGGCATTTATTTAACCCCTTAAAATGAAACCATTTAAACATATAAAACCCATTCCTAGTTGGTGGGCTGTACAAAAGCAAGTGGTGGGACACATTTGTTGATCTCTGGTCAAGAGACTGGAATTAGGCAGACTTTCATCACGTGCATTTTTCTGGCTTACCCCTTACTAGCTCTATCCCAAGCATGCAGGCTGCTTCCCATCTACCTCAGTGGACTCACCTGCAAAATGGAGATCACAGTAGCTCTGACTCCATCAGGCTGTGGGAAGGACTGAGAATGGACACAAAAAAGCCCCAGCCCCCCACTGGCTTAGTGCAGAAATAACCTACCTGCTGCTGGCTGTTTTTACTATGGTCTCACCATTAGTGTTTACTTCCTGGGACAGACTTGGAATACAAACTTGCCAGACCTCGTGACACTTTCTAAAATTATCACAAAGTATGATTGTTATTCTTAGGGAAAGGCCCTCAAGGGCAGTTTAAAAGTAACCACATGAAAAATATGTTTCCAAAACATTTTTATGAAACCCAGGAATTCCCTGGTGGCCCAGTGGTTGAGTCGGCCTGCCAATGCAGGGGACACGGGTTCAAGCCCTGGTCCGGGAAGATCCCACATGCCGTGCAGCAACTAAGCCCGTGCGCCACAACTACTGAAGCCCGTGCGCCTAGAGCCCGTGCTCCGCAACAAGAGAAGCCACTGCAATGAGAAGCCCGCGCACCGCAACGAAGGGTAGCCACCACTCGCCGCAACTAGAGAAAGCCTGTGCGCAGCAACGAGGACCCAATGCAGCCAAGAATAAATAAATTTATGAAAAAGAAACCCAGACTGGTTTCTGCTGTGAATTAAATTTTACCATACTCCTCAGTTTAATTGAGCCAGCTCATTAGGAAATATCCAAAGAGCCAAGGTTTTGGTGAACTAACAGTCTACCTGTTGGTGTGTGAAAGTGTCCCTTGGCTTCTGAAGCCGCTCCTGGACATGGGTCACTGCTCTAGTGATGACTTTAAGCACAAAGCTCCTCTCACTCCTACAGAAGACCGACAGTATTCAAGTCACCCCTTCGCACTGACTCAGTATTTTTTAATGGACTTAGATCACCAATTGGCTGGAAAATGCAGAATGGAGGACGGTCTTTTCATTCATTGCCAATGGAAGTAACACAGAGTGACATGGCACTTTGGGGGAGACAAGATATACGTTAAAAAAAAAATACCCTCTAATACCAGCTAATCTTCTGTGTATTTAATCATAGATAAAAATACACATATGCATGAAGATGCATGTACTAAGTCTTATTTTTCCACTGTAGCATTATTTGTAGCATATAACTCTGAACAGCAATGTGCTCTACAAATCATGGAATAGCTATACTGTCGAATGCAATGCAGCAGTTAACAAGGATAGGGACATTATTTACAGAATGACCTGTGCAGATTTCCAAGATATAGTAAATGGAAAATAAAAAGTAGGCTGTCTAGCAATATACACATATGATTCATGTAATATGAAAGTTAGGTATCTTCTATATATAAAAGCACAGTGTATACACAAAACTCACATGTATTTTTCAGAGGGGTCTAGAATTAGGAGGGGTTGGTCAAGTGTGTTTCTGTATTAGATTTTTTTAAACTGCAATATATTCAGAGATTGCTTTTTTTACTAAAAAATTAAAAATTTTAATACTCTGGCAGAGTAAGATAAAAATCAAAGAAAGAAATAGAGTTAATGTCGTTTCTACACTTATTCTCCAAAGCAAGAAATTAGGTCTTCCGTTGCTGATAGCTTTACAGATACTGTATCACTATATATTGTTCAATTACTGGGAAAAGAAACAGGTCAGGGCCTTGATTTGGACTGCAGAGATACTTCACATTGGGCACTTATTCAATGGGATAGCCCCCAGCTGCATCCTGGGCATTCTCCCAGGTGTTTTTATTACTACAGGTTTTTTTTTGTAATGACAGGTACTCCCAATTCTAAAAGCTCTCCTTGAGCCTTAGTGCCCAAAGCATTTCAGAATGTCAACAGGCTATAAGCATGGAATCCTGTCTGCATGTGAGGGGATCACAGTCTGCATTTTCAGTCAGCCATCCCTCTCCAGACTTGGGTGGAAAGGACACCAGGGAACTCGCTCCTTGACAACATACCTGTCCCTCGGGGCACATACAAACAATGGGAAACAAAAGGCAGAGGGAGAGGTACAAGGTAGAGGAAGAGGTACAAGATGTTGGGATGCAGGGATATGCTTGTGTATTGCTACAATCTTGCCAGGCACTTCCAGAAAGGGCAAAAGACAAGGGCGAAGAGAGGAGGGCAGGCAAAATGAGAGATGAATGCCCTGACCAGGGGTTCTCAAATAAAAGGGGCACCACACAGCCTCTGCTCGCCTCTGCTCGCCTCTGCTCAACCACCAGTTGTCACCAACACTGGCAAACAAGGAACACCACGGTTCGTTAATCCAGCTGTCATTCAACAGTAATGGCGTCAAGTCCCTCCTCTAGGCAATAAAAGAAATGGAGCAGGGCTTCCCTGGTGGCGCAGTGGTTGAGAGTCCGCCTGCCGATGCAGGGAACAGGGGTTCATGCCCCGGTCCGGGAAGATCCCACATGCCGCAGAGCAGCTGGGCCCGTGAGCCACGGCCGCTGAGCCTGCGCATCCGGAGCCTGTGCTCCGCAACGGGAGAGGCCACAGCAGTGAGAGGCCCACGTACTGAAAAAAAAAAAAAAAAAAAAATGGAGCAGCCTATAATGACATCTTTACCTGGCCCTGGTGGAAGAAGAAAAAATAAGGACCACTGGGGCCACCTTCCATAAGCTTAAATTTATTCAACATAAACAACTCCCCTTTATTCTATGGTCATGTTCCTCCTACTTCTTTGGTGACAAAACATCTTTTCTTTTCTGCAACAACAGTGCCAGTTAATAGTAACTTTTTTTTTCCTTTAAACATTCTTAATGAACAAACTTAAAAACTAGTTACTTTACATCAGCCCTCCAATTTGATCTTAAACTGGTCCACAAAATCCAAAGCCAGAAACCAAGTAACATCCTTGAACAAAGAAAGGGAGACTAACGAAAGAATCAGAATCTACCTACGCTACGCGCTTTCCAACCTCCGACTCCCTTCCCCAACAAACAAAACCCACCAGCTACTGCTATTTCACTCCTAAGTTTCCAAGTGCTTTCTCTGCAGTGTTATTTCCACCTATTCTTCATGCCCATCACAGGCATCTTCACCAACTCCAACCCTCGGGTGCTCCAAGACACTTCGATACCTCTGGGGTGGGGGGGGAGGCTAACAGGCAAGGAAATAATACCCAGGGCTTGTGTCTCAGCCACCCGAAGTCCTTCCTCTATGTGTCAGCTAAGCTCACCCGCTGCCTGGCGCCTGTGCCCACACCCCCAACAGGTTAGCACTCCCGGCAGAGCTGCCTGGCTTTATCCTTATTTAAGAGATCTGCTCGGAGCCAGGACCACAAGAGCAGAGCCTGTCAGCAGGATGTCAGGGCAGGTCGCAAAAACTGTCACATCGCAGCGGCTGGGGGCAGGCACCAGGCAGTACATACTGTTCTCCAAGAGACAGATGGTTATTAATCCCACCTGAACGAATGTGGTTCACCTCATAGAGTGCATCGATCATTCAGTAAGCAGGGTACAAACAGACTTTTGTTACCTGGGCTTTGTTAGCTTTTTGTGTTCGTTTCCATCGAGAGGGCATCAGGTAAGGAATTACAGCTTATTCAAAGGAGTTTTTCTTTACAAGGACCGTCACCAAGAGTTTTTCCATAGCATTTAGAAAACTGAATTTAACAGAAGACCAGCGGTTGTCAAAGGAGGGGAGGCACTCACTCCACTCAGGGACATCTGGCAAGGCCTAGAGACATTTTTGGTTGCTACAAGTGGAGGAATCTAGCGGGTAGAGGCCAAGGATGCTGCTAAGCAACCTACAGTGCACAGGACAGTGGGCCCAAAACAATGATATCCTCCAAAGTGTCAAACAGTACCAAGGCTGGGTCCCCCGGCATCAACTCATTTAAAGTTCCAACAATCCTCAAGGGCGGGTACAGTTACTATACTCTTTTCCAAGATGAACAGCCTGAGGCACAGAGAGGGTTAAGTAACTGGCCCGTGGAGATCCAAGAGGCCAATCTGGTCTACCTGTGTCTACCTCCGGAACCTGTGCTCTTCACCATTGCACTACCTGGCCTCCCAGACAACCAATTTTTCCTTCTCCTCTCCAGCAGCCATTCACCACGTCAGGTCCTGTCCCCTCAGTAGAAATCCTAGGAGGGCAGGGCTGCAGTCTGGCTTATTCACTTCTCCAGCCTCCCAGCACAAGGCTGCCTCGGAGTGACAGCCCTCAAAGACGTTACTTAACACAGGACCAACAGTGCGTCCAGCCAACTTTGGTTACTGGGTGACTATAGAGTATCATTTTCATTTTGGTTATGATAGTATATGCTGGCATCCAGACAATAAACCTGATGCAAAAAAAAGTGATTTCTCCTTCAAAATGCAGAGAGGAGAACTTCCATCTAATATTAGAATTGGAAACATCCTTTGTAATCAAGGATTCTTGAGCAAATATGCATGAACAAGCGCATATGAAATTTGAAAGAAATCTGTATTTGTTTTTCAAAGGAGAGAGTCACCCTTCAGATTACCAAAGGGATCAGAAACACCAAAGCAAGGTTAAGAATCCTACACATCCTATTTTAGAAAGGAGCAAATGAAGGTCTGAGAAGGTGGCTTTCCCAAGGCCACACGACCAATTGGCGAAAAGGGAGCATAGGGAAGATGATGTCAACTCCCCCAGTCTGCGGAATGTCTGAGAAACACCATTTCTCCTTTCTGAATGTGAATCACTCAACCTTTAGCACCAAGGCTTAATATTAAATAAAATAAAGTCACAATAGAAAAAAGTGTCAGCCTCCTTAAACATAGTTACTCTCAACCCCAACCTTGTGGAATCTGACATTATTATAACTGAAACTGCCTCACAACTTCTTAAGCAAGCAATACTGATAAGATGCCTTCCTCTAGTGTTCCTTATTTATTTTACAAAAAGGCATCAGTCTGAAAACAAACTGAAAATGATGGACAGTTTAATGGTCTGGCACGTGTATAAGTGGGGCAAACACAAGTTGCTAAGAAACATCTGTGATGTTGTGACCGATAATAAGAAACAGAGGTTTGGTCTTTGTTCAAGTTCCTGACACTAAGCTCTAAAAGCCTTGGAATTTCCTAAGTGATAAAGCTATAAAGATGAAAGGAGTGCTGTTATTCATAACAAGCTCTTTCCCACCACACCTGAGTTTATGTTAATGAGGTGACTTTTAGTAAGCCTCAATAATAAAATCCCAAAAGGAGGAGTTCAGAGAGCTTTCAGGTTGCTGAACCAGGATGCATCCAAGTGCCAAGAGGGTGACACGTTCCCAGAGCTCCACAGGAACAGAAGCTCCTATGCTTGGGACCCTTCCAGACCTCACCCTATGTATCTGTTGATCTGGCCGTTCATTTATATCTTTTAATACGTCCTTTGTAATGAACCAGTAATCTAGTAAGTAAACTCTTTCCGCAAGTTCTGTGAGCCATTCTAGCCTATGATTAACCCCTGAGGAAGGGGTTGTGGGTACCTCCCTTTTGTAGCCAAGTCAAACAGAAGTTCTGGGTAACCTTGGGACCCACCATGCAACTGTCATCTGATGTGTGTGTGTGTCTGGCGGGGAGAGGGAGACCAGTCTTGTGAGACTAAGCCCTGAACATGTGTGATCTGATGTTATCTCCAGGCAGACTGGGTTAAATCGTAGGACAGCCCCTTAGTGTCTGCAGAGAATGGGAGAAACTGCTTGGTGGGGGAAAATTCCCAGGTCTGGGGTCAGAGTGCTGTGAGACTGTGGTAGGAGAGGGGAGAGGAGGAAACAGACTTCTTTCTGTCTTCTCACATCTCGAAGGACCAGTCCACTGAGCTTTCACCAGAACAACCAGAACTGCGTCACCCGAGGAGACTTTTAAATGCTGGGAGGCAGCAAAGGGCAGTGGTACAGTGCCAAGACACTGAGGATGAAGGACCAAGGTTCGAATCCAAGCTCTGCACCCACCTTATGATTCCCTAAGGTAGGAACCCAAGGGAATTGCCTACGAATATGCACCAACAGGCATATATAAGAATGTTCTTTACAGTTGATTCCCAAAAGCCTAAAAGTGGAAAGAACCCAAAGGTCTAGCAATAGGAAAGAAGGTCAACTGTCGTATACACATATATTCAGTGGAAACTAAAGAACAAAGTACCCCACACAACATGAATGAATCTCACAGACATTATACTGAGCAAGAGAAGTCAGACACCGAAGAGGACATACTGTGTGGTTCCATTTGTCTGCAGTTCTAGAACAGGCAAATGCATCTATGGCGAGTGGAATCACAACAGTGGTTACTTGGTTGGGGGCAGGAAGGAATGACTGGTGTGTCTGGGAAGCTGCAAATGGTCTGTATCTTATCTGGAAGGTGATCACTCAGATGAAAACAGTAACTCATCTAATATAAATGTATCCAGCCACACACTTAAAACGTGTGCATACATATAGTAAATATTATAACTAATATGTGATATTTATTTTGTTATATATTTATAACACCGTCTATGATACTTAACATTAAAAATTATGGTTAATATTAATGTTACATACTAATACATAAATTAATTTGCATATTAATTTACATATGTTCTAACTCAATTACCAAAATAACTTTTCATTGTTTAAAGAAAAGTAAAAAGAAAAAACCCTAACTCTGTCACTTGTTACCTGAGATATTGAAGGTGAGATACTTAACTCCCTGGGCCTCAAATTCCTCATCTCTAAAATGGAGGTAACAATAGCCCCTGCTCTCATCAAGTGGTGGTAAAATTGTGAACAGGCTAAGGACAGGTGAAATCTTAGCACAATGCCTCAGAACACACAGGCTGCTATCATTTCTACCATGGTGATGAGAACAACTCTTAAAGATGTTTCTGCGCTTATTTCTCATCATTAATACATTGTAGCAGTAAGAACTAGCCACTGAATGTGGGCTTTGGTTTTTTTAAACCCCTACCTTTTGGCTCACAAAAACCCCACAAAAAGAGAATAAATACGACTGTGATAATAACATGCAACTAGAGACACAACATAAATAAGAAAATGTGACCTGGGCCACACCTCCAGCTCAGACCTACCAGAGATCTGAAAATGAACCAGTACTCTTCCAACTGCATCCCCTGTCCCGCATCCAAGGTGCTACTGAGGAGTTGTCAGACACCTTGTTAGCGGTGGGTGCAAACGGGAGAACTCTCACGCTGCTATCCTGCGTGTCCTGACAAGGCCACGAGGAAACGCAGTCCCCAAAGAATCAGATTGCCCAGAAGCAGCCTGATTAATCACCGGAGGAAAAAGCCCATATGGTGTGATGGTGGAGGATGCCATGAATACACAGGGAGAAACATGCAGCCAGCAGTAAACAGACCAAGGGGCAAGCGAGGGGGGCGGGGGTAGGTGGGAATAGCAAGCTAAATCTCCCACTACATGTGTTTCCAGAAAACCAGTAGCCTTACCCTCCTAGACTGTTTTCACTCCGTTGCTAACTGCTGGGGTTCCTCACATGGCAGGGTCTTTTGACCCGGATGGAGGCAAAGCTTACAGCTGGAGCTTTAATAATACAATGCACATTAGTTTCCCCCAGAGTTGTTAGCATGTTTTACATGTACTTCCTGTGAAGTAGAAAAGCGTGCAATTTAAGATTCACCGAGGCAAAGGGGAATACAAGGCACAGATATAACAAGTGAGGAAGGGGAGATTACACAGAACCAAAAGTGACACAGCTAAACGTGTCTGAGAAAATGACGATATTTATCCTTCCACACTCAGAAGAGAAAACCCAAAGTACATTCTGGAACAACATAGGATTGTTTTGTTGCCTTTGTTTTTGTCTTGAGAAGCTCTAGAGTTCAACCTCCAAAGCCAGTTGAGTTCACCATTTCCTAAATGCATAGTCATACTCTCACCCAAATATCGCTGCTATAAGAGGTAACTTAAGCAGAAATATGTTAAAATGGGTAATAAAAGTAGGCAACCAGGGAATTCATTGAGCCTAATTTAGTTATAAATTTCCCTTAAAGTTAAGCTAAATATAAAGAAAAGGCAATTAGGTACAAGCTTTTAGCCCTGTGCCGAATTACTTTAATAATCATTCCTATCCAGTCGGGGCTACAAGAAACTTCACCATTGAACATTCTCAGCTTGTTTGTAGTTTTATTCCCAATCTATTTACTCACAGATATCTGTGAACAAAACGTACTCTAGATAAAGTCATTTTGCCTTTATAAGGAAAATCTCACATATACAGGATTACATTAAGATCTCACAGAATGGTTTTAGCAATGCATGAGTCAACTTATTTCCTAGTTTAAAAGTCAAGTGTTACCAGCACAAGGAAATCCTTGAGTGGTAGAGGGTGCAGAGAGGAATAAGGATACAATAGGTATGCAAAATCTCAAGGTTTTCCAAGCCACCTGTTCCCTAAATAAGGATCAATTCCAAGAGGACCAAGGAGATACAATCTCCTCCCCAAAGAATCCAGAATTCCAGGTATCTTTGCCCTAGAGTTCAAGGGCCCTCAACACTAAAGTATAAAACCTTTGTTCTTCAAAATCCTGAAAAGTAATTTCAAAAGCAGCCATTCTAGGGTTGAGTGTCCTTTTGTATTTAACCTTATTTACTTGGAGCTTTGCAAGTGTTTCAGTTTTATGCAAATCATTCTTTGACGTTTCTTTGTCATCAGAGGCATTTTCTTGTTCTGAAGCTCCCTTCTTTTGTTTCTCTTTACTCCAATGAATTCAGACTATCTCCTGGCTTTTGTTTCTCTACAGTAGTAAAATTCTATTCTGATGCAGCGGCAGACAATTTAAGCTTTAAGCTAAGGTGACAATCATTTCAGAAAATAAAGTAAACCCACTATCATAAACTCCTACCACATGACTAAATATGGGGAAAACCCTGCAACCTTCCCTTCTAGCTTGGAATAAGAGGACAAAGGAACTTGGAAATAATAGATAAATCAGCTGGCATTTATAAGGTAATACCTAACTTAATTCCTCTTAACGATGTCAATAGAACAAGGATTCTCAAAGTATCCTTTGAGAAACAAAGGGGTCTCAAAATGCCCCCCTGGGGTCCCCAAGATACTTTCAGGAGACAGACTAGGAGTTTCCCAGAAACTACACAGCTTGGAAAATCACAACAGATTGAGTGTAAAAGCAGTTATGGAAATCCAGCTGTTTTCTACTGAGCCAGACATTAAAGAGATTTGCAAAAATGTAAAGCGATGTCAACCTTCCCACTAACATTTCTTGCTTTGGAAAATAGTTGCTTTTCATAAAAATATTATGTTAACATGCAATGGTTTTATTGGTGTTATTTTCATGCTTTAATAGTTTTTAAATAGCTTGGTTTAAATTTTTAATACATAATAAATTTTATACATAATATATAATTTTATAATAATACATAATAAATTTAATAAATTTTAATTTTAATAGATATAGCCCACATAAACAAAAGCTCTTAGGGGTCCTCCTTAACTTTTAAGAATGAAAAGGGTTTAAAAGGTTTGAGAACTACTACTGCATCAGCAGACTACATCCCATGGGCCAAATCTAACCTGCCTGTTTTTGTAAGTAGGGTTTCACTGGCACACAGCTATGTTTGTTTACATATTATATGTGAGCCAAATCCAGCCTGTTTTTAGAAGTGTTTTATAAATGTTCTTAAGAATAAAATTTTACTAGGAATAGTCACATCCATCCATTTACGTATCATCTCTGGCTGCTTTCCTGCTACAAGGGCAGAGTTCAGTACTTGTGACCGAGACAGTATGGCCCATAAAGACTAAAATATTCACTATCTGGCCCTTTACAGAAAAAGATGATGGTGGTGGTGGCTGATCAATCTTAACTGGCCATATCCCTCTCATGTGCTGGGCACTGTGTCATGACCACTTTACATGGGTCAAATCAATCCTCCCAGTGACTCCAGGAAGGCAGCCCTGTCACATCCCCACTGGATAGATGAAAAATTTAAAGCTCGAAGTTGAAGGGACTTTCAGATTGCAAGGCTGTATCAGTGGAGCAGGCAGTATTCAAAAACAGGTGTGCCTCCAAGATCAACCAAAACCCAACTGAAGCATGAAAAATAAACATGCTAACTTTTCAAAACACTTTCCAGGAAAAAAGATAAAAACCTTCTTGCACGCTGCCCTACACTGGCAAAAGCCAGGAAAAGGTATTTTTCCATTGAAGAGAGCACAGGACTCCAGTCGTGCTTCCTAGATACCGTACACATACAAGGAAGCGTCTTCGTGCAACTGTGAAAGGAAAATCAAAATGGAATCAGTATGGCTAAGAAAGTTCCCTATAATGGAACCAGGAGGCCACTGAGGAAGCATGATTTATGCTTGTCTTAGCCTGGATGGAAACTCTACTTTGACCATTTATTGTCTTAACGCAGGCACGCAAAACATCTGCCCAATGTTCTAGAAACTCAAGATAATTATTGGACCCTTACCCTAAAATAACTCATGACAGCCTATCTACTTATCCGACCCTTGCCCTAAAATAACTCCTGACAGCCTATCCATTAAGGACAAATAATTCCTTTCTTGCATCAAGGTCAATCATAATTTTTGCCAGACAACTTTAACAACATTGTAGCAAGGCCTTTATAACTCTTTGCTCTATGACAAGAGTCTTTATGACTCTTTCTCTTCCGCAGAACACACTTTCAATTTTACCCAAATCTGTGTCTCTGCAATTCCTAAGACCCCAAATAAAGCTCTTTTCTTATTTTCAGCCTTCTGTGTTTCCTGGATGACACAACCCATCAGCAAGAAAGCCTTATAAAACCAAGGATAGGTTCACGTTAGAAACGACCATGTGCTTTTTTGTATATCGATTACACCTCAATAAAGTTAGGAGGAAAAGGAGGAGGAGAAGATCACAGTAATGATAATAGGAGTCTCTTACCCTTCCTGATCTCAGAGGAAAAGCTCTAACATTGGCCTTGAATATGATGATGGTAGTACATATTTGGTAGGTACTACTTACCAGGTTAATAAAATTTCCTTCTACTGATAAAAACAGAAAAAGAAAAAAAGAAATGAACATGTCGTTAGAATTTTTTAAATGGCCATGCACTTAAGATGTCAATGTGTGGCCCTTTACAATAACAACAACAAAAAATACGTTATCATGACCACAGAAGCATTAGGGGGGATTTATAGGTTCTACACCGTGAGTAGAACCATGTGATGAAGCTTGTTCTTAAAAGATCCTCAGGGGCTTCCCTGGTGGCGCAGTGCTTGAGTCCGCCTGCCGATGCAGGGGACACAGGTTCGTGCCCCGGTCTGGGAGGATCCCACATGCCGCGGAGCGGCTGGGCCCATGAGCCATGGCCGCTAAGCCTGAGCGTCCGGAGCCTGTGCTCCGCAGCGGGAGAGGCCACAGCAGTGAGAGGCCTGCGTACCGCAAAAAATAAATAAATAAATAAAACAAAATAAAAAAGATCCTCAAAGTCTTACTTTAAAGAACATGTGTTTATAGTCCAATCAACTCAACCCCACTTGACGGGGCAACAGAATGCTCTCAAAACGTTTCCTTATCCCTGTCTCCCACCCTCTTACCAAAATAATACTCATTCATTCATTCTACCATTTTTTAACCAGGAATGTATAGATTAAAAATTAGTGTATGTTTGGAACTTCTCTGCTGCCACAGTGGTTAAGAATCCGCCTGCCAATGCAAGGGACACGGGTTCAAGCCCTGGTCCAGGAAGATCCCACATGCTGCGGAGCAGCTAAGCCCGAGCGACGCAACTACTGAGGGTGCGCCCTAGAGCCTGTGCTCCACAACAAGAGTAGCCCCCGCTCGCCACTACTAGAGAAAGCCTGCACGCAGCAACGAGGACCCAAGGCAGCCAAAAATTAAATAAATAAATATATTTTTAAAAATTAGTGTATATTTAATATAACAGTGTCTTAGTAATCTCAAAACTGACAAGCTCTGCATATCATATAATCAATAGCATCTCTAATTACAGTTACTGTTGACTTAGTAAAAACAATACAATTAAAACAAGACAAATAGAAAAGTACTTTCTGAGGTATGACTTTGCAACCTGGAACAAGCCACCTTGGCTGTAGAATTCATGACATCTTTAATAGGAATGTCTGACTTTTAAAAATCTCCTGAATAGTCCAAAGTCAAAAAACAAAATGAGACCAAAAAATGAAATCAAACCAAACTGTAAAATCTGAAATTAATGCTTCAAATGCAGGGGGTACGCGGGGCTCACAAGGCACTGGATTTCAGAGATCACAAAGGAACAGAGAAATCCTCTAGTCAGAGGAGCTCTTTATCAAAGGAAGAAAACTGAGACCTAGAAACTAAATTAAGCAGCAGAGCCTTTGGATATAACTGGGTCCACCCAGTGCAATGCTTTTAAGACATCAGGGAGCCTCATGCCAACTCTTTTTAAATGGTGAAAAACTGGAGTATTCTGTAACAAAAATCCAAATAGTTCAAAAGAGTAGACAGTGAAAAGTAGGGGTCCCTCCCCACTCCTCAATATTTCTTTCACACCTTCCAAAGACCCTGTGTGTGTGTAGGACAAAGAGACAGAGAGAAAGAGACAGAGAGAACCAGAATGTTCCCTCTTCTACCTCTCACTGGGAAAAAAAACAAATACAATGTCTTACCAATCCTATACATGGCCTTTTTTCACTCAATATCTAGATCAGAAATCATTCTAAATCAATACATACATATCATCTCTTCTCTTCGAAATGGCTACATGTATTACACCATTATACAAATATGTCACAAGCAAGAATCCCAATTATGTATGTTCAGGTTGTTTCAAGTTTCACGCTATTCCAATAATTCCTGCATTTTCTATCAACAACACAAACCTTGGTACAGATGTGCAAGTTTCTCCACAGATAAATTCCCATAAGTGGGAACTTGGAGCTGAAAGGTACGTGTATTTTCACTTTCTATGTAAGCTTACAGATTGCCTTTCAAAGATTTCTAAACAAAATATCTATTTCCACTGACATGGTTACAGGCCGGTAGTCGGTAGATAGAAGAATACAACTGACTCTTGAAAAACATGGGTGTGAACTGCATGGGTCCACCTATATGCGGATTTTTTTCAACAGCAAATACTACAGTACTACAAGATCTCCACTTGGTTGAATCTACAGATGAGGAACCGTGGATACAGAGAATGGGGTATACACGGGCCAGTTATACGGGGATTTTCAACTGGGTGAGGGTCAGTGACCCTATCCTCCGCATTGTTCAAGGGTCAACTGTACTTTTAACCCATACCCTTACTAATTTGATGTTTTATCAAACATGTTGATCTTTGCCACTCAATATAAATATATGATGTTATCTCACTACAGCTTTAATACTTACGGTACTTTTTTTTTTTTTTTTGCGGTACACGGGCCTCTCACTGTTGTGGCCTCTCCCGTTGCGGAGCACAGGTTCCGGACGCACAGGCTCAGCGGCCATAGCTCACGGGCCCAGCCGCTCCGTGGCACGTGGGATCTTCCCGGACCGGGGCACAAACCCGTGTCCCCTGCATCGGCAGGCGGACTCTAAACCACTGCGCCACCAGGGAAGCCCCGTAAGGGACTTTTTAAAAACGTATTCCTATATTGCCCCTTACCAGCTATAATTTTTTTCCTACATATTAAGGCCAAGGCAGTAAAAAAGAACATGTTAAGGAGTTTTGGCCCTTTTTATTAACCAAGCCATGTGGATCATTTACTGCATTAGAAAGAAATCCTTGGTGCCTTTCATATCTAGGGTTTCTTAACCCATCTGGTCAATTCTGGATCAGAAAAGATAAGAAAAAGTGAAATCAGAGAAAGTGGAGTTGGAATGAATGAGTGTAACCAGTCATCAGAAAGATGCAGGTAGATATATGTAGGTAGGAGTGTGTGTGTGTGTGTGTGTGTGTGTGTAAAATGGATCACTGACTTCCCTGGTGGCGCAGTGGTTGAGAGTCCGCCTGCCGATGCAGGGGACACGGGTTCATGCCCCGGTCCAGGAAGATCCCACATGCTGCGGAGCGTCTGGGCCCGTGAGCCCAGACCGGGCTCCCGGACCGGGGCACAAACCCGTGTCCCCTGCATCGGCAGGCGGCCTCTCAACCACTGCACCACCAGGGAAGCCCCACACTTCACTTACTTTTTAACATCTTGCCTCTCTTACCTCCTCTCCACATAGGAGCCCAAATAAAGTTTAAATTTCACTGTGTCTTTCCCCTCTCCCTCCCCAACCCGAATACAGACAGCTTTTAATATCTTTGTTCTGTAGCAGATTACACCTTTGTCTCTTTTCTTGGGCTATTTTAGCACATCTTTCTAGGGCAAGGACTCAACATTTTTTTTTGGTGTTCAATTAGTACTAAATCCAGCCACCTAATGGGAAGAAAATGTCTGCTCAATCTACTGGATCCTGGCTGACAGACAATACAGATATGAATGTATATTCAATTATAACACATTACATGGGCATTTCACCGTAAGAGTTCAGAATATATTAGCAAAAAAGGAATACACTGTCAAGTTTAAGGACATCTCATGGGTAATAAGTAGGAGGAGTATTTGAATATTCCTTTACAGAAAATATATTATTTCCCATCAAAAAACCTAATGGAAACAAAAAGATCATTTATTCTAACAAGTTTTGGACAGGTATTAAATTCAGAATTTCTCATATATTAATCATTTATACATCTTGCTAAATAGTTGGACATTAATATGATGCCTACCTCTCCGTAAAACTGAATTGTCTAGTGTAACAAATGAGCAAATTGCATTTTTAATGTTCTTTCACTGTTAATCTTTTTTTCATTTTTATTCCAAGGAATAGCAACCAATTAATAAAAATTCTTAGTCTCACATCACATCCTATTGCTATAAAAACAACTGTTAATAAAAGGGCTGTGAAGATACTAAATAAAATGCACAACATACTAAAAAGTTTTACATGTGCTTACACAGTAGTAGCAACTTTGCCGGAGTTTTTCACTTCTGCTCATTTCCACAGTATAATACACAGTAATAGCAGGTAATAGCTATCAAACAACATTGAAACAAACCGTAGTTAGGGCACTGTTGTACAGTACTTCACTTAATACTCACATCAACTGTATGGAGTTAAGTGATTTTTTTTTTTTTGACATGCGCGGGCCTCTCACTGTTGTGGCCTCTCCCGTTGCGGAGCACAGGCTCCGGACGCGCAGGCTCAGCGGCCATGGCTCACGGGCCCAGCCGCTCTGCGGCATGTGGGATCTTCCCGGACTGGGGCACGAACCCGCGTCCCCTGCACTGGCAGGCGGACTCTCAACCACTGTGCCACCAGGGAAGCCCAGAGTTAAGTGATTTTTTAAATCACATTTCATAGCTGAAAACCCCCAGCTGAAAGCTTAATACAAGGATGTATTACTACCAAGTTGTAAAAGGGAGACCTGACCAGATTTGTCTAAAACCATGGGGCATGCTCTTTATCACCACCTAAATCTCAACTCCATGTGTCTTATAAATTGCCTGTTTTGTTTTCAATTTTTAGAAATGTTGTTTGTGACTTACGTACAGCACAAAACTCTTCATCAAACCATTAATTGGCACCACATACACCAAAGGGCAGCTGAATCCTTAAAGAGAGGACACTAGATGTAACTAGAAGAACATTTGTTATTTATCATATATTATTCACAGTTTAGCACTGGAATGTACAAGAAAGGAAGAATAAAAGTAAACACAGCACGGAATGTTTATTCTTCATCCTACTTACTGTATGTAGTCTCCATAACCTATAATGTATTTATCTCAACCTGTATATGAAGTAACATCCCTTTTCTGTCCCCCATGAGTAAATTCTTTATGAGTCAGGTTCCAAACATTAGTCCTGAATGTGACTGCACTATACCTCCCAGATCTTAGGAAAGCCCCACCTGTTCTTCAAGGTATTAAAACTACCCTGAAATATTTGATGCTGTATCTGTTCTTGGTGGTAACACAAATGGTGACCTAAGGCGAAGTGCTGACTGCATTAGTCTTGCTGGGATACTTTCCAGAATTTATATGTCCTTAATGTATAAATATATCCTCACTGTACAAGATTAGGACAACACGTAGGTCCAAACAAAGCATGCTGGTCACTCTTCGTCTCCTTCTACCCAATGCTCTTCCATGCCCCTGAAAGAACACAGCTTGGTTTACAGCTTTTTTGGTCATTTTTCTAAGTGATTACAAATACATACACAGAAATACACATACATATATAGGCTGGTCCTTACACCCCCTTAAAAAACACAAATAGGATTACACTGAGTGGTTTAGGGTCCCAGGCTTTCCCTGGTTTTGTTTATCTTTGTTCAACCCGCCTCCCACTCTTCCGCACATTTCCTCCACTTTACATGTTTCAGGTCTCCAAGAGATGGAAAACAAGGAAGACAAGGTCCTGAAACACCTGTTGTATGCAACACATGTCCCCATCAAGCACAGGGACAATTGCAATTGCCTCTTGTCCTGAAGAGAACAGGTTAATGGGTTACCCTGAAACAAACACTCAGAAGGAATTTGACTCTGCCCCTTTGTGGGTCTCTGCCATCTCACACTCTCTCCCTTCTTGGGTCTAGTGGCCCTTGAAGAACCAAGAAGCCCCAGCACTTACAAAAAGTGACAGCACCCACCCAAACCACCACATTTGCATTCAAAGCCATTGGCTGCAAACAATAAGAGCTGGTGAAGTTATCACAACAAGTGAAGTCCACTGCCTGACTGGGATTAATGCCAGAACAAAGCCTGGCAAAGTTCTCCCCCATCACCTAACCCAGGGGAGGGCTTGGACTTTGCCCAGAGGAAGGGGGGAAACGTGCAAGCAGAACAATCACAATCATACTGGGAATTGCAGGAGGTACGCCCCTTGCCTGGCTGACATCCTTCCACTGACGTGCTTTCATTCCAAAGCATTCGACAGGAACGCTATTTCTAACTCTACTCACCCCACTTAGTAGCTGAGAATTTTCAGACACAAACTGAGATTCCCAAAACCCTTCCAGTCTAAAATAAACAAAAGCTGGATAAATCCTTAATTTCTCTGATCAAATAATTTCAGTGACAGGATAAGCACACACTACAATGAGACAGACTTCTATTCTGTCATCACTATGATCATCGTATTCGTTTGTTCCCCTCCATTGCTTGAGAAAATGATTCACCGTCAATAAACAGAAAAGACTAGAATTTCTGACGCTCCTTTCACCTGTGCACACAGACATGCCCCCAGAGAGAAGCAGATCCAATGCAAATCGATGCATGTAATTAACGTTTGCCTTTGCCACTTCAGCTTTGGCGCCTAAAATTCCAAGGACACTACGGTGTCAGCATCCTATCACAGAGAGCCAGTCTTCCCAGCTGGGCAGTCACACCAGCCTCTCATTAAGCCTCATTCAATTTCAGATGCCCTGGAAGAGGCTGATTACCTATTTATTTGGGGTGCTCTCCCAAAGTCCCCTCCGAAGTGAATTTTATATATGCCACAGAGTCTATCTTTTAAGTGAGACCATCATAAATATGCATGTAGTCTTGTTGAAAATCCTTCTAGAGTTTTTCTAAGATCAGTAAACTATCGTGGTATGTGTGTTTGTGTGTGTGTGTGTGTACACACGTATGTGAATGTATAAATACGGTTTCAACTCTTTATTAGTGGTGATGATAGAGGACAGTTAAATGAATCATTCCCCCAAAATAGGTAATTCCAATCATCAAATCACTTCTGGTTAGCATTAGGGATCTAACTTTGTTACAGCAGCTCCAAATATGAATTGCAAAACGTTTTCCCTAGGCTAATGGTAAATATAATTTTCATTCCTAGAACATAAAACCCAGAGTGATGGATTATTCTGTGATAAAAGGAGTCCTCAAACAGGAGTCAGGACACCTGGGTTGAGGAAGGTCTGATTCGCCAGCGCGGGATCCTTAACCAATGGCAGGTCTATCGCCAAACCTCCTCAAGCTTTCCCTTCTCTGTAAAGTGAAAGGTTACACGCGACAGTGTTAGGATATTTTCCCTGGTGCACTGAGAAGCGAGGTAGGACGGTCCACGAATTCGGCAGGCAAAAGTCAAGGTCAAGCCACCCCTGGATTCTGGTATTGACAGGCCTCACACAAAATAACCTAGGAAAAAGAAAGCTAGGACATGGCAATGTTTACCATTTACTAGGCAATGACCCAGAAACAGGAAAAGGACACAGAATTTAAAGTAGCAGCTGACAAGGGCACTCACAATTGAATTTTGCAAACATAAGTGTTAAGTCCTTTGGTATGGAAAACACCAGAGAGGGAGGACGGGACATTGGCTCCTTTCTTTTACTCAGAGTTGCCCACATCCAGCTCAGTGAAGAGCCAGCTTAGACGGCTCCGATCCACCGAAGAGCTCCAGGACTCAGGGAAACACTAAGAGCCTTCCCACGGTGCAGCTAATCACCCACAAAGCTCAAGACCGCTTCCACAGCTGGCGGCCTCTGAGTCTCTGGAAAGATGGAAGCGGCCGAGGAAAGGGGCCCTCTGATGAGCTCATGCTTTTTCTAGCTCTGATTCCTCAAAGATCCCCAGCTGGGATAACAAACTCCTGGAGACAGAGTCTAGACTGCCACTTGGGGACCTGCTTCCTAGGTTGGTCAGGACACAGCCCTTTTTTGGCCCGAGGTCAGAAAACAATTTTCCAGGGCAACACAGGTCTAAATCCTGGTCTTTGCCTAATCCCCTGTAAATAATATAAATCTGGCTGAAAATATGGAGTACTCTGGGGGAGGCCACCCTCTCTGGCAACAACATCCCCACCTGGCGACACGCGTTCCCTGACAACCACCTGAATGGATCCTAGGTAGAGAAACTGATGTCAGCCACAGCTCAGAAGGTCAGACGCCCTTGGAAGAAAGGGACTCAGTGAGCACATCTCCAAACCACGAATTATCAAGGAGCTGTACTTAAATGACTTCTGCTAAGAAGCAGCTTGCAAAAGCCGGGTACCCAATTCCACTTCTGGAAGCTCATCTGGGCTTCCCACACCCCTATGAACATAATGGCATGTGATTAAACTGTCTTTTTCTGTTAGCCCTTGAGCAGACATGGAAACAAAAAAACTCATAATCCTACCATAAAGCTGTCATAGTTTGAGAGCTATTTAACAAATTGATTTCCCGAAAAAGAGCAGGTATTGCGCATAGTATACACCACCCCGGCAAATGTTTCTCTAAGTGAATGCAAGTTGGCCTCTAAAGAATTTGTCTAATGTGTCAATAAAAAGATTTTTACGACCAATGAAGCTATAAAGTCTTAATTAAGAAATAATTCACGCTCTCCTAACTTCTAATTCTTTTTCATACTTTTGTATAAATAGGAAAGTTAACGATCTCATGTTCTTTTCATCGCAGTCACTTTGGGAGAAAAAAGCAACATCAACCAGTAACTTCCAAAAGGGTCCCACATAGAGGACAGACTGGTGGTTGCCAAGGGGGAGGGGGTTGGGGGAGGGATGGAGTGGGAGGTTGAGGTTAGCAGATGTAAGCTATTATGTATGGACTGGATAAACAACAAGGTCCTACTGTATAGCACAGAGAAATATATTCAATATCCTATGATAAACTGTAATGGAAAAGAATCTTTAAAAAGGTGTATATATCTATACATACATATATGTATAACCGAATCACTTTCCTGTACAGCAGTAATTAACACATGATAAATCAACTATATTTCAATAAAAAAATTTAAAAATTAAAAACAAGCAAACAAAAAAACCAACAGAAGGGTCCCAAAGCCACGTCTAGTCAGATCAGGCCAGGTCCCCTAATGTCCAGCCCCAGAGTCCGTTTATGGTCTTGACAGACACATCTGGATGGCAGACACCCACACCCTGCCCGGAAGAATCATTAACCATTGATACACGAACAAATGTTGGCTGTCACTTGAACAGAGCTAACACGGACAGTCCATGCACCCCCCCACTGCAAGCCTGGGTCTGTGTGTACCCTTGCAAATGGCTACGTTCCAATTTGAGGTGCCACTGAAGATCCCCCAAAGCAAATTGAGCCAGATAAAAAGACTTTCAAGTGGAACTATTCCCAATATTTCCTCCAAATTTGGTGAAAATCTCCCTGGTGTTTTTCTTTCAACAGGAAAATAAAAAGATCTTTCCTTTTATGTCAATGTAGATGTTATCTAACTGGTCAACTTTATATGATCTCTTCTTCTTGGTCCTAATGGTCAACACCTAATTCATTTTGGGTTAGTTGGTTTTGGCAGATTTCTTTATTGAATTTTCTGAATGGATAACACATGCATATATTTTAAAGGCAAACTCAAAGGTACCAAAAATAGACAGTGGAAACCACCTCTTCTTCTCTCACCTCCTCCAGATTCCTTCTAAGGCAACACCTATTACCAAGATGCTAGTGTCCCAGAAAAAAGTAGCCTAATCTAGGTATTGTTGTGCACCTTGCTTTTTTCCCCCTAATTAACAAGATATCCAGGGAAACATAGATATCAATACTTGGATAAACATATGTATCAGTTCATATAGAGTTGCTTCACTGATTGTAACAGCTGCACATATGCCATTATTTAGCAGTACCATAATTTATTAAAACAGCCCCTATTAATGGGCTGTCAGCTTGTTTCTAATCCTCTTCAAATCCAGAGACTGTTACAAGAATAACCCTGACATAAGTCATTTTGCACCTGTGGAAGTTCACCTGCAGGATAAGCACCTGGGGGCAGAGTTGCTGGATCAACCGCTATGTGCATGTACAATTGTGATGGACATAGCCTAATGCTTTCATAGAGGCTGTACCAATTCCGAATCCCCGCCAGTGACACCTAAGGTTACCCAAGTCCCCAGAGCCTCACCAGCTATTTACAGCAGCAGTCCCCAACCTTTTTGGCACCAGGGACCAGTTTCTCGGAAGACAATTTTTCCATGGACCCGAGGTGGGGGTGGGGTGCGGTGGCGGGTGGGTAGAGGGGGGATGGTTCAGGCGGTGATGCGAGCGACAGGGAGCGGTGGATGAAGCCTCGCTCGCTCACCCGCCACTCACCTCCTGCTGTGCGGCCCAGGTCCTAACAGGCTGCCCCAGGGGTTGGGGGCAGCCTGATGTACAGAACAGGCCAATTCGAAAAGGCTATTAACTCAAGCACAAAGAACAATGAGAGGTTCAGGGGGCTGCTGTGGACCAAAACCTCCTTCCATTCCTTCCACTAACTCTCAACTCCATCTGCTTCAAGGTAGCAGAGCCATCAAGATCATGGGCTTCATGGGCAGAAAGAGCTGAAGTCCTATCTCTGCCACTCCTGAGTTGAATGACCCTGCAAAGTCTGAATATCTAAGTTCTCTAAAGCTCAGTTTCCTCATTCACAAAGTGAACACGCATGCATGCATCCTTCTACTAAACAACTATAAGCTGGTCCTTCGCCATGCTGGAATGCAGGAAGGATTAAATGAGACAGCCACAAAGCATGGCCCCCGTGAACGTTTAGCAAGTGTTCTCAACGACCGCGTTCCCACTCACAATCCAACAAGAGGTAAGTAATCCTTCCAAGCCCAAATGAGAGATCATGGCAATAAGCGACCTGACACCATCAGATGCCAGGCTGTCAGGAAATGCCCTCTCTGTGTCCACTGGTGTGCTGGCAACCAGTTAGACAGGCATGGGTCACACCCTGGTGGGAGAGATAACGTGTACACAATTTTTATTACAGTTGATGATAAAATGTGGTGAAGGAAATAAACAAGATGGAAAATAAAGATAGAAACGGGCCTCCACAATAGGGGTCTTAGTCTAAGCCTTCTGCGTCAGCACTCCTGTGCACACATGCCAGCTTCCCCATCTTACATACATTCTGCTTCCAGTAATTCCAAATTCCCAATTAATAAGTGCAGGCACTCTGCCCAACTCATCACAGGCACCATCTGATGTAATCGTCAAAATCACCTTATGGGGTAAGTAGGTACTCTTGTGTTCGTGAGAGAGAATGAGAGAGGGAGACAGAGACAGAGAGAATGAAAGAGATGAGAGAGACAGAGTATCATCTCCAGGAGAGTAGACTTAGGTTAAATAATTTGTCCCAGGCTTAGTAAATGGCAGGGAAGGGACTCACACCCAGGTGCCTCTGGTGACATAAATCATGGCCATCTTCACTGTCCTCTATAGGTTCTTTAAAAATCTGGTTCCCAAACTCAACTACTCCAGGAACCCTTCTCCAAAAAACTATAAAACTGAAATCCTCAAGTCCCTAAAATCTCACAGGCAATCTATATTAATCCACATTTGTTGACTCTTGGTTTTGAAACCATCCTAAGTGATTTCACATGGTCCAGTTTGGGCTCCCACACGAAGCTTGTAAACACCACAGGATCAGAGGCCACCACTTTTACGACTCTCCCGGTTCCCACAGCACTTGGTGTGAGACTTCCAACAGTAAGAATCAGGTCTGGGAGCTCCTGTCACATGCTGAGAGAGCCCCTCTGGACTTGGACGTGTTCCCTGTGTTTCTCCCAGTATCACTGGAGTGTGGTAACTACTGGCTCAGAGAAACTGAGCTCACACTCAAGCGACTGCATTTTTGAAGGACCTTAAATGCTCCAAACAAGATCCTTCAAGGAAAAACTAAATACACGCTCACCATGAAAGAACAGCCCGGCCACTTCCTGCAGGACACACACAGGCACAGGCCTTCATGCTGACAACAGGTCATGGAGAAGAGCTGACCACAGTGTCCTAACGGGGAAACAGAAGGAAAAACAACGCCCCAGTCCCTGCCCCGAAACCACACACCCATGTGTGAAACAGGAAAGGCGAGGATGACCTCACAACCCAGAAGGCAACTCTTCTGTTTGAGCTACTCTTAAAAATCAAGAAAACATCTCTGGTCACTTCAGAAAACAGGAGAAAACAGTGGCAAGTGGAGGCCTGGCTTTCTCATGGCTGTTCTGTCTCCGGGGAATGTCACACCAGCGTGGATCGCAAGACCACAAGACCACGTTATGCCATGTTTGCTGGTACCACGAAGCAGCTTCATCTAAGGCATGGATGAAGTTACACATTTCTAAACGTCACCAATATAACAACACGTTCTAATCACAGCCCCAAGATAATCACATAATTTCTACTTTGTGCAGCAAGGCTATTATTAAATGCCTACACTCAAATGGGAAGTCTCCCTTATAACTAAATTTACCGTGTTTTTAAAATGTGGGTTTATTTGCTCACTTGATGCCAAACTGGAGCCTCAAGTCTTTCCCCAATGTTTTTCAAGAAGGCTTCCAAAATTCAAGTGAGGGTTAAGTCCTAAGTGGAGAGAGGGCTCCAAGAGCACAACTGAATCTAACAGACAGCAGGAGGGAACACTATGTCCTATGAAGGGGAAAACAATTGAAAGGATTTCCAGTTTACTTTGGCTACTGAAACCATGGTTTTTTCAAAGGCCACAAATTCAAAAGTACTCCTGAGACAGCCAAACAACCCCAGGGATAAAGGAGCTGTTAACTGTCATTTGCAGGAGAATTTAGATGTTGGTTAACCAAAGAGCATGGGAACCACACATTTCCTAAAAGGGAAAAAATATATCCTTGACTTGGAACTGAAAGTTACAGTTCCACGGAGAATGGACTACTAATTCTAGGCCAATCCATAGCAACAGCTGTTACCACTGCTTCATTTACTTGTAACCCATTCAGAAAACTGTCCTGAGCCCGAGCAACGGATGCCATTTTCATTCTGCTGTGACCCTAAGCGCCCGGGCTTCCAGGTCGGGGCTGCTCTCAATTATCAGCCCAGCTGTCTGCAGCCACTGTACTGATCTTTAGAGCCTGACTTCTGCAATGCTGACTGCAAAGAGCAACTCAACTTTACAGAAAATAAAAACACCTCCATGGCTCCCTAATGACTCACTTTTCAGCCCAGGTGTGACAACCCTGTAATTAGTCAGCAAGACACCTTGAGCTTTGTTAGACCTGAAAACAAATCCATTTATCTGCCATAGAGGAGTTATTCACACCCCAAGGACAATTAAGTAAGAAGGGGAAGGGGAAAAAAAACAAAAAACAAAAAGCTTTCCACTTAAAGACAATTTGTCTAATAGATCATGTATGTTCAGCTTCGTCTTCCTCTTGCCTTTTTCTGGCTTTAAATAAACTTCATTACCCTGGGGCATTTGCACCAACAGAATCTTCTTCCTTGCTTAGGAATTAATCCACCCCTGCTGTTTATTCCTCATTTGGGTCATAATCGCCTGTTTGTGGCATCACAGTTATAGCCACCTGTGATGATGCTTATAATGTCAGCAACCAAGGATTAGGATTTGGATTTGGAAATGAAACAGCCGGAGCACTAACCACCCGGCAAAGAAGTTCTGTTTTCAAATAACTGTACCCAGGAATGAAGCATTGGAGGGCGGGGAAGGAGCGTAGGATGGAAAACTCTCCAATTGGGAGAAATCCACTTTTCAATGGGAGGCTCTAAGAGAACTAACTGAACTAGTGGTTTTACCAGCTATAGATTTTCTCACCATCCTACTTTCTCAAAATAATTTTTATGTTGAATAGTGCACAAAACTCCTATATATCCTTCACTCTTACACATCATTGTGCTTTATTCTTCTCTACGTACACATTTTTTTCCTCAACCACTTGAGAGTGAGCTGCAGGCATCATACTCCTTCAACCCCAAAATACTTCAGTGAATTTCTTAAGAACAGGACATTCTCCTATATAACTATATTACGATGATCAAATTCAGGAAATTTAACCTTGCTGTGATTGAACTCTCAGTCCGTATTTGAATTTGAATTATCCCACAAATTTCTTTTATGTCATTTGTTTTCCTTACTAACTCAACTTAAAATAATCAAGAAAATGAAACCAACATCTTTTTTCAATTCTCCTCAATGGTCAACAAGATTATTAACCCAAAACTCAAGATTTAAAAAACATTTAAACCTGGGGTAAGAAAAATCAAAACGGCTACCATTTATTTGGTGCTTACTACGTTCTCATATCAAGCATTTTACATGAATTAGCTCATTTAAGCCGCATTTTAAAAAAAAATTTTTAAAACTCCACGGGGCATAGTCCTTATAATCCACATTTTATGATTTTATGAAAGAGGAAAGAAAAACCAGCCCCTGAGAATGAAGCATCTATTGGAAAATATATCAAGGTGAAACAAACCTAGACTTCTCCCTATGACAAGGCTTCCTCTAAAGAGGTGAATTAAAGCTGGTGCTAGCAGGCATTCTGACTTGAATAGATTACCGAGATCCTTGTCAACCTTCAGGACAAACTACTAAAAGCCGATCAATACTCCACTGTAAATGAAGACTGCAATTAAGAATGCAGATTGCAGGGTCACAGCTGACTGTAATGTTTCAGCATTTGATCACTACAGAATATTCCAATACATGTCCTGCCCTTGGAGCAAGTTTTATGGTTGGTTGTGCAATGGGCAGTTTCTATGGCATTATTAACTGCCTCTTTAACAGATCCAGGAATGCCATTTATTCTAAACACAGAGTAAAGGTTTTAAAAGCAAGAAAAGAAGCTTTTCACGAGCTAAAAGCTTTTTAGGATGGGACGGACCTTAAATCGCCTATTTCACAGAGACAGAAATGGCTCCAGGGAAGCTTGGACATTATGTTCTCCTAAAAAATGTAATAAAGATGTCAGAAAGAAACGAAAATTCATGATCTACATGCCATGACCACATTTGAAAATAATAATTTCTTTTCCACACTTTAAACACATCCCATGATGCACTTGACATGTGCCATGTACAGATTTCCATCACCCAGCAAGTTATACTATAGACACCAAACACCAGTCAGGTGCCAATATTATTCTATTGCATCCTGCACCTCTAGTCATCCCTACCTAGCACCCTGTACTGGAACCTGATGATCAGAAATAGCCACAGAAAAAGTGTGCTCACAAATGAATCTCATCCCAGAGACTGGTATCTCCATGTTCTCCTTTTTTCACCCCTTTATCGCTTGCCTGTGTGTGTGTATGTGTGTGTGCGTGTGTTGTGTGTTTTGAAGGAAAGAATGGAGGACTTTCTTCAAAAGCAGCCAATGGGTCATTCTCATATTTTGCTTGCTCTCACAGTTTGTTAGTAAACTAGGGACTTCTCTGGTGGTGCAGTGGTTAAGAACCTGCCTGCCAATGCAGGGGACATGGGTTAGAGCCCTGGTCCGGGAAGATCCCACATGCCGGGGAGCAACTAAGCCTGTGCACCACAACTACTGAGCCTGTGCTCTAGAGCCCGCGAGCCACAACTACACGGCCCATGTGCCACAGCTATGACGCCCAGGCACCTAGAGCCCGTGCTCTGCAACAAGAGCAGCTACCACAAAAGAAACCCGTGCGCCACAATGAAGAGTAGCCCCTGCTCGCCGCAACTAGAGGGAAAGCCCACACACAGCAACAAAGACCCAACGCAGCCAAAAATAAATAAATAAATGAATAAATTTATTTTAAAAAAAAAAAGAAAACTAAATAATTGCCAACATTTTAAAATTAGGGCACTTGCCTAAAATCCAGATTTCTGGCTTCCCGTGAGACTCAATTAGGGCAATACTGGGTACACATCCACCCAGGGCACTGCTGGTGGGTAGGAGTGACAGTCACCCCCCAAGATGAGTACCCACCCGTATACCACATCCTGCCACCCCCCAGCACCCTATTTCACTCACCACCACTCTTTCCTACGATGACCACATAATTACCTGTCTAAAATGGGATGCCTGGACTTCCCTGGTGGCACAGTGGTTAAGAATCCACCTGCCAATGCAGGCAACATGGGTTTGACCCCTGATCCGAAGATCCCACATGCCGCAGAGCAACTAAGCCCTTGTGCCACAACTACTGAGCCTGTGCTCCACAACAAGAGAAGCCACTGCAATGAGAAGCCCGAGCACCGCAGTGAAGAGTAGGCCCCGCTCGCTGCAACTAGAGAAAGCCCGCACGCAGCAACGAAGACCCAACGCAGCCATAAATAAATAAATAAATAAATGTATAATAAATAAATCAATAAAATGGGGTGCCTTCGAGAGCGAAGGGGAAGAACTGTTAATAATTACACAAGAAGGGCTTCCCTGGTGGCGTAGTGGTTGAGAGTCCGCCTGCCGATGCAGGGGACACGGGTTCGTGCCCCGGTCCGGGAGGATCCCACATGCCGCGGAGCGGCTGGGCCCGTGAGCCATGGCCGCTGAGCCTGCGCGTCCGGAGCCTGTGCTCCGCAACGGGAGAGGCCACAACAGTGAGAGGCCCGCGTACCGCAAAAAATAAAATAAAATAATTACACAAGGACAAGCTGGCATTAACAGGGCGTATGGTCGCCCTACTCAGGTTACCAGTGTTGACTCCAGCTTCAACTCTCTGCAGCAGGTATGGCTGTTGTTCTTTTCTAACCCAAATGCTTCGGTCTGCTGTGTCCAGCAGTTTTGCTGTGGGATTGAGAGGCTGGGAAATTGGAACGTCTAATCAGTACACTGCTTAAGGGGCCAATTAAAATTAAGACAGAAAATGTTCCAGTAGTGGGGCAGCCCGAGGAAAAGTGGGACAAGGTGAAGGGGGCAAAGTGTCACGGATTTTACTTCTCCCGGGGATCATCTAAACTTCCCATCAAATTCCATTAAACCTCGTGAACCTCTGATTGCCAGAGGATTTATTATCTGGAACCTAACGAGGGAACTTTGAGGCCATACCGTTAAGGTTCTTCAAGTGCCAACCAGAGTCACTCTGGCCCGGCTGGTGGCAAGGGTGCGAAATGTATAGAACCCTTTAAAGAAAAACAATACAGGCTCCTCTGAAACTGAGCAACTGCTCAAAAAACCTAGCATGCATTCTGTCCTCCAGACGAGTTGTCAAGATCTCTTTTTATAATGAACTCAACACACAGTTGGATTGCTTGCCAAATGTGGCGGCCATTAGTTTGAAAACAGTCTGAAATGCTCGAGCTTTGGAGTCATGTAATCAAAATCAATTAATGTACCATTTGGGACTCTGTAGCTACATCCATCCTTGAGGCAGCAAGCTTTCCAAACTGTCCAATTTGACTATGGCACAGTCTTGCGGTGTGTCTATCAGACTCTCCAACCATATCCAGCTGGTGTCCTCTTGAATATTCATTCTCTCTTTCTCCTAGTCAATTAAACTTAACTTAGGGATGACTGTCTTCATTTAAGCAAAAAAAAAGTCACTATTTCAAAAAATTTTATAAGAAAAAGAAAAAAAATTTTTAACTAATACAGAGATCTGCAATGAAGAATGGGCATTCAAAGGCATCCCAATATTTAGGGGTGGGGATACAATATCAAAGAGCATACTAGGAGATACAACAGGCATTTACTTTTCAAGAACAAAAATAAAGTTTCAGTCAATCAACCAATAGAAAGTGGAAGAACCAGGGGTTATTTTTAACAGTTATCAAAATGGGACATGGTTCTAACAGGATTGCAAAATAGCTCAGGTAATTCTTTTCTGAAAACATGGGATGCCAAGATGAGAAACCTGGAAGCCGGGATGGGAAATGCACCTCGGGATCTTAGCCAATGAACTTTTTATCAGGGAGGTGGCCCTCTTGTCAGGTGATGCTCGGAGCTGGAGACCTCAAAGACACAAAGACAGAGGGAAAAGCTACGATGGATGTTACTTCTTTCAAAATAAGAAGGGGGATGCAGGGAAATCCCATCAGGTTGTGCCTGACAATTCTAATCCCACCAGGCCCCTCCGTTCGTGACTCCCACTTTGTGTACTCAGAAAACTTTATTTGTAAAGACTAGACCACTGAGCAGACATTTTAAGACACACGTTGATGATCTCTTCCCTGGATCAAACGTCAATATTTATCCCTTCCTCCATTTTTAAAAACCCACCAGGCTACCCCATCAGGTATTCTGAATGGTTTCCCTGGTTGCTGGTTTTCAAGCATCTTTCAAAAAGACAACCATTTTACATGCATCATCCATGTTCCTTTGGCTCGGGGGCGGTCCATGGCACCCGTGCCTTTGGTATGCTCACAAGACAACGACTGGAAGCTGCCCGAGTGGACTCAGCTCCTCCCAGCCACGGCCCCGAGTGACCGGTTGGCCTGCACTGTATGTCTAATGATGATAAAGCATCCCAGCTACTTGACACGAGGCTCTGCCCAGGCCCTAGGCACTGCATGTTGTGTTTCCAAACGAGGTGTCTGTACCTCTGGGCACTGAATTTCCCAAACAGCTTTCATAAATTTTAATTTGTGAGGAACTGCTGAACAGAAGCTACCTTTCAAAACTGTCCCGGTCACTTCCCTTCCCCTCCCGTCACACGGCCCAGTAGTCATAAGCACTCTTTATAACTGATGCCTGCTCTAGGTCTGCCACAACAAAGGGGGCTGCCAATTTTCAGAAACTGCTAACTTAAAAAAATATATCACACAAGCCAGCCACTCTACCACTCTGGGACCCTGCACATTAGAAATCTGATTTATTCCAAATCAAGTTAATAGGGACTAAAAATGGAACGTTGGTTAAGATTTAGCAACTGAGGCATGGATAAGAAACTTTTAGACAATAATCAATGGGCAGATTTTAATCCCAGGGCTACATCTCAGGCTCTCCCTTTGCATACATTATAATTAATAAGTAAACACGTATCGACCAAAACTTCACCACTGATCTACTGGGATTTTGATCCAAGCTAGTAAAATGGGTTGACTACGGTGTTCAAAAATCTGTATTTAGCAGTGTGGCCTGCACTAAGCAAGTTTCTTTATCACTCTAGACTTCATTTCCTCATCTGTAAAATGGGAAATGGGAAGAATAATAGAAACTGCCTCTGAAGACTGCTGTCTGATGATTCAATTGGACAAAGCACGTACCAGGTGTAACACAGAACCTATCGCATATTTAATAGCTCATGGAAGAGGCAGTAATGTAAAATATAGTCTTCTTATCCAGATTAACTTTGAGGCTTATGGAACACGTGATACTCCTCACTCAAGATTCTCAATCACTAACTGTGGAAGCAGATAAGAAATGGCTGGTCCACGTACCCACAGTTACTCGGTCTCTATTCTGTCTGGCTCCACTGCCCTCTGACCAGGGGAAGGCCTAGAATAGCCCTTGGCTGAGAAGTGGGAATTAGTAGCTTGTGATGCATAAGAAAAATAAAGATGAACTACCACCCGTAAACTATCCAATCTCCGCGTACCCATTAAGTGTCTCCAGGAGAACCAAGTACAACTGCATCACGCATTAAAATATACCGAGGCTACTAAGACCTATGGCGACAAAAGTATTTGGTGGGCAAGCGTGCGTGTCTGTATGTGCATATGTGTGTGTATGTGTGTGAGAGAGAGAAAGAGAGACTGTAAGATTCAACTGATTTACAACTAAGCATTCAGAGAAGGTACAGATTTCACAGACTTTAGTAACTTCTCTAAAAGAAGGTTTCTGGTTCTCATCTCTACAGTTATCATGATTTAAGATTCCTCGCTGAGTAATGAAAAAAATTAAAAATTTAACCAACAAATTCTTAAGAAAATGACCAAACAAGTTTGCATCCATTTGCAAGAATGACCCCCAAAGCTGCAATCTAACAATTCGGTGATGGTTAAATTATAACTATGCTACAAATTATGGTCCACGCTACAATGGCATGACATGTGGTTCCTACGAATGAATGACAGCACTGTTATCTGCAGACCTGGGAAGATGTTTACGACTAAGTGACACTCACACGTACATAAATTATTTTATTAAGGAAAATTCAAATTGTGTGCAAAAGAAAGAGCGTAATGAATCTTTATGTACCCATTACCCAGCTGCAGAAAATCTTCCAAAAATTAAGGCTAAATCTTGTTTCAGCTGAAACATTAGACATACCCTCACGTTGCCCCTCGATTATTTGGAAGCCAATACCAGATACCATATCAATCATGAAATTCTATTAAATGGGGGGGGTAGTAATGTAAGACTGTCTATAAAGCATAATCCTGTTTAAAAAAACAAAAAACAGCCGAAAGTATATACCTATTAGGAAAAAGTCTATACACCCAAATGATTAACAGCGATAGCTGTGGTTGAGAATATAGAGTTAAGTTTCCGGCTGGTGAGTTTTTAATCAACTATTTCTACAATGAACCAACCATACAGTACTCTCGTATTATAAAGTCAAATTAAACTCAAACTCATCAGGTCCTTAAAAATATCTTGATACTAAAATTGAAAAAATCTCAGCATTCATTTCCACTAAAAATAATCCAAACTGACTGCTAAATCTTTGCTTTCTATCTACTATATCTTCCTAAAGTTTACCATTTTAGCTGTCTTCCCCTCCCCCACCCCAAAAGGATCCAGCAATGTAAAGGTATTATAAGTGAAAAAAATATTATGCATACACACACAGGTACACACGAAGGCATGCAAATGCAGAAATAAAAGTTTGTATAAAGAACCTTGCTTGCTATACATCAGGGGCCAGTTTTTACTAGAAAAGAAATCATTATTCAAAAAATGTTAAGAGTTGATGCAAATTTATAGGGCAACAGTGCTGAGTGACAGACATCTGTGGTGGGGTAATGCTAGGCTGTTTCTTGCTTTGTTGATTCAACACTCAGCACTGAACGTCTTCTGTTCCAATTTATTTTAACTTCTGCTTAATTAAATGCATAAAAGAACTAATGTGTTGGATTTGGGGATTTAAAATGACTTTCACCCAGCTGTTTTTAAATGCACTAGGAAATTTCTTGAATATAATTGTTCTCTTAGAGGCAAAAAAGCAGGCTGTAATCATGACATGCACACAGAGAGGAATTATCACCTAGCGACACTAGCTGGCAACTTCTAAACAGTCATTCCCATCCAGAGTTTGAAAGACATTCCAGGACATCTCCAGCTCCCTCATAAGGTGACAGAAAAATTGCAAAAAGGAAAGGTCAAGATAAAATTATTTTAAATTCATTTTCAACCAATTGAACAAACAGGTGCCCAATAACATTTGCTAAAGAAGCAGACATCGGCAGCACATCAATCTGACTTCTACTCCCACCCCATAAAAATAGAGTATGTTATTTACACAACAGAAATAGTCACAGATGTAGAAAAGAAATTTATGGTTATCGAGGGGGAAGGGGGGGAGGGATAAATTGGGAGATTGGGATTGACGTATACACACTACTATAATTAAAATAGGTAACTAGTAAGAACCTACTGTACAGCACAGGGAACTCTACTCAGTACTCTGTAATGACCTATATGGAAAAAAGAATCTAAAAAAGAGTGGATTCATGTATATGTATAACTGATTCACTTTGCTGTACAGCAGAAACTAACACAACATTGTAAATCAACTATACTCCAATAAAAATTAATTATAAAAAAAGAAAAAACTAGAGTATGTATTTATGGAGTTCCATTCTGGCTTTAGCTACATAAGGTAATAGTAAAATCCAACACTGAAAGAGGGGGTTGATGGGAATCAGTATCCAGATCTTTCTACTCAAGACAACGTTTCACATCCAATCAAGTGTTATTCAGAGTTCCATATTTAAGAAGGTGATCACATGAGGTTATATTTTCTACTCAGTCTTGACAACCTAATGCCAGGTTTGCACTGAAGAATAACACTGAATTACAGTAACATCCATCATGTGTTACCCTTACTTTGCAGGCTGAAATATCACAATGAGAGCTCAGCTTTGTAAAGTCTCAATCTGGTATTTTATCCTTTGAGACCATTCAGGTTCTTGGTTATTTACCAAAACACCCTAAGCCAGAGTTTTAGAAAGAACCTTGACCAAGCCATGAATCCACAGAAATTTCATTTCCTTTGAGAAAGCACAAAGAACTGGCTTTAGATGCAGGGACAACTTTTGTTTTACATACAGAGACAACTTATAACTTTTAGACTCCAAACCATGAGACGCTCTAAGAAAAAGTTTTCTCTGCAAAGCATTCACCCCATGTCAAGGGAAATCCTAATACCTCAAACACAATAATCAAGCCACTGGGAAACATGGTTTCCAAAGACACCTAAGACTTTTTTTTTCATCCATCCCTCCAGGATCCCATTTCAGCCTGAAAACCGTCACGTTCTGAACTGAGGTCAACTGAAGCATTGCCTTACCTGGCCTGATTCTTCACCTTTTACAGTGTTTTTCCTTCCCATCTCCCCCAAGTTAGGGCGAGGGCTGAGATTTCAACAACCACAATGGCAACAAAAAATGTCAAGGACGGAGTCTTCTCTGCTGTTCTACTTAAGTATTTCTCCAAAAACAAAGCAGTAATTTTGAAATGACAGCACAAACTGGACCGTCACAAATTCTTGCATGTTACGAGAATCTGCATTAAGGTTAATGCCTCTGACTGGGACTCAGGGACATGCAGTGGGGCTGAAACAGACTTTAAACATTCTGTCTCCTACAGCCAGGCCCCTTCTGGAAGGTTTCTATTCCATGTCACAGAGGTTAATGAGTTAGCGAGTCTCCTCAAGGTCTAACTCTGGAGTTTGACCATAGGGCAAGCAGAGATAAGCAAGAAAAAGAGGTGAGGCTGATCAATATGGGGGCAGATAATGCCATTTTGAACACATTACAAATCCGCAATGCTCTGTAACATAATTTAAACAAATATTACAAAACGCCCTCCTCCCAAGCAAGGTGCTCTTAAGAATAACTTAGGCTGTGTCTGAAAACCACGGTAACATTTTGAGACCCCTGGGAACGAGTTAATGCTCTGGCATCCTTAGATGACACCTTGCTGGCCTGAAAGAATTTCAGAAAGAACCTGATTTCAGGATAAGTCAACCCCCTCGTGAGGCTTCCCAAGTAACTGAACGTTAGCCACGAACCTACGAATCCCAAAGCAATTTGATCCCTTCAAATGCAACTTCAAAAAGCTAACATTTAGAGAGCATTTACTGCATACCAGCCCCAGTGCTGAGTTTTATAACATTCTCCCAAGATGCTATATATGAGGCAAGTATTGATCCCCATCAAAGACACAAGGAGACTGCTATGTACTAAACGTTTGTGTCCCCCAAAATTCTTATGTTGAAATCCTAACCTCCCAAAGTGATGGTATTAGGAGGTAGCACCCCTGAGAGGTAATGTGGTCAGGAGGGCAGAGCCCTCACGATTAAAACTGGTGCCCTTAAAAAAGAGATCCCAGAGAGCCAGCTCACCAAGCCCCCCCCCATCATGTGAGAACACAACAAGAAGGCACCATCTATGAACCAGAAAGTAGCCCTCACCAGACACTAAATCTGCTGACACCCTGACCTTGGACTCCCTAGCCTCCAGAACGGTGAGAAATAAACTTGCTTAGAAGCCACCTGCTTTATGATATGTTTGTTATAGCAGCCCAAAGGGACTAAAATAAAAACTAATGCTGAAAGGGTTGAATAAAGTTTTCCAAGGTCCAACAGCCAGTGAGCCACGAGCCAGGTTTTGGACAGAAATTTAGGTCGGCTGGACTCCAGGACTGAGGCTTTCAAGCACCCTCTATCAAGTTGCCCCTTCTCCAGGAGGAGCAGCCCCACATCCCTGCACTCATTCACAGACGAAACACTTTCCGGCCCGTGGGACTTCCCAGCCCCACCTGCTACCTCCTCACTGCTAACCAGTCCCCTGCGATGCCAAGATAATGCCACACCTCTTCTCAATCTGGGCCAGTCGGTCTCGAGTACAACTGATTGTTGCAGCAATGGAGGGCACGTACCTCAAAAAGTAACGTGTTCTGGGGCTTCCTGGTGGCGCAGCGGTTGAGAGTCCGCCTGCCGATGCAGGGGACACGGGTTCGTGCCCCGGTCCGGGAAGATCCCACATGCCGCGGAGCAGCTGGTCCCGTGAGCCATGGCCGCTGAGCCTGCGCGTCTGGAGCCTGTGCTCCGCAACGGGAGGGGCCACAGCAGTGAGAGGCCCGCGTACCGCAAAAAAAAAAAAAAAAAAAAAAAAAAAAAAGTAACGTATTCTACAGAATGTTAAGATAAACCTGTGTGATGTGATTATAAGCAGGAAATTCCTTGATTCAGAGAAGAAATAGGAAAAACACTCAGTCATTCAACAGCATACTGTAGGCACCAGGGTCCCCTAGTAAACTTTTAAATAAGACTTCTGAAATAGACACAGAACTGTAATTATCTGTGGCGGTAAGGCTGTGACAGGCAGTAAGGAGGGGTGAGAAGGACAGGAGTAGATGCCCCTGCAGACACAGACAGCCCTGGGCAGGCGGCAGGTGTCACTGTGCTGTCGTTACTATGAGGATGCTCAGGGTTCCTTTCAGCCTCTCAGTACGGAGACCAGCGTCCGAGTACGCCACCCTACTTGGAAATGGTCCTTCTGACTCGATTCTGGGTCTCAGGGAGCAACCCATAACATCTCAAGCTCTAAACTACGAAGACCATCCATCAACCCCAGAGGAAATGAGGCACTGAAAAAATCTCTTCCTGACACGAACATTTCTGCACTTACTTTCTGTTTTGATATAGACGAGATCTGTTTTCATCGGTCCACTCTCAACCAAAAATCAAAATGTTAAATAACCAATCCTGGAGAGCAGCTAGTATCCTTCACTCACAAGGACCTAGAAGGAGGTGTCAATAATAAGAACGCAGTGCAGTGTTAGTTTTACCAGGGGACAGAATTATAATTATAAGGCATTTCTGTATTAAGTAAAGTTCAGCATAATAAAGAAGCCTAAAAAACTAGGCCACCGTTGATTTAATATATACTAAATAAGTATTCTGTGAATTAGGTGTGAGCAGAAAGTCTTATGCTGCAGCTCATAGTAATTTCAGATAAAGAGGCGTGTGGGTGGTGGAGTGAATCCTCCCAGTAAATGAAGCCTCCCGTAACATCTCTTGAAAATATTGGAGAGTCACATTTGTTGCACTTTTACTCCAAAATCTCATTAAACGTCAGGAAGTGTCTACAATGTTCAGTGGAGGGTAGTGCTCACAAAGTAACCTTTTAAAGAAAGCAATAAAACCATAAAACCAATTAAAGCTTTACACATTTCCTCTAATGCTTTTTGTAAAATTTGCATAATTTCTGATTTGACAAAAGAAATTCATTTCTTGTCTCCCCCTCCCCCAACCTTGAGCCACTGTGTTATAAGGATCCACCCCACAGGCTGCCACTTGCTTTCGACCAAAAGACCCAAAAAACGGGCAGTTTCTATTCTGAAGCTGTTGCAGAAAAGCAGGAAAAAGAATGGAAACTTGAAGAGGGCGATTTTCAAATTTTGCAATGAGTTAAAGCCCGTTTTGTAGAGTCATTCTGTCCACACTTATTTCCATTTCTGCAGTGCCTTAACTGCACACTCACTGACAAGTGTCTCTCTATCTGTCTTGCCAAACTCTCTCCCATTTTTCATGCATTTAACTTTATCTATTCCTTTCCCCTCTCCCCGAAAGAGCTGCTGGGAACACCCTGAGGAAGAGATGTATCCTATAAACACTCTGACATCCACCATAACGCTAAGAATGACACCAAAAACTTGGATCTTCACTGCATGAGATGAATGTTAGCTAAGTCCTATTTGAAAGGTAATGGAATTATGATTCTCTTTATTTTCCTATCTTTCTGGACCACACCTGTGGATGAGAATGGTCTTGACCTGTGCAGGAGTGGGCACACATTTTCTGTAAAGAAGCCAGATAGTGTTGGCCGGCCACATGGCCTCTGTCGTAACCACTCAACCCTGCCGCTGTAGCAAGATAACAGCCATAGACAGTAAGTCAACGAACAAGCATGGCTGTGTTCCAATGAAACCTTATTAGCAAAAATTAGCAGTGGGCCAGATGTTTGCCCACTGACTTTCATTTGCCAACCCCAGGTCTTGCGGATCAAGTCTTAGAATCCACGTAAATGAAGTTAAAGACACAGGCTGCCATTTAATAGTGAGGTAATTCTGGGCAAGTTATTTAATCTTTCTTTGCTTTGGTTTCCTTGTGTATAAAATGCAGAGAGAGAGGCCAGCATGACACAAACTACTTCATAGGTTTATTCTGAGAAGCAAGTGAATTAATACAGAAACAGTAGCTGGCACATATTAAGTACCATAAAGTTCACTAAAGCATTATTTTTAATGTGACTAATATCATTATCCCAGAACGAGTACCAAATACATATATTTTTATTTCTACTATGCCTATGTTGAAGGTGCCAGACTTGGTAGGAAAAGTTGGAAATTTTCTCTCCATCCCTATGTCAACACCTAAGAACAAAATTTTAAAGAGATTTATAGAGTTAAAATGTCAAATCAAACACAACTTATGCAATCCAAGTTTAGCTTGTTGGGGACGCATTTAACTTTTGAACTTATTCGTAAGCTTTTTGTGATTCTTTTAGGATTTGAGTTGTTCTATTATGATTTGGGGTCACAGGAGAGCATTTCTGCTATTATTTTCAAAATCCATCCAAAGCAATTAATGCTGGTTTAACGCAAGCAAGAGGAAGTAGCAGGTGGCTTGGCTTAAGGTTTTTTTTTTTTTTTCTTTGCAGTACGCGGGCCTCTCACTGTTGCGGCCTCTCCCGTTGCGGAGCAACAGGCTCAGGACGCGCACGCTCCGCAGCATGTGGGATCCTCCCGGACCAGGGCACGAACCCGTGTCCCCTGCATCGGCAGGCGGGCTCTCAACCACTGCGCCACCAGGGAAGCCCTTGGCTTAAGTTTTAGAATCACCTTTTAAATCATCAATTCAATGAATGAGTACATATTACCATTACAAAATTTCTTTATTAAATATAGGAGAGAATAGCAAATGGAAGTCACTCATTCATTCCAAGTACTGTTCTACACCGTTTTTGATCAAAGGGAAAAATCTGACATCAGGCTTTCCAAAGTACCTTTCCATCAGTGATCAGAAGCAAATTTGTCTGGAAATATCTTTGATATCACAAGTAGAAAGAATTATGCAACCCCAAAGAGCAATCGAGCTAAGGTTGAGAAACCCTGCTTTAGTCTTAGAGAAAACCAGTAATAGTAAAACCACCTGCCAGGTACAATGTGTTTATTATTTCGTTTCACCTTCATAAGTACTCTACAAAGCTGGTTTTCCTTTGGTCCACGGGCAGACATCAGAAAGATGGCACAGAGAGGGTGGGCTGCTTGCTCCAGACACCATGGACTCAAAGTAACTAACAGCAGAGAACTGAATACAAGCTTGTCAGGTTTACCACATACCCTTCACAGAAGTGGAAATTATTTGGCAAATGAAGACTGGTAGGTTTAGCTTCAAGGAAGTAAGATATCCAAAGTCTCTGAGCTGCTATCCAAACAGAGTCCCCATATCTGTTGGGTCCAGAAGTAATTCAGGCAGAGAGCAGGAAGGGAAAAATCTCATCACCTTCACATCAGGAAGGAGCCTTCCACAGCTCCACAGCGGGGCCCTTTATCTTGGCCAGCCAGCATAAGAGGAACAGGGCTTTTATTGAGCACCTGGGAGTTTATTACACTCTGAAGCTCTTTCTCCTTTATAGGATTTTCTGCCCAAACTCAAGAGCCACCAGCATTCTGGAGAGGTTAACATCATTCTTTATTTACCAAGTAAGATACACAGCCACCTGCCTCTGGTTCCCAGTGTAATTTGTCACTTTGTGTGGGGGGGTGGGGAAGTAAGGCTCTAAGAGACAGACTTCTAGTCCTTTCCAATATAATCTTATTTTATGTCATTTTGGTGACTTCTCAAATTCACATATAAAATTCCCAGTAAAAGAGCTTTGTCTGTACATTTGATTTTTAGAAAAATAAAATCTTTAATTTTGTGTCCGTGTGTTTTAACTCAGTATCTTTGCTCTATACTCTTTTTTTTAATTTTTTATTTATTTTTGGCTGCGTTGGTTCTTTGTTGCTGCACGGAGGCTTTCTCTAGTTGTGGTGAGCGGGGGATACTCTTCGTTGCGGTGCGCAGGCTTCTCATTGCAGTGGCTTCTCTTGTTGCAGAGCACAGGCTCTAGGCGTGTGGGCTTCAGTAGTTGCGGTTTTCGTGAGCTCAGTAGTTGTGGTGCATGGTCTTAGTTGCTCCGTGGCATGTGGGATCTTCCCGGACCCGGGATCGAACCTGTATCCCCTGCACTGGCAGGTAGATTCTTAACCACTGCGCCACCAGGGAAGTCCCTGCTCTATCCTTTTTTTAAATATTATTTTATTTTATTTATTTATTTTTGGCTGCATCCAGTCTTCGTTGCTGTGCACGGGCTTTCTCTAATTGCGGCGAGCGGGGGCTAATCTTCGTTGCAGTGTGCGGGCTTCTCACTGTGGTGGCTTCCCTTGTTGCGGAGCACGGGCTCTAGGCGCTCAAGCTTCAGCAGTTGTGGCACGTGGGCCCAGTAGTTATGGCTCGCGGGCTCTAGAGCACAGGCTCAGTAGTTGTGACACACAGGCTTAGTTGCTCTGCGGCATGTGGGATCTTCCCGGACCAGGGTTTGAACCCGTGTCCCCTGCATTGGCAGGCGGATTCTTAACCACTGCGCCACCAGGGAAGTCCCCTGCTCTATACTTTTGAAGTCACAATTTAGCCCAAACGTGCAAGGTACCTGTCTGAGCCTCCATAACATGTACACACATCTTTAGAAAAGAACCATTGACTAAAACAAACTTATTTCTCTGGCTTTCCACAGTGGACTTAAAAATCACATTTCCAGGAAGAGGATGGTGAAAACACACAGACTGGCAAGTATTGCAGAAGGCCTGACAATGTATTTCTTGGATCCCCATTTCTTACCTCTTCTAGGTCTCCAGTTCTAAATAGGAGAAAGGTAGGAGCTCGCAAATCAAGATTACCCCTACCTACTACACAAGATTTCCTTTCCTCAGAATTTTACCACTAACCACACAGCCCAGCAATACAGAGCAACACAGAACAAAATCTGACATTAAATACGAATCCCCCCAGGAGAGTCCCCATTCAAACAGGAGTGATACTGATAGTAGCACTAAGAAATATCAGAAAACTATTTGCCAGAAGTACCAAAACAAACAGACAAACAAACCTAACACAAAAATAGGGTATGTCTAATTGGTTAAATTTCATATAACGCTTCAGACAGAAAATTCCTACTATCTTCCCATACTGCCTTTTTTACCCCCAAACCTATCATTCATAAGTAGTATTCACAGCAGAAAAGTAGAACTGTCTTTAATGAATATCCAAATTTCTACTAGGTCACTTTATGGAAACAATCTTAATGAAAGAAAGAAATTATCTGGACAAGCTCTTGGACTGAAGATTACAGGAACAGGAGATGGTCCATCAGTATTGAGAGCTCTGGTCCTGGCCATCCCATAAGTGAGTCCCAGGAATGTGGCTTCTTGCTGGATAACTATGACTCAGAGCTGTGACATTATCTTCTTGGAAATGAGAGGGGGGGTGTGACATCAGCTTGACTACAAGGAACATGGAGAGTGGGAACTCGGTGATAATCCACTTAATACGATCCAGACATGAAGCCAAATCCAACCGTTCACTTTCTGAATTCATCACTAACAATTTAAGGAACTGAAATACCCAGTTCTGTCAAAGCAGAATGTGCAACATGACCAAAAGTTCACATTCATTCTCGGACCACCACAACCAGAATTAATTTCTGACTCTGAGAAATACATGCACACCTCCTGTTGGCCATTCATTCTAGGACCTGCTTTAAACATACTATCTCCAGACCTTACAGTAACCTTGTAAGATAAGGACTATTTATCCCCATTATACAGAGCAGAAGATCGAGGCTCAGACAGATTATGTTATCTGCTGAAAATCACACGATGATGTCCATTCCATGTTCCATGACACCAGGCATTCAGAAAGAAGTAAATGACACAGACACATCTTGGTCTTGGTGGCAAATACAATCTTTTAAGTGGCAAAGCCCGATTTCATACCCAAGCCTGAGTGGAATGCCAATATCCTTGCTCTTTCCAATGGTACTGAAAACTATATAAGTGAGTCACTTCAGAAGCTACTGGAGACTTGGAGATAAACCAGAAGCCAATTTTTGTATTCTGCATCTAGAGCACCTGCTCTCCCCTCCCATGATGTGCCAAGTCATCAACTCTCAGTTGGGAGATTTTTAAAAACTGTGATTGGAAGAGATCTTCCTTGTGCATGCAAAGTACCAAACCTGACCCCAAAATGATCCCCATTCTGGCCCTAGAAAGGCCTTTCCCAGGGTCCCCACCATTGTTGGTCCCCATTCAGAGAGTATGCCAAGGAAAGGAATCTGCTTATGCATTCAGTGCTGATTGACTGTTCCATCTGCAGGCCCCACCATTAACTTGTAATAGTTATCTATTACTGTGTAACAAATTATTCCAGGACATAATGGGATAACTATGTCCTTCTAACAACAAACACCATCTCACTGTTTCTGTGGGTCCAGGATTCCAGAGCAGTTTAGCTTGCTGCTTCTGGCTCAGGATCTCTCATGAGGTTGCAGTCAAGGTGTCAGCTGGGCTGTAGTGTCAGTATCTGACTTGGAGAGGAGGGTGCACTTCCAAACTCACATGGCTTTCAGCAGGCCTCAGTCCCTCACCACATCAGCCTCTTTAAGGGCTGTTTGAGCAACCTCACAACATGGCAGATGGCTTCCCCCCAGAGTGAGGGACCCAGGAGAGCAAGTCTCTTTAGAGACCTAGTCTCGAAAGGTACTATCACCTCTACCTTATTCTTTTCATTAGAACTGAGTCATTAAGTCCGGTCCATACCCAGTGGGACAAGAATTAAACTTCAGCTCCTGATAAAAGGAAGAGCAAAGAATTTGTGGACATATTTTAAGTTGACTGTAACCTCATAACCCTGTCCAAGATGAGAAGAAGAAATCAGAGCTTCAAGAGAAATCAGGTCTATTAACCACGAGCCTAGACCTGGAAGTTTAGAGTTGGTTTCTATTGGTTCGTCTGCTAAGCAGATCGAATTAAAAGTTAGCTAGACCAAAGTGTGTATGATTATAAAGAAAGAAGATCATACGTGAGTGAAGAGGCATTAGGCCTAGCCTTATTAAAATTTAAATTATCAATGTTTGAAAAGAAACTGTAAGAGACTGGTTTTTTTGACAGACCATTGTTCCTAAACCATTATTCTCTTTTCCACAATCACGTTTCAAAACTATCTCATAGGTGCTGGATTGCTAATGTGTCTAAGACTGAATTGTTTATATAAGAATGTTAATATCCATGTACAAATGGATATCTACCTTTTACTCTACAGAAAAGAGAACAAAAGCTAAGTGACTTGCAAACAAAGTCCTTTATCCACCGCAAAACAACGGGGATAGGATTTATAAACAAAAATGAAAGAAACTTACTTTTTAATTTCTAGTGTTTCTGATATGCATGATAAAAATGTCTCAGCCTAGAAAGAGTTATTCACCAAAGATGCCATAATTCTAAGAAATATTCAGCTGCATAAACGCTGACATATTCTAAACTGCCTCAGGCAACCAGATAAGTAAGACACACAGAAGCACAAGACAGAGCATACAGAAACTAGGGGAGAAGTAACACGGTCACCAAAGTCAAGATTTGCTACTCTGCCATCCAGAAACAACTTCTCTCTTAAACAACGGGAAAAAAAAGCAAACTTCCACGAAAAATAAATAAATAAATAAAACTTCAGACTTCAGAGAAGTCTCAGCAATCAGTAAGGCCAGCCACCTCTCGGGAAATGTTCAAACCTGCTTAATGAGCTGTTTAAAGTTTCCTATGTCCAGTAATCATCATGATTGTCAACATGTGGTTCCTGGGCTGTACTGAACCTGACGCGATTCTAGAGGTTTCCATCGCACTGATCCCTGTAATCCTCACATCAACACCATAAGGTAGGCATGCCTATTACCTATTAGCTCTATATTCATGAAGAGAAAACTGAGTCTCAGGGCAGTTAAATAACTTTATCACTCACTAGGTACGTGAACATTAGACAAGCCAGCTTCAGAACCCACGCTTTTGACCACTCTTCTGTACTGCTGTTCATACTCTATACGTAAGGCCTCCCTTAAAGAGTGCTTAGGAAGGCTTTGAGTTCAGAACTAACACTGGTCAAAGAAGAAATTGAACACAATGTAATACCTCTGTGCTGCCTTTAGAAATCACAAGCTTCAGTCTGTCCTAAAAACTCCGAAACAATCCTGTCACGAAGGTTAACATTCATCTACTTAATGTTTCCCAAATTTCATTCTCTCTCATACCATGTTCATGGTTTCTGCCATATCAACATGTCCCCTCATAACTCCAATCTACTCATTTCAAAAATCAACTCAGTTCCTTCAATTAAATGAACTTGTTTTTTTTTTAAAGAAACTTTCCAGGGGCTTCCCTGGTGGCACAGTGGTTAAGAATCTGCCTGCCAATGCAGGGGACACAGGTTCGATCCCTGGTCCAGGAAGATCCCACATGGCGCAGAGCACCTAAGCCTGCAAGTCACAACTACTGAGCCCACGTGCCACAACTACCGAAGCCCGCACGCCTAGAGCCTGTGCTCCGCAACAAAAGAAGCCACCACGATGAGAAGCCCGCGCACCGCAACGAAGAGTAGCCCCCGCTGGCCACACCTAGAGAAAGCCCACACACAGCAACGAAGACCCAATGCAGCCAAAACCAAATAAATCAATAAATTTATTTAAAAAAAGGAAAGAAAGAAACTTTACATTACACCCAGGAATGAAAAGCTACAATCATTTGATTCAGGTAAAAAGGTTACCAAAAATAAGTCAATCATGACACTTAGCCTCTGGGTCCAGATATGACTTCAGAGTCCTCGACACAGTATTCTAAGCAGTCTGTACCTGTTAATCACCAATGACACGCAAAATGAAACCTACTAACCGTACTGCTCGGAATCTAATCCACTCTTCAGACAGAGGAGGAATTTGACACTTAAAAGGTTTTTTTACATGTATATCTGCCTGAGATTTTGGGGGGTCGTGACTGCTCAAAATCAGGACGCAGACCCTTATTTTCTGACTCTCCTCCCTGCGACATGCCACTGCCTAGAGAAACTAACTGCAAAGGCTTCTTCACATGAAGAAACGTACACGGCACCACCAAACCATCTTCTTCTCCAACGAAGCAGAATGCAATCCGTCAAGAGCTACCGAAAACTGAACTAGAAAATACTCAACTGAGAAGCACTGTTTGGACTCACACAATCATAGCCTTTGTTGATGAAAGAAAACGTACACTTTCGATGTCTATATGAAGCCCTGAGAACATCTAATCAAACTGACATCTGTGGAGCAAAAACAAACAAAAAAAACACCACAAGCATTCTGTCTTTGGTGTTCATCAGGTCATTAGGTCAGGACCCTTAGAAGAAGGGATCAGCAGGTCTGTGAGGGTGCAGGAGCCCCGGGGTGCCCCTGTCAGGCCTTGGGCACTCTAGGAGAAAGGGGAACAAGGAACGGGGCAGTGGCAGGAGAAATGAGAGCAGAGCTCATGCAGAGAAGGTTGTCAGCGACAATTCCCAAAGACATGCTCCAAAGCAAGCCATGGGAACAAGTGTTACATTCTTGGTCTGAAAACAGACTCAGAAGTTAAGTGCCAAGGACATGGTAGACAGAATCCATGATGTCTAAAACACAGACACAGACTGAATTCTTACTTAAAAATGATCTTTTCCTGGAAGCAGCAAAGAAATATGGGCCAGGGAGCACAAGATAATGCCCACGAGCCTCTAGCAAACACTCTTTTATTCTATAAATATTTCATCTATTAGGTGCTGGGTGCTGGGATAGAGCAGTGAAAAAAACAGGAATCAAATCCCCGACTCTCAAAGAATCTGTATCCTCGCTGGGGAAATAAACAACAAAACAAACACTTAGCGATAAGTGATAGATAAAACTTGAAAACACAAATGTGATTGATGGTGGTAGGTTGGGGGAATAGAAACCAGGGTGGCTAAGTTAGACATTTAGACCCCTATTTGGGGATGGAGAAATAGACATGAGCTCAAATTGTCATCCTACATTGCCAAGGTCGCACAAAATAGTTAACGGCACAACTGGAATTTGAATCCACAGCTACCTGACTGTAGGGCCAGTCCAAGCTCCTGATCATCATGGCACATTGCCTCCTATAACTCTGTACTTGTCCCTGACACTTCGCCTAATCACTCCCCTAGGACACCTTCTTGTCAGGGACATCCGGACTCACAAGGTCCAGATGCAACAAAACCAGCCCCCAATACACAGGCATTGGTACCCACTTGGTCCAGGCTGGATTCCTATTCTGGCAGCTTTTACAGCCTCTGAGAGTTAGGTCCTCTTTCTGTTCCATCCAGGGCCTGGAGTTCTTGTATTTCCCAAACATCTTCTTCATGGGGATGTCCAGGGGGTGGGTACCCAGTGTGCGTGCCCAGGACAGCACAGCAACCACTGTGGAAGTGCACACTCACATCACCGACAGCAGCTAGGCCAAGCCAAGTGGGCCCCAGCTGCTCAGCAGCCCACTTTCCAAAAAGCAAAGCACAGGCATCTGCCCCACTGATGCCTGCTATGGGTCAGCTTAAGGACAAGGAGGCCTACACAGCACTCTGAGCAGCCATGTGAACCACAGTCTTTAGAAGAGAACATCCAAATGCTCGACTGTGAGTGACTGCTTGAAAGTCTCCTGTATTCATTTCATTTTAAATCAACTGATGTCACTTTAAGCTAAGAAAGTTGGAGGGGAGAGAGACAGCACAACCAAGGGACATGAGGGCATTAACGAATTCCATGAAAACAAGGGAAAGATACAGACAATGATTTAGCTGCAAGCCTGTACTACTGAATGTAAGCTTGGACAATAGAGTGTAAGCTCCATGAGGGTAGGATCTGTTTGGTTCACTGTTCTACCCTGGGTGCCTGGCATAAAACATGTTTTAAGTAATATCTGGGGAATAAATAAAAAGTGTTTCCAATAGCAAAAAATTGAGAAAAAAACTAAAGTCTGTAAGGCTAAAAAGGAAAGATCAAGAAACTAAGGAAAATATTTTCAATACATAAGCACATTGGACACCATCCAGCCAACCCATCTAAAACATAAAATTAATGTTCCAAAATCTTATAGATTCTGAATTCTAATAGATTCATCAAACAAAAGCAAGTGGATGAACTGTTAGGAGGCTGAACCAAAAATCCACTTGGAGAAGAAATTCTTAAAAGTGAATTTTTAAAATAATGTTGCCAGGGCTTCCGTGGTGGCGCAGTGGTTAAGAATTCGCCTGCCAATGCAAGGGACACGGGTTCGAGCCCTGGCCCGGGAAGATCCCACATGCCGCGGAGCAACTAAGCCTGTGCGCCACAACTACTGAGCCTGCGCTCTAGAACCCGTGAGCCACAACTACTGAAGCCCGGCGCGCCTAGAGCCCGTGCTCCGCAACAAGAGAAGCCACCGCAATGAAAGGCCCACGCTCCGCAACAAAGAGCAGCCCTCGCTCGCCGCAACTAGAGAAAACCCGCACGTAGCAACAAAGACCTACACAGCCAAAAATAAATAAATAAAATAAATAAATTTTTAAAAAATAAAAATAACATAATACCAATGGCTGGCATTGGTACCAAATAATTGGCACTGGTATCTCCTCTTTGCTCTGGAAACCCATCCACCACAGGATTTGTTCCTTAAAACACACTCTCACTAGTTTGCTATCTTGTGGAACCAACAGCTCTTAATTATTCACATATAAATTAGAGATTATACAAGCACTTCAATTCTACATTTGCTAATCCCTGGGACTAAGGCCACTTTCGTGTCACCTCAGCTTTTGCAGCAGGTGAGGGACACTGAAGGAAACCCTTTGACAAAATAAATGACATCCACTTTAAAAGTGAAATAGCCAAAGTGCACACCCACACATTAGCACTTATCAACTTGAATACACCTTCAAGAAAAACAACTGAGTAGAACTGACATTCCTTCTTGACTGAAACGTTTCAACGATAACATTGGTTCAATCATATTTTTTAAGCACTATGTGTCAGGCACGTTCTAGGAATGTGTGATATAGAAATAAAGAAAACCGATACTGTCCATCTTGGGACTTCCTTAGTGGTCCGGCAGTTAAGACTCCGGGCTGTCAATGCAGGGGGCCCGGATTCATCCCTGGTCAGGGAACTAGATCCCGCATGCCTCAACTAAGACCCGGCACAGCCAAATAAATAAATAAATGAAAGCTGATACTGTCGATCTTACCTTAATCTACAGGGTATCAACAAATAGGTGAAAAATGTAACTTACAAATGCGGTAGAATGCTGGGAAGATGATCATCAGTGATGAAATAAGGAGAAATAGGGGAGGGAGACAGACTAACCATTTCCTGTTTTTGAGGCAGTGCTGTGCCACGTGCAACTCTGGACCAGCGTGGCACGGGACTCAGAGACTCAACCAACCTGCAGGATTACTAGGCAGCCAGGGTCCCTTGTGCCTCACATCTTGACAAGATGATAAGAAAGCATGGATAAACCCTTGTTGGTCACAGGCTGTAAGTTCAAACCACCCAAGCCTTGGGTCACGTGAATAGAATGGTCAACATACCAGAAACATATTACAAATTCACTAACGAGCGAGCCTCAAAATATGTGAAGGAAAAACAGACAGAATTCCACTTACACTGATCTGCTATGGGAACGCATGTCAAGTATCTGCTACGAGAATGCGTGTCAAGTACCTACGGCAGGTATATAGCACCTACTCACAGAGTGATGCAAAAGGCTGTTTAAAGGTGGGGTGGAAGCAAGAGTAGCCTCCGTTCTCTTGAGTGACCACCACTCCCCAGATCCCATGCCAAATGCTGCTCACACATCTGATCCACTTCTAGCAACCACTCTAAGAGGCACAAGAGTAAACCAAGGCCCAGAGAGATTAAGTAATTCGCCAGGTCAAAGACTCAGGGAAGGTATGCATTCTCATACCCCCTTTATGCCTCTCCCGTGCTGCACTGGGCTTCCCATGAGGCCAGCCATGAAAAACAGGTCAAGAAAGACGCCATTCAGTCAGTTCTCTGTGTGACAGACTAAATTCCTCCATTAGCCTTCATTAGCCTTCCTTGACAGCTCCCCCAGTCAACCAAGCACTCACATGCTGTTACCAGTAGATTCCGGCCCGTGCTGACATCACTAGAAAACCGAGAGCCGTCTAAACCAAGCCTAATCTAATCTCAGGCAAGCAGATCCTACAGCTTCCCTTCCATAGAGGCTGAGCCCTTACACTGCAAAGAGGTTGTCCAGAAGAGCAAAGAAAGCTGGAGTGCGAGACAAGGCACAGGAGAAAACACGGGGCACAGTGAACCCCAGCAAAACAAAGGAAGATCCATACAATGTTGAGCTACACATATTAGCTAGGCTGTAAGAACACTGAAGGCAGGGGTTGTTTTTGTTCATTTGTTTTCTCCTGGGTACCTGAAACAGGAATGCTTGGTACCTAGGACATTATAAATAAATACTTGGAAAATAAATCAAAGCATTATTTGGAACAGGAAAAAAAAAAAACCTAAAAACAAATTAAATGTCCAATAATAGAGAGACAGACATTGTTCCGTTAACTGGGGATTACTACTGTAGCTGTTAAAAATGACAAGGAATAGCCAAGAAGGTGTACTGTCCGTTATGAACCATGCTGGAGAAGGGAACTTAAAAGAAATGGCAGGTGTTCACAACATAAAGTGAAAAAGTAGATGGCAGAACATCATGGACAGTATATCCCTTCTATCCCTGTACGTACACCATGTCTTTCTTAGACATAATACGTACAGAGCATTAGCAGGATGAGAAAAATGCCAGGTCACAGTTATCTCTAGATTGTGAGACGGTTTCTTAAAATGTTCTTCCCTTTTTTTGTTTATACGGACTTCTAAAAATCTGCCTTTCCCCTATCCTACATGTATTTATAAAACACTCTACAATGAATACAATGAATTTGTTGGTTGACAGAATTTCTACCTCTGTGACATCCAGCGGTTGTGCTGTAAATCTCCCCTCCTTTGATAGAGAGTTTCTGCAGCTCCCGAAAACAGGCTTCTGACCCTTTACCCAGTGACAAGTAGCTGACAGTTACTTTAGAAGAATGGTTCTCAACAGGAGGGAATTCGTCCTCAGGGGATATTTGGCAGTGCCTGGAGATACTTTCAGTTGTCCCAACTGAGAGGGGAGGGGAGTGTTAGAGTCAGCTAAGGAGTAGAAGCTGGAGATGCTGCTAAACAACCCACAAGGCACAGGACAGCTCCCCGCAACACAGAATTACTGGGCCCCAACGGTGCTGAGGTTAAGGAAACCTGCTTTAGAGTATTAGGATGAAGTCATACTCTGGTGAGTCCAAAGGCCGATCCCAAATATAAGTAAGAGGAGAAGCAAAATTATTATTAACCGTACTTAAAATGCTTTGTTACCAGCACAGCAAGCTTCCAAAAGGACAGAGAGGGGGGAACATTTGTTCCTTTGAGGACCCTGAATACTAGCACTGTCCATGGCACAGAGCGGGGGCTTAGCAAGGTCCCATCCATCAGGGGACACAGAGCTGCACCAGAGAGAAAATCCCAACTGCAGAACCAGGCGCAAAGAGACTTGAAGAACAGCTCTGCCAACGGCTAACACTCTCTGGCATCTGCAAAATGCGGATTATAGCGCTATTTATCTAATTCTTATATGACTTCCAGCGGGTAATGTTTATGAAGCTTTTAACACCGTCCAAGATACACAAGAGCCACAGCGTTAAGAGGTGACCTGCTAAGTACAATATACACACCCAAAAACTTCCAGCAGGATGGTGCAAGGAAACTTCTTAGCTTCAAGCTCAATGCCAATGAATCCAGGGAAAGCCAATTCCCATACGGACCAGTCGCCATCTTCTTGAGAAAGTTATGTCGCAGGCACAAAGCCTAATCCTCCAGCCTCATCAGGCCTGTTCAGGACATCCTATCACCAGTCAACGGGGAAATGCACCAGCACATAAATAAGACAGGTATCATCTACCACCAATACTTTTTGTGAAAGTTCTAAAAGAAAAATTAACAATAGGACAAAATATAAACAACTTTTTTTTGAAGTAGAAATCCAAAGGGGTAAGCTTACCTCTGCTGAGACTAGAAATCAGTACGCAAGAACTTAATCAACAAAACCCTACCAAAGGCACCAGATGGTCTGCTAAGTATTTTGGGATTTTTATCTTACAGCCAAAATACCCATCTGGAAGCAAATAGAAATTATGTTTTTCCTTTAAAAAAAAAAAAGAGAGAGAGAGATTGTCCACATACACCTGTGTAATTGAGGTTGATGAATAGGGTTCTAAAAGTATAGGCAACGAGGAAAGAAAGATAAACAGACACACAGATAAATGTATAATTTATTTGAACAATTAGAGTTAGCAGAATCACATAAAGTTTTTACTAGACAACTCCGCAGCAAAAAATATAGGCCCAAGTTGCTGAATCATTGTTCAGATGTAAATAGGATTCCTAAAACTTTTATTGCTAGTTAAAATTAGTTTACGACATAAAGTAAAAAAGAAAAGCAAGCCATAAAGCCAAACAGTGGTGAAAGCCCCTTCCAAAGGGGCACATCTGACAAAGAAGCTCATTTGCAATTCAAGAGTTAAAAGAACACAAAGCAGCTGAAAATGATCGCATTAATAAATCTTAAAATAAAACTTGACTGTGCATTTGATGATGAGATGTTTATTTAATTTGATTATATGTTTGCAGTGGTGCTCGGAAACATTTATTCCGCAGAAAAGAACACCGGGTTAGAAACACATGGGCTCAAAGAGGAAACTTCTTCCTAGCACAATCATCACCCCGAGGTCCCTTGGTCTTCCTCATGAAAACCGCAGATGCATCCAACAGTTGGAGAACTACTGCATCCTACTAAGTTAGGTGCCAAATTTCCCTTCTCGCCAGGGCTCAATCATTCATGAGCTCTTTTTCTGGCCGCTTCTCAGCACTTTTGCGCAGAACTCTCCACCATGCTTTTCGAACATGAGTCTCATTCGACAAAAATCTTGTGTTACACATTCCCGCTGATGTTCCCGGGGATGCGGCAGTGGCCAATTCCATAATCCTTCACTGGCATTCAACATTTTTAGGATTATGGTATACGCAGCCTCCACCCTTAGAGCTCCCTTGATTCGGTTTTGTGACTCGGATGCATCGAAAGATCATTTTTCAACAGCAGCATGCAGCTCTGCCCCTCGTACTTCCACTACGCATCACAGCACTTCTACAGGGAAAAGCAAAACCACCCAGCATTGTAACTCTTGGTGCTTATAAGGTTTTATTTTTCCTTTGGGGAAGAAAAGAGAGGAGAATTAAGAACAAGGAGACATCGACAGAAACCAGAGATGCCCTTATTAAGTTCAGTAGTAAAACCCAGTGCCATGTTTATTTGGACTTTCTGGCTATCCTTTGTAAAGGGGGTTCTTTATTTACAATCTGCTTTTGATGAGCCAGAACGTCAGCTGCTGGCTGAAATAACAGGATTCCAGACATAACAAAGCAAGGTCCAAACCCGGGCTCCACCAATAACAAGCCCTGTCACCAGCCATATAATCTTGTGCAAAAAAATTAAAATGTTCTTAAGTCATTTTCCTCACCTATAAAACAGAACAACCTACTTTTTTTTTTTTTTTTTTTTTTGCGGTACGTGGGCCTCTCACCGTTGTGGCCTCTCCCGTTGCGGAGCACAGGCTCCGGACGTGCAGGCTCAGCGGCCATGGCTCACGGGCCCAGCCGCTCTGCGGCATGTGGGATCTTCCCGGACCGGGGTACGAACCCGCGTCCCCTGCATCGGCAGGCGGACTCTCAACCACTGCGCCACCAGGGAAGCCCACAACCTACTTCTGAGAGGAGTCAGGATACAACCAAAGAACCTTGTGCTACTCTTAGCACAACGAAGCCTAGTTGTTATTCTGATTGAACCCAAAGTTGCCACTAGGTGTTTTCAACTTTGGTAGTAAACTCACACCTGACTGGTCCTTAGCATCAGTATACTATATTAAACCTGCACACAGTTTTTAGCTTATGGGCATGCTGAAGCAATTCAAGGAAAAGACACTCTTTATTTTCTCATATAAATAAATAATTGCTCCAGCAAAGATCAGAATTTAAAGTGGAGATGCGCTACCCAACCCCTCACCCCCCGTCACCACCATGACTCTCTTATTTGGAGCTTCAAGGAACACATGAAAATATTCTCTGGAGAAACATTCAAACAATATGCCATTCTTCTTCCAATACAGGGTAACAGAACCTAACAGAGCTTTTTCCACCCCCTCTCTTTGGAAGCAGTGTATTCCAGATGGCTGCCAAATGGGTGTTATCAGGAGTGTGCGTTGAGCAACAGAAAGCTGGGGAGGTGCAGGCGTTCCCTTGGTACATTAGCCTGAGGTCACCCCAATCAAAAAATCTGCATTTGGCTGTTGGCACAAAATGAAATGCTTTTTGTCTCAGGACAGAGGAATTTAGGTATTTCAATATGTACAATCCAGAAAATAATGTCTCTTATCCCAAAAGAAGTTGGGAGGATTTCCTTCTTTCCCTGGATACTCTGCGTTGCTGTCTAGTTTTCATTGCTCCTTCTTGGGGTGAATGTGTACACCCTGACAGGGGCAGACTAAGTGTCTTACATCTGGATCCTTGGAGCCTAGGACTGTGCCTGAAACACATGAGGGCATTCAAGGAAATGAGGAAGCCAGGTAATCCTTAGTGGTTAGATACTGTTAGCTAAGATTCAGTTATGAGGGCTTGGGCACGGAACAGGATTGCACGGGAAACAAACCTACCGCTACATGAGTGTGTTGGGATTATTTTAATCTCCTAAAGTCTTCATCCCCCCGTGTGGCTCACTACATCCTCCAACAGTTTCCTTCACTACTTCCACTGTGAGAACCTTCTCAGGTGACCACGCAGCGGGATCGGTTCAGCCGAACATTAAGCCTCCACTTTGGAAACTGTGGAATGTCTTGGGCTTCAATTATGTCAAAAGCAAGAGGGCAAATAAAATCCAATGTGGCAGAGGATTCAGGATGGGTGCAAGGGAGTGTCAGTAGGTAGGTAGGCTGTAATGGGCCCCAAAAAGACCATGATGAGAATCCGGACGCTAAAGTGTCCGGAACATCTCAAGGCATCAAGTGTATCAAGCATTCAGTATGCTTTAGCAAGGCAGTCCAGCGAGGCAGTTAACAGTGCTGGCTCCAAGACAGACTGGGAGGTGCTGGATTTGCCTCTTAATGACCTGGATGAACTTGAGCAAGTGAATTACACACTCTGACTCAGTTTCCCTCTCTAGAGAAGTAACGGTACCGACCCTCCTTTGGGGAGGTATTATGAGGATTAAGTTAGATAGTATAGGTACGGTGCTTAGTGTAATATCTGTCACATAGGAGAACTGCAGTTCACGTTTTGGGAAAATTAATTCCGATAATGGTTTGAAAGGGAGTAAAATGAAAGACAGGGAGAATGGTTCAAAAACTGCCAATTCAAGTTGTCATGCACTTAGTCAAGGAAAAGAGTTTGGCAGTTTTGTGTAAAACTAAACATGCATTTACCACCTGACCCAGCATTTGCACTCTTGGGCATTTATCTCAGAGAAACAAAAAGTTAAGGTTCACTCAAAAGCCTGTACACTTACGTTCGTAGCAGCTTTAGTTGCAATAGCCCAATTCTGGAAAAACCCAGATGTCCTTCAACAGATGAATGATTAAACAAACTGAGCTACATCTGTACCATGGAATACCACTCAGAAAAAAAAAAAAAAGGACCAAAAATTGGATGCGTCGGGGGAATTACGCTGAGGGAAGAAAGCCAACCCCAAAAGGTGACATACCGTATGACTATATTCATCCAACATGCTTGAAATGACAATGGATTAGCGATAGCCAAGGGTCAGGGTGGGCTCCACGTGACTACAAACACAAGGGATCTTTGTGGTGATGGAGCACTCTTGTATCTTGATTGTGATGGTAGCTACATGAATCTACATATATGACAAAAAGGCAGAGAATTACACATACACACACACCACAGACACAACTGAGAACATGTAAAACTGGTGAAATCTGAATAAAGTCTGTGAATGTGACAATGTCAGTTTCTTGGTTTTGATATACTGCAGTTATACAGAATGTGCCATTGGAGGAGACTGGGTAAGGTGTGTACAGGACCCCTGTAGCGAAAAAAGAGCTTTGAATGGAAGTATTTCTGGATGCTTAACTCCAGAAGAGTTTGGGGCAAGAGGATACATTCAATTAAGAATTAAATTAGCTACTGCAGACAATCAGGAGTGAACCATAGTTTACTCTCAAAGAGGTCCTATCTCTTTGGAGATAGGACAGCCCCTATTTGTGTCTGTATAAAGCAGGGAGGATTTTACAGCCCCTACACACAGTAAAGTAGGACTAAGGAATCTGGAAGTAAAAATGCATATCCTAGAGGTAAGCAAAATAAATCTACTCTACCCAACCTAAGAAAAAGAATTTATGGAAAGCATTAGGTAGCTCAGCATCCAGGATCACTGGGCAGGCCAGATTAGGGACTGGCAAACTACAGCCAAATCCACACATGGTCTATGGCCACTTTCAAAGAGCAACAGCATAACTGAATAGTTCCAACAAAGACTGTATGTCCCACAGACCCTGAAATATTTACTGTTAGGCCTTTTACAGAAAAAAATTTGCCAACCCCTGGCCTCAATAACCAAGCTCAGGAATGAGACCAGTAAAGTCAGTGAGCCCCTCCACTGCCACCACTATTGTAGTCACTGACAAAATGGCTTTTCTTCTGCCCCTTTTTCTTTGCAAAACTAACAACAGATCCAAAGTCTGGGGCAGCTGTATGTCACTGGTGGAGTCCAGGTCACACGTCCCACACTAGCTACAAGGGAGGCTGGAAACGTGAACATCACACAGACTCTGCCAGGACTCATAGAGTGGTCAAGGTCCAAACCCAGAAAGGTGTCTCAGACAATGGGCAGCCAAAAACACAGCAGAGAAGGGCGATGTGGAATGTGGACAAAGCCATCAACCACAACCCAACTGGGTAGTTATTATTTTCTACATTCAACCCAGACACTGGGGTTTCTGCCAACTTGACCAAGAAGAGGTGTAAATTATTGTCAATATTTGCTAAGCCTGGGCTTCTATTTGTTTACTTTCATCTTCTCCTTTCCTTGTATCTTTTATACTACATTTTTATCCTTGGTCTGAAAATGCTTCGATTTTTTTTTAATTGCTCTTAGTTTGGTACAGAGGAAAGGCAATACCCAAGGCCCAGAAGCCCCTTCAATTGTGTGCGTTCATGAAGCTAATTTTAAAAGACAAAGCAAACCAGGCAGGCCTAATGTTCTAACAACTTCCTAGCAGCAAATGGGTTCTGTCAACCATAAAGCAACACCTTCTTCTCTCCTTGGATTGACTTTAACACAAATGAGTATCTTGTCTGTTCAAAGCAGGAGGCAGAAAGGTCCAGCGATCTAAAGCTTGTAAGTAAAGAGAGATAAAAGGGGAAGAGGGTGGTATTTTCAACGATTATCTCATCCACATCTCCTTTCATTTTATATGGTCCCACAAAATCTTAGATAGCATGGATCATATTCCCAGCATGCTGACTAGCATCCAGGATTTCTAACTGAAAGGTTACTTCCAGTTAACGAAAACCGAACTAAACTGGGATGCAGGTGGAACCACTGATGGGGTGGAGTTAGCGTAGGGTCAGATAAGAGATGCATATCTTTAGTGCTGAAGCAAAATCTTGCAAGATCTAAGGTCAAGGCCCTTCAAAAATAGTCATCTCCCAAAATATACCGATACCCACTGGGCTTTAGAATTGCCCTTGAATTCCCTTCCGGAGCTTTTAGTACTTCCCTGAGTCCTTCTCTCTCCTTAGAGATGAAAAACTGTGGCCACATATTGGCGACCCTCCTCTTTGGAAAGGGTGCGTTGAATTTCTACTCCTGGGAAGTGACATCCGTTTCGTAGGAAGTCTCCACAATGCACAAAAAATAAAACCAAGACTTGTGGAGACTATGTCTGAAACCTAAATTCCGAAAAGTAACTTTGGCACATCTGCCAGAAATGATTTTCCAGAGCTGAACAGAGGTCTGACACAGTAGGTGACACCTCTTTATCAGCTCCAAGAACCCCAGGGCACATAATTAGCACCCAATTAGTTATTAATAACTACATATTCACACATCTGCTGAATCTCTGTAGTTATGCAGCATAATTTACATGTGATTGTGATTATCTCTGTTAGGGTAGGTGCTGTATACGTAACAGATTTGATTTCACAGAGCCCGAAGGCGGGGTGGGGGGATGGGAGCCTAATTTGTTCTTTTCTACGGGGTGTCAATGGTCAACTCAGGTATAAAAGGGTACCCTAGTTAATTTGGAAGAGTTAAACTACACTATTATAACACACAATCAAACTGTCCATGTAACACGCATTTGCTGATTGCAGTGACCGTGCTAGATTAGATGCCTTCAGTGCTTTTCAGAAAACCACCACATCGATAATTACTATTCATAAAGTTATTATTACTTGCCAGGCACCGATCTAATCACTTTAAACACATGCATTCCTTCATTTATTATTTCATTTACTCCTCACAAGCACCCTGTGAGGTGGGCCCAATTCTTATCCACCACTTTACAAATGGGGCAACTGAGGCACGAGTTCATGTAATTTGCCAAACAACGCAAACCTACGTGGGGCACAGTAAGTAGTTTTCAAACTCGGTTCTCTCTACGCGACAGCCTTTGCTTTTATCCACTAAGCTGGAGCTGACCACTTTCCTCTGAGGCTGGGTACAGAGCTCCACATGAGCGGGTTGATAAGGCTAAGGAGAGTCCTGAGCATTCCCGTTCGCTGGGCTGCCTTCGCAGAAGGCCTGGGTGGGAATCTTGCGTTCATCATCAGTATTGTGACTTTAAATGGGCTCCTTCCTCTCTGGATCATATTGTCTCTCATTTTTAAAATGGGACTCATATTTCTGTTATCCACAGGAACAAAAACACCCCTCCCAACACCCCGCACCTCCAAACCAAACCTCTCACTCTATAGTTACTGAAGTTCCCTTACGCAGTGATGAGAAACGGATGAGCTCTCGTGTGGAATTTGGAAACACAAACCAATTTCATGTCCATCCTTCCAAGGATGACCCAGGTTCACACCCAGGCCAGGGTGAGGAAAGGAGAAAACGGGATATAGAGACATGGGAGGAGCAGAACCCGCGCTCTGATCACAAAATATATGTTTCTACGAAGTCTCTAAACAACCCTAGCAGCTGGCTGCACCCAAGCCACCCAACCCAAAAGAATCTGAAACACTGGTAAGGGCAGTATTAAGTCTTTTTCCAAACTTGCACAGAACATGATCACTATAGAGTCATCTCCTTGCAATTTCACTTTCAGTGCTCCATGCTTACAGAGGAGATTTTACCTTCAGATTAATACACGTCAGAGCCTAGGCTGGGGCTCATTGTATTTAGATGGACGAAAATGTTTTCCATCCATTTTATTTTATAGATGCTACACATAAGTAACAGAGATGGCACCTTCCTTGCCAGGCTCCAATAAGAATACTGTTTCTTTTGAAGATCCAGGGAACAACAAGTAGTTGTGTGAACATTTGTGGACAGCTAGATAAGTTTATAATATATAAGGATATTGAAAATATGGGACCTGGCTTCAAGAAGCTTACTATTCTGGAAGAAAAAATAAATTTATCTAAAAAAAAGTTAAGGGGGCTTCCCTGGTGGCGCAGTGGTTGAGAGTCCGCCTGCCGATGCAGGGGACACAGGTTTGTGCCCCAGTCTGGAAAGATCCCACATGCCGCGGAGCGGCTGGGCCGGTGAGCCATGGCCACTGGGCCTGCGCGTCCAGAGCCTGTGCTCCGCAATGGGAGATGCCACAACAGTGAGAGGCCTGCGTACCCCCCAAAAAAATAAAATTAAATTAAAAAAAATTAAGAACACTTCATATGCAAAGCATGCAAGCAAAAGCTATCAGAAACACTGGGGATGGATAGTGCCTTAGCACTTCCAAGGACTTTATTTAAGGCAAGAAGGAAATGTGTGCAGATTTAGTTCGAAGGATTTTAATTACAGCACTCATTATAATATCAAAAATCGTAAGCACCGTTTATTTAACGATAAAAAATCGTTAAATAAAACCATCATATAAGCATTAAATCAAACATTTCTTGACAGTCAATTCTAAAGGTTTTAGAAGAATATTTAATGGCCTAGGACAATACAGAAAATAAACAATTCACTGCAAAGGGCAGGTTACAACAGAGGACAATAGTATTCATTTTCATTTCATCAAAAAAAATCTAAGACACTCGTATATAAACACAAATAAACAAGGTATTCAAAGCACCTAACTCAAAGACAGATTATTTTATCTGCGTTTATTACAGTGAACACATATGGCTTTCATATTAGGTAAAGCTTTTTTGGAGAGACCTTATCATCTCTCTCTCTCTCTCTCTCTCTCTCTCTCTCTATATATATATATATATATATATATGTATGTATTTGTTTGTTTTTGTTTTTTGTGGCTGCGTCAGGTCTTCGTTGCTGTGCGTGGGCTTTCTCTACTTGCGGAGAGCAGAGGGTACTCTTCGTTGTGGTGTACAGGCTTCTCATTGCGGTGGCTTCTCTTGTTGTGGAACATGGGCTCTAGGCACATGGGCTTCAGTAGTTGTGGCATGCGGGCTCAGTAGTTGTGGCTTGCGGGCTCTAGAGCGCAGGCACAGTAGTTGTGGCGCACAGGCTTAGTTGCTCCGTGGCATGTGGGATCTTCCCAGACCAGGGCTCAAACCCATGTCACCTGCATTGGCAGGCGGATTCTTAACCACTGCGCCACCAGGGAAGTCCCTCTCCTTTTTTTATTTCCAATTATGGAAAATTTCCAACAAACACTAAGATAAATAGAAGCCCCATATACTCTCTGCCCAGCCTTGTGAACCCACAGCCAGTCCTGTTCCACGATGCCCACCCACATTCCCTCCTGCATATTATTTGCAACCAATTGGACATAAAATTTCCTCCAAAAATATTTAAAAGACAGGGCTCTTAAAAAAAACACACATCAGAAATATCATCACCCCTAAAGAATTTAAAGATAGTTCCCTAATACTGTCCCGTTTCTAATGCCTAGTTTTTACTAGTTAATTCATTTGAATTAGGATCCAAGTAAGGTCTATCCAGAGTGATTGGTATGTCTTTTAAAATCTTTAGAGGTTTTCTTCTTCATCTCCCTATTTCCCCCTGTAATTTCTTCATTAAAAAATCCAGATCTGGGCTTCTCTAGTGGCACAGTGGTTGAGAATCTGCCTGCCAATGCAGGGGACACGGGTTCAAGCCCTGGTCCAGGAAGGTCCCACATGCCGCAGAGCAACTAAGCCCGCGAGCCACAACTACTGAGCCTGCACTCTAGATGCAACAAGAGAAGTCACCACAATGAGAAGCCTGCACACAGCAGTGAAGACCCAACTCAGCCAAAAATAAATAAATAAAATTAGAAGAAAAAAAAATCCACATCTTTGGCCAGTCTGGAATTTGCCTATTGTGTTCCAATGGTGTCGTTTACCATGTTTTTCAGTCCTCTGTAATTCCTGTAAATTGGTACTTGGACACTTGAACAGGTTCAGGTGTTTTTGTTTTTGTTTATAGCGCAGGCAGGCCGGGAGCAGCATACTGCAGGACTGCTTCTGAAGAGGTAACGTGTTCTACCATTAAGGGCTCATATTCACTTGTCTCTGTGATACTACATGTTGATGCCCCATGCCTAGATCCATCAATTCATGAGTGTACTGCAAAATGGTCACCCTCTACTTCTGTCATTCCATTTTCATTTTTAGCTACAATTATTTCATGGAGGGAAAACTTCCCCTCATCTACTACTTGGGTTACTCAGTATTTAGAGCTATTCTCAACTTTTAAAATACATACATACTTACACATCTAAGCTTCCACTATGTAGAGAATGACCAGAAGCTACAACCAAAAGCCTCATTATTGTCAAGTCAAACCTGGAGTTCAAGGTGTCCCCCAAAAGGTCAGGATGGACACACTTGATTTTAAGTCACTTGTTACCGAATCAAACTTGGGTCTACTCGCCCACAGACAGTAAAGCCAACCTACTGACACCGGGTTGTGGTGAAAGAAAGTGCAGCATTTATTATGAGGTGCCATACAAGGAGTCCGGGACAGCTAATACTCAAAAAGCCCAAACTCTCCGATGGGTTTCAGCAAAGCACTTTTAAAGGCAAGGTGACAGAGGAGGGTCCCAGGGTGTGATCAGCTGGTGCACAATTCTGACTGGTTGATCGCGAGGTATCAGGGCGGTGTCACAGGAGTTAACATTATCAATCCTTATGCTCCAGTAGGTCGGGGGCTACAAGCTCAAGGTCATCAAGTAGTTAATTTCTTGCATTTGGTGGGGGGTTTTAGCATCTGTAAAACAACTCAGGAAATGTACGCCAGATACTACAGGAACATCAGAGGGGAGCTACAGCAGAGGGTATGGGGAAAGGGTCTGTCCCGGGGAAGCCCCAGAGGGTCTTGCTGGGTTACAGAGTCAGCACAAAGGGCAGCCTAGGTCACCCGCATGGAACCCACACAGAACTGGGGCCTCCCTCTTCCTCTGCGGTGCCTGGCAACACAGTGCAGACCTGTTCTAGGGATGGCAGGCCACCTCTCTGCACAGGCCCAGCTGGTTCCAGCTCTTGCAACCAGACCACACCTCAGTGGCTTTGCCAGAACCATCACAGGACCCTGGGCCACGCTCCAAACTGGCAAAAAGCATCTTGAACCAAACAGAAGATCCCCGGAGGCCGGCCAAGAAAAGTCCTCGCGCGAGGGCAGCAGAGCAGAGAGAAGTGACAAACTGAGCCTGAGAAAAATGGAACCAACAGTCTGAACTCAATTTAACGATGGCTTTACAAATCGGAAGGCTGGCAGGCCCGAGGCAGAAGCGGGCACACACCCCAGCATGGGGTCAGGCTCTGCGGCTGGGGGGCAGCTCTGAGGCTGTGAAAAATGGCCAGAGGAACCGACTTAATAACTCAGGGCCGGCACGTGGGCTTCTGCCTTGGTCCTTCGATTTTTACAAACTAACAATCCAGGCAAGTGGGGGCATGAAAACAACTCCCCCGGTAAGCCCTACCTTGGCCCCAGCAGCCAGCGCTCGGGATCCCTCTCTGGGGCTTCCAGATGGGGAGACTGGCCATGACCTCCTTACTGCCCACAAGGTCTCCTCAGAAGGCATTCATTAGCTAAACGTACAGGAAAGGGACCCGCGCCATTAAATATATACGCAAAACAAAATTAGACCAATCCACCCTAAATCTCAGATCTTTGCAGCAGGAGGTGTTTACTTCCTGCTTTTAATTTTTCTAAAAGGCATAAGCCTGAAATTATAAGAGCCCGTGAGTACACTTCTAGATTGGGTCCCCACCTCTCCCAAACCGAAACAAGAAATTGGTTTTTTTCTTCATCACTGTCAGATTTCAGGAGGCATCTGTAGATACTCCTAAACCTGGATTAAGTTTCTGTATAAATACTAATGGCCCGTCTTTTAAACAGAGCCACCAGCCCATCTGTAGTGAGCCAAAACCCAAAAGCTGGTAAGCCTTAAATGAACTGGAAACATTTACCTAAATGAGAGTCAGAACAAACTCAGTGATTCTCCTTTAAATCACTGTGTCACTTTAAAGGGTGGCATAGAAGAAAGCAAGGAGGAATGAACATTTGCAAAATCTCTCTCCCCCAGATTAACACATAAGTATTAGCTAACAAACCACTCACAACGTAACTGCCATCCACAGGATAACCACGTGCTGTGGCTTCCTGATCTCCTGAAGTTCTCCTTCTGTCCCATTCACATAAGCATTCATAGGGGCAAGGGTTTTCATCTGCCTCTGTTCATTGCTGTATCTCAGTGCCAAGGACAATGCGTTACGGTAGGTGTTCTATATATATTTGAGGGAGGGAGAGAAGGCAAGGAAGGAAGAAGGGAGACAGGAATTTTATTCATTTCACTAGAAGCAGGGGTACTTCAGAGTTAACAGGAAGGCCAAGGAGATGGCCAAAGAGTTAAGCTTCAGATCCTTGTCTGTAAACATGCCTCTATTTTCACGTAACAGAAAACATGCCTGGACCTCCTCCAGCCGAAGCGGGCAGAGCTTCCCCCTGATCTCCCCCAATCTCCACGCTACCTTCTTCAGAGCTCCCTCACAAACAGTGAGGGGCACCATGCAAACCATCAACCTCTCCTCTGATGTGCAAACCACTTCCCACTTAAAGCACTGAAGGAAGAGGAAAGAAACTCCAAAGACTGAGGCCCTGCTTTTGTGTTAAACGTCATTTCCTTAAAACATGAAAACCAGGATGAATAAAGGGGGAGGATTGTTTAATGGTAGAACTCAGGTTCTAGACCAGACAACTCGGACATGTACTAGCCACCGGCATTGTAAACACATGACTTCTTTCCTCTGAGCCTCGTCTGCCTCATCAATTAAGTGGGATGATAATAGTAGCCCCTTTGGGGGGTTGTATGAGGATCAAATATGATAACAGGCAAAACGTACAGGGTCTGACCCCCCCCCCACCCCGTATATGCTCAACAAGTTGTGTTCACAGTAGGAGGAAGGGAATAATAAAGATGATGAAGACGAACACATACCTATCACACAATGGAGAGAAAGCCCATTTTAGTGTTGGAAACAGCCAGGTTATATACCCCATGTCCAACTCTGATTTCTCCAGGGGGTAGCTTTCATTCTGGGGAGAGACAAGACAGTGATGGCTGTCCCTTGCCCACCAACCTCATCAGCTTCATTTCCTCCCTTCAGGCTGCTATGAATTTTCATGTTCACAGAAAGCACTCAACCGGGAAACGAGGCTGTCAATCGTGGACCGTGGGCAGGACTCTCTGAGAGGGAAGGCTAGCAAGTGGTAGGAGGCAACACAAGGAACATCTCCAGTGGGATGCAGACCCAATGAAAGACAGATGTAGCATCTCTAATACTTTGAAGGGTATCCCCACATGCCTACCCTGAGCCTAGTACATGCTAAGTTTTTACTGAACGAAAAACAAAGAATGATGCAACAGGACACCAACACCACCTTGTTCCCTGGAAGGAAAAGTGGCAGCTCTCAAGAGTGAGCGATGTTCTTCTACTGAGCATCCAGCAATGTACATTGATACCTTTTTTTCTATTTTTTTTTTTAATTGAGATATACAAAGAGAGAGTATGACCTTCCCACCACCTTGACTTCTGACTTCACATTTCCGGAACTGCTAGAGAATAGATTTCTGTAGTTTGAGGTTTTGCTGTGTGCCCTAAGAAACTAAAACAGTTACCTCACTCACAGGTAAATACACAAAGTAACAGAGCTGAGTCATCATCTCCTCCCTCTTAGTTAGCCCAGGAGCCACAAGTTGAACCAGGCAGGTACCAGGTAAAGAGCTGTGTTAGAAAGTAACGAAGCAACAGTGCAGCTCAAAGGTCAAGGAAAGAATGCAAGGATGGTATAGCACGATTATCAGGTATTTAAGGAAAACATCGATGCCAGTTGTAGATACGACCGCCTGATATTTGAGGTTGATAAATACATATTTATATTATACACACACGTATACACATGTAATTATTTTTTAACTACCTGTAAACTTGAAACCTCTAGCTTACAAAATCACAGAAGAAAAGAACATGTCTTATAGCCTGAGCCAGAGCCTCATGGATGTACATCCTGCAACCTTCTAGAGACAATCAGAGCCCTCACTTCCTACCAGTGGGCTCCTCTCTGGAGCAGGGTTTCTCAAAATGGGGTCAGAAGACCACTAGGGAATTTTCAAAACAAGTTCAAGGATTTTTATTTCTATGATAATCAAAAAACAAAACATTCCCATTTATGAACACCAAACCAAGCAAGAACTCTGATAAATGGCAGTGAGAAGACACTTTCACACAATAAAACTTAGGTATTTGTGGGGCTTAGGTAAATTCACAGGATTCTTGCAAGATATTTCCCCCTTTGATAAGGGGTCTGTATGTAAATCTGAGACATACGACTCTATGTACCGTCCTGACATTTTGCTAAACGGAAAAGAAAGAAAACAACTATAGGCAAATATTAATTCAAACATCCTTAACCTTGAATACAAAAAAAAAATCAGAATCATTTCCATGACACCATCTGAAGAGAATCAGTAATAAGATGGCTCTCTTCCCTCAGACTTTTTGGTTTTCCTAAGCCCTCAAAGGACTGGGCTGTGTATCTGCAAATGGTAATTTAGGACCACAGCTCTGAAAATAATGGCTGAAGGTGGACAAGAAACCCCCTTTTAAAAGGCAGCCAGGAATATTTTCTTTAAATTATATCCTTAAAATTCCACAAGACTGAGACACAGCTCCAAGTGATAACTGAAATCCAAAGATAATGCAGAGATCATAAACAGTTCTCTTAACAAAATTATTCCAGTCTGAATAAATAATAATTCACAGATTTGTATGATAAGATGGCTATCCTGCTTTATCATCATCACAAGCAGGTAAGATCCTCAAAGCTGGATTGAGTTCTCGCACCGGACTCTTCTGTACCTAGTGACCGGCAGAGTTTCAGGTATGACTGACATCTTTGTTTGCGGCACAAGGCCCACAGTGATAAACATGCACACAAAAATGCCAGACAGCACAGCCGAGGCAAGGGCTGTAGGGAAGCTGGGCAACTCCTGGGAAATCAGAAGTTCCACAGGTGTGTGTTCCACTATCACCAACAGCTTCTCTTCCTTCAGAAACTGAAGCCCTAAGGGAACAAGGCTCCCAAGGAACAGGATCTGCTTGATCTACGTAGCTCCAGCTCTGGCACTGAGACCATCACAGAAAATTCTCTGGTCTCCATCTTCTTTGGTGAAATGCAGCCCCCTTTACCGACACGCCCTGCACACGATGAGCATCTGATATGGCTCCCTTCATTCGGTCCGTTCAGTAGCCTTGTAAGGGAAGCGCTCCTACTAGCCTCACTTCCCAGATGAGAAAATTCACCAAGTTAAGCTTCTAGTAACTTGTCCAAGGTCATTCTGATAACACGTGGTGCGAGAGCCAGAGTTCAGATTCTCATCTGAGCCGGAATATGAAACAACTAACTAGATATGACAAGTTGGCATAGATAACCCTGTGATACCACAACGTCTTGGTTCTGGCAAAAATACAAGGATGTTTTTACGACCTGAAATACTTCATATTAACATAAAAGTGCGTCAGTTCCCTATTTGCACACAGACCAGTGGCTGCGAGAAGATGGCCCTGCTCCACAGTAACGAGTCATGTGGCTGGGAAGCCACTGCATACTGAACAGTATTTTGATCTATGATTTGGATGAAGGCAGAGGCTGGAGATTTAACCAGTTGGCACACTATACAAGGTTGGAATGAACAGGTCACACAATCGATCAAAAAACCAAAATTTCGGGACTTCCCTGGTGGCGCAGTGGTTAGGAATCCACCTGCCAATTCAGGGGACACGGGTTCGAGCTCTGGTCCAGGAAGATCCTACATGCCGTGGAGCAACTAAGCCTGTGTGCCACAACTACTGAGCCTGCGCTCTAGAGTCTGCAAGTCACAACTACTGAGCCCACGCGCCTAGAGCCGTGCTCCGCAACAAGAGAAGCCACCTCAATGAGAAGCCCACACACCACAACGAAGAGTAGCCCCTGCTTGCTGCAACTAGAGAAAGCCCGCCCGTGGCAACAAAGACCCAACGCAGCCAAAAATGAATAAATAAATTTATTAAAAAAAAAATTTTAAGCCAGGTGGAACCAGATTAAAAATCAACCATATGAGACTTTAACCGTATAAAATATTATATTCAGATTGATCAGTAAGTAAATACAGTGCAGAAACAGAAAGAGACCAGACCGTTCTGTCAAAAAAGCATTTGGGGGCTTCCCTGGTGGCACAGTGGTTGAGAGTCCGCCTGCCGATTCAGGGGACACGGGTTCGTGCCCCAGTCCGGGAAGATCCCACATGCCGCAGAGCGGCTGGGCCCGTGAGCCATGGCTGCTGAGCCTGCGTGGCCAGAGCCTGTGCTCCGCAACGGGAGAGGCCACAACAGTGAGAGGCCCGCGTACCGCAAAAGAAACAAACAAAAAAAAGCATTTGGAACAAATGTTAATACAGACATTATTCGTAATAGCCGAATAGTGGAAAGTACTCAAGTGCCCATCAAATGACGAGTGGAGAAACATAACGTGGTATAGTCATAAGTAGACTAATATTTGTCCAGAAAAAGGAATGAAGTTCTGATACATACAAAGAGATAGACGAACTTGAAAAACATTGTGCTAAGTGAAAAAAGTCAGTCACAAAAGGCCGCATATTGTATGATTTCATTTTTAGGAAATGTCTAGAATAGGCACATTTATAAAGACAGAGTAGGTTAGTAGTTGCCTAGGGCTAGGAGGGGTTAAGGTGAAATGGGAGTGGGGTGACTGCTAAAGAGTATATGGCTTCTTTTGAGGGTGATGCAAATGTTCTAAAATTGAATGTAGTGACGGTTGCACAACTCTGTAAACATAGGAAAACCCTTTAGATGGGGAATTACACAGCACATAAATTCCATCTCAATAGAGCTGTTACATCCCCCCCGCCCCAGCAAAAAAAAAAAAAAAAAACGGTCTGGAGCATTTAGTTGCCTATATATTTAAATAGAGACAGCAATATACTATAATTGTTAGGAAAGCTAACTTGACCTTCAGATTGGCTCAAAATAAGAAAGAACTTACACAACAGTGAAAACGATCACCAACATGAAGTAGTGAGTTCTTCAGTGCTGAAAGACTTTAAGCAGAGGCTACCTGACTTTTTGGTCAAGAATACAACCAAAGGGATTTATTTCAACTGTGGGCTCCAAGCTTGTATCTCTAAGATACTAAAATTCTAATTTTTGTCATGGATGACACCTAAGTGATTGAAGAATTAGACACTGAATTAGGAATGTACAAAACATGTAGGAGTTTCATAGTATTCAGTTTTATAGTTAGGTCTTTGATCCATTTAACGTTCATTTTTGTATATGGATGAATGGATAAAGAAGATGTGATATATATATACAATGGACTCTTACTCAGCCATAAAAAAACAGTGAAATAATGCCATTTGCAGCAACATGGATGGACCTGGAGATGAGCGTACTAAGTGAAGTAAGCCCTTACATGTGGAATCTAAAACAATGATACAAATGAACTTATTTACAAAACAGAAATAGACTCACAGACATAGAAAACAAACTTATGGTTACCAAAGGGCAAAGGTGGGGAGAGGGATAAATTAGGAGTTTAGGATTAAAATATACACACTACTAACACAACACTGGAAATCAATTATACTCCAATAAAAATTTTAAAATATATAGATACACACACTACTGTAAATAAAATAGAAAACCAACAAGGACCTACTGTATGGCACAGGGAACTATACTCAATATCTTGTAATAACCTATAATGGAAGAGAACGTAAAAGAAAGTATATATATATATGTTACATATATACAGAGAGGGATCTGAATCACTTTGCCGTACACCTGAAACTAATACAACATTGTAAATCAACTATATTTCAAATTTTTTTTTTTTAAATAAGAGTACAAAATGTGGAGGTAAGCTGCCTGGAATCAAATCCGTACTCCACCATTTAACAGTATGGCCTTAGGGAAACAATCAACCCAAGTCTCAGTCTTTTGTTCTGTAAAATGGAGTCAATAATAATAATAACAGAAATCAATACATTATAAGCTAATTGGTAAGAATTAAACAACATAATGATGAGGGCTTTCTCACAGCATCTCACTGGATTTTAATCCTAGGAGCCATCACCATAGCCTCTCAACATTTTTAGTAACACTACATGAACTATATTATAACAACTTCTAACTAAAACTAAAATGTCACTCAGTAGCATTCACTGATTAAAAGGGACAGGACCCTCTCCTAAACAGAGATCCCAACATATATATTGTTTTCCAATAAATATCCAAGAGCTCTTAGAAATATCAGTGCTATTTTAATATCGCAATGGAGAAGACACAGTATAATGTCGGACAGTAGAATGCTCCCAACAAAAACACTAAATGTGCCTCAAGCTACTGATCTTACTAAATTACCACAACACCGTTTTATGGATATCCTCCTTTTTCCTTCCTTCTCATGCCTGACAGCTTGTTTTTTCACCAACTCACTTTCCTGGATGTTATTTTAACATCAAGAATAGAAGTCTCATGCGACCCAATCATGCCTGTAATATGGCTGTTTGACAGGCCCCATCAAGTAGAAGTTAAGTCTTTATTACTCGCTCAGGAAGTCTATATGTGTATTTTACAAGGTGTCCACTCTCCTTCGAACCTTGTCTCTTATAAATACAGGCTTTAGGTATATTCTCACTGTGAGATCACTTACACCATTGACTAGTTGCAGGGCAAACGAATGCAATCAAACACTGAAGCTTCAAGGAGATTAGAGAACTGCCAAGGTCTGAACTATATCAACAGCTCGGAATCCGCTCATTCAACAGCGCTTTGACAGTATCACACCCGGAAAACAAACATGGCAGCGTGTGCACACATTCCAGCAGTTTCTTTCTGAGACATATAGGGCAACATCCCATCAACAGCATTGTTTCCAGAGGGCAAGCACAGGCATCCTTCCTGGACAGTTCAGTCCATGACAAACGCTGTTCCAGGTAGTTAGGGAGCTCGTGGGAGGAAAGGTGGAAACACCCAAACCTCTGCTGAGCGGGAGTCAAGAAGGAAAGTTTTATCTTGCAATCTGTGCTTTAAAAGGAAGACTTCTTGGGACTTCCCTGGCTGTCCAGTGGTTAAGACTCTGCGTTTCCACTGCAGGGGGCACAGGTTCGATCCCTGGTCCGGGAACTAAGATCCCACATGCCACATGTGGCATAGCCAAAAATTTTTAAAAATAAAATAAATTAAACAGGACAGCCTGGTTTAAAAAAAAAAAAAGTAATTTTTTTTAAAAAAATAAGAAGTATTCTAGTCTAAAAGTTTAATTTTCTGCAGAAAAATCATTGGACAAAATCCAACACCCTTCCATAATAAAACCACTCAGCAAAAGAGGAATAAAAGGAAACTTACCTAATCTGATACAGGATATCTATGAAAAACCTACAGCGAACATCATATTCAAAAGACTAGGCTTTTCCACTAAGATCAAGAAGATAACAGTGTCTGCTCTCACACCACTTCTATTCCGGAGGCCACTTCTTTTCACTTCTACACTGGAGGTTCTAGCCAGGGCAATTAGGCAAGAAAGAGAAACAAAAGGCTTCCAGATTTGAAAGGAAGAAGTAAAACTATCGCTATTTGCACGTGTCATGATCCTGCATATAGAAAATTCTAAGGAGTCCACAAAAAAACCTATCAGAGCTAACAGATCAACAAGGTTGCAGGATACAAGATAAATACACAAAAATCAATCATATTTCTATACATTAGCAACGAACCATCCAAAAATGAAATTAAAAGTTTGTGTTTCACATCAGCCTTACCCTCAATTAAATTCCAGATTTCCAATCTTTAAGCAGGAAATTATAGTCACTTCAATGATACTCATTTCTGGCTCTTGGAAAACTACCTCAATCATACCTTAAGCAATTAAATACTCATTTGTTCATTCAATAAATACTTATCAAGTACTTCCTATATCCCAGGCACTACGGAAACAGCAGTGAACAACAAAAAAATCCCTGCCACCCTCCCTTCATAAAATTCACATTCCAGTTGGGAATACAAGCCATCAAACAGGTAAACAGAAAATTATAACTTCTGATAGTGCTAAGTGTCATAACAAAAATGACACAGAGAACAGAGATGGAGGCTGATGGGAAGGTGGGTGAGTTTTACATGCAGAGGTCAAGGAAGCCTCCCTGAGGAGGTGATATTCCGACAATGAACTAAATCAATGCAACTGGAAAAGCATGTATAAGAATCCTGGGGTGGAAACAAGCCTGGTGTGTTCCTGAAACAGCCAGAACACAAGGTAAGCAGGGGGGCTTGTCCAAGGCTAGTCCTGGGGGAAGACAGGAGCCAGATCATGTGGAGACTTACAGGCCATGATCCAGACCAAAACCTTTACCCTCGGAAGCCATGGGCAAGGAGGGGAGAGGAGAACAAAGGAAGTAATGATGTGATCACTCTGGTTCTTTGTGGAATAAAAGGTCAGAAATGCTGAACTCAAACACACGCTTCTGTAATCACCTGCTGTGTGACCCTCAATATGTCACACAGTGTCTAACACATCTCAACTGCCAGTACCTAATATAAGCCGGTATCTAATACATCTCAACCGCCAGTATCTAATATAAGCCGGTGTCTAACATATCTCAACTGCCAGTATCTAATATAAGCCGGTATCTAACATATCTCAACTGCTAGTATCTAATATAAGCCGGTATCTAATATATCTCAACTGCCAGTATCTAATATAAGCCGGTATCTAATATATCTCAACTGCCAGTATCCGGTATCTAATATATCTCAACTGCCAGTATCTAATATAAGCCGGTATCTAATATATCTCAACTGCCAGTATCTAATATAAGCCGGTATCTAACATATCTCAACTGCCAGTATCTAATATAAGCCGGTGTCTAATATATCTCAACTGCCAGTATCTAATATAAGCCGGTATCTAATATATCTCAACTGCCCGTATCTAATATAAGCCGGTATCTAATATATCTCAACTGCCAGTATCTAATATAAGCCGGTATCTAATATATCTCAACTGCCTCCCAGATTTTCTGTGGAACTTAGCAGATAATGTACTTTGAAAGTTCTTTGCAAACTGAAATATGCTGCTGAATGTACAGCAAAATGATCACCAGCTTTACTGAGGAGTCCCTAATCTAAAAGAGAAGTAATTTCTTTCTCTAGAAACACAAAGCACTTTATCTGTCCACCTCTTTCAACACTTACCGCTTTCTATCCAATAGTATAAGCATTTTCTATGTATCTTATCACTTCTTCTATACTTTATAGACTGTTGACTCAAATCTCACTTTGGCAGAACTGATAACTCCCTATTACTGACTTCCACTGTCCGCACTCTAGACTACAATCAGAGCCTCTACATCATTTTATTGCAATTGATTATTTACCTGTCCTTCTTTGTCACCAGATTATGAATTCCTTAAAAGAAGGATCCATGTCTTGTTCATATCTATACCACCAGTGCCAACATCACTGAAAAACCAAGGGGGAGCTTTCCATGTGTTTGCAATATCCCTTTTCTCTACTGAGCAAGAATCTCCTTAACATGTGAGCAGAATAAAGATTCTTACGGTATTCAAACTGTTTGCAAAAACAAAGGGCTTAAAAACTTTGGCAACATGTATTTGTAGATAACAAACGTAATTTTTAGAAAATAATATACTCACTTAACAAACCCTGAGAGGATCAAAATAAAGGCATTTATTTATTTTTAATAACTATACAATATCAAGTTATATCTATAAAACTATAACCATTAGCTTTGATTCCTCAATGACGATAATAGTCCTGCACCCAGTCTCAAGATTTGAATTTTAGTTAATCTTAAAGATACATATTTGATATATAACATTGTGTGAATTTAAGGTGTAGAACATGTTAATTTGTTACACTTATATATTGCAATATGACTGCCATTGCAGTGCTAATTAGCACCTCTATCACATTACGTAAGTATCTTTTCTTTAGTGGTTGGAATAATTAAGTTCTAGTATCTTAGCAAATTTGCTGATTATAACAAAATATTGTCTATAGTCACTATGCCGTGCATTAGATCTCTAGGGCTTATTTATTACTTGTTTTCAGCTTGTATCCTTAAATATCTGTCCTATCTCCCACTCCCATCCCCTGATAACCCACATTTTTTTCCTGCTTTTTATGAGTTTGGCTTTTTTACTTATTTTTTTAATAATACAAAATGTGAAGTTATTTTATTGAAGAACACCAATTAATTAACTTAATTTCATGTAGACTCAATCATTTTAAATCTAATGGGTTCCATAAAATGTTTCAAATCCAAGTCTCATTCCTATTGTGTGACATCCATCCCACCAAAATAATGCAAACTGAAATCGTTTTTGTATTTTTGATAAATGCATCAAAGTAACTACAGACACAAAGCAGAAGACACACAAATCTGAAGTTCCTCTTTTGTTGCAAAGTTAGGAGTCTCCCTTTCCACTTTCTACTCTCAGTTCGAAATAAGGAAGATTGGAGACGAAGATGAAACCTGGAGTGTACGTCCATTGTCTCTTCTGAGAATCCCTTCTCCCTGTGCAGGAACCAGTTTCACACCTGACTGTTACTAGTTCATCGCTTTTCATACTGAAAACTTATTAGCACCTTGTTCTGAGGCATAAATGTCAGTCTACAGTCAGGTGTTCATCTCACTTGTTATGTGTCAGCTGATAGGTGAGTGGTTCGCAAATTGCGGTCCAGCCCAGCAGTAGGGACAGCAACAGGGCTGTGAGAAACGTAAATTCGAGGACCCCATCCCAGACCTACAGAGTCAGAATCTCTGGGGGGAAGGGTCAGTAGTCTGAGTTTTAAAGAGTCCCAGATAGGGGAATTCCCTGGCGGTCCAGTGGTTATGACTCTGTGATTCCACTTCAGGAGACAAGGGTTCAATGCCTGGTCAGGGAACTAAGATCCTGCGTGCCACGTGGCACGGCCAAAAATAAGAAAAAAGTACTCCCAGATAATTCTGATTCATGTTGAAGTTCGAGAACCACTGTGCTATGCAGATTAAAAATGGCCTCTCACACTCCATAGGACTTAGTGACTTCAAGGAAAATAATTATGAGAACACGTTTCAGTGAAGCCATGTGTAAGAAACAAGGGTCTTATATGGGGAAGAAGAACCTGTTGATCTCAGGAGATCAGAAAAGGCTCCAGAGAGGAAACTGTTTCAATTAAAACTTTAGACAGTAAGAATTTTCCAAAAAAACAAGCGAAGCAGGCATCCTAAATAGAGAAACTAGAATCGGAAGATTTGAATCTTGACTGTAATCAGGAAAAGATTTTGGGGTGGCTGATGTCTTAAACCTTCTAGAAACTCCTTGACCTGGTGTTCAGAACTTACTTCATGGTTAAGTCCTTATCCAGTCTAAAGGAAACACGGGAATATCTAGAAATCAAAGCAAGGAAGCCAGAATCTACTGGACAGCAGGATAATACAGTGGTTGAAGATTTCAGTCAGAAGTGGCACAAATGTTAATTTTTGTGTCCTTCGTTCTTAACACCTGGGTATAATTTTTAATACTTTTCTGTCTACAGACAAGTTGCTTCGTTTCTATGATTTGGGTTTCTTACATGTAAGTGGAGATAATGGTTACCTACAGGACTGTTGTCTTTGGGAATGACTAATTGAGATAAAGAATTTGGGCTTTCTTAGATTTTTTTTTTGGGGGGGGGGGAGCAGGCATGCCACTTGGCTTACAGGATCTCAGTTCCCTGACCAAGGACTGAACCTGGGCCACGGCAGTGAAAGCGCCGATTCCTAACCACTAGACTACCAGGGAACTCCGTTTAGACAGATTTTTTTTTTTTTTTAAAATTTGGGCTTTTTTAGATTCCACGTACAAGTGATACCACACAGTCCTTGTCTTTCTGCTTGACTTCTCCCACTCCGCATAATGCACTCAAGGTCCATCCATGTTGTCACAAAAGGCAGGATGTCCTCCTCTCTCATTAAAGATACATTTCTAAGTAGCTGACAATTACTAGAGCACTTTGGGGAAAGTACACTAATATTTCTTTCTACCCCTGTTGTCGAAGGAACTTGACATGATAAATATTTTGAACCATGCCAAACCACAAACACACTGCAAAGAATGTCAACTGAACTGGAAAATTTCTTCCACTGAACCTGAGACAGGCTGGGACCTGGGGCCCTTTGCTGCAGTGCTGCAGTGCTTGCACCTGGACACAACCTGTCCCCTAACAACAAAATACAAAGAAACTGTATGGGACTAAAAATAACTGCGTGCATAGCAGCTGGGGCAAATCTGGGCCCAAAAGATACAAAGAAACCAAAAAAACCCAACCGCCATTTTTGAAGAGCCTGGAGCAAAAAAGTAGGGTTTCGGCAGCAAAAGCAAGGTACTGCGCATGCCCCCTGCACACAACACCACCTAAGGGGTGAGCCAACCACCTAAGTCACCCCTCCCGCCCGACCCCTGGACACACCCCTACCCTCACCCAAGTAACAAGCTCGCCCCCCGCTTAGGGAGCCAGCAAGCAAGGGAACCTGTTGTTTGTTCTTGCTCCGCCGTGCTGCAGCAGGTGCCCCAATAACGCGTTGCCTGAATTTCTTATCTGGCCTCTAGTCCATTTCCACTGATTGGGGAAAGCCAAGAACGCGGCTTGGTAGCAAACCAACCTTTAAAAAGATTCCCCCAAAGAACTCTCCAAAAAAAGACAGTAACTGCTTTTTCTGATTGGGGGTGGATGACAAGATAAAACATCTTTGATTTGGAAAAAAAGAAAAAAGTCAGTATTAATAGGGAAGCATAGACTGCTAAAGTCTTTACTAGGGATTTTATAGTTTAGTACCTAAAACGTTTTATTGAAGAAAACTTAAACGTTTACTTTCTCTGTGGCTTTTTAATTCATATAGGAAGGTAGATTGCCAGAAGAGTGGAATCTATTCATATTGAGTGAGTTAGCTCAAGTAAACTCTTTCAGAATGAAGAGTGTGACAACCCCTTTACCTAAATGAATACTCATCTCAAAATCTGCTCCAGCCAGCAACTCCATCAAAAAGATCCAGAGCAAGCCTCCAGTTCTCTCCCCACCATTTTATTTCCTACTAATAACATAACACATTTAAAGCACACATCCAGCTGAACAATTCCTACTGCCCTGTGGCCAAGAAACACCACTTAAGTGACCATCTCCGTCATCAGCCTATGCTTGGTGCCTTTGGGCACAGTACCCCAGCCTGAGTAACTTCTCCAATTCGATGATTTACTGTCTATTACTTGAAGTTGCTGCTCTCCATCTGTTTTCAAACGTTCTGCTCCAACACCGGGCTTCATTCCTGGCACGATGCTCCTCGCCAACCTGACAAAAGAGGTCTTGAAGGCAAAAGGAGCCCAAAGCTGAAGATGGGCACGCTCAAAACACTGGTTAACTTGGAGAGCCTCTAGATCAACTGGAATCCACTTACTACACTTCACAAACTCCCCAGGCCTTCAAAACAGTCTCCAAGAAACCTTTACTCTTTTTATCTCCTGCTTACGAGAGACCACAAAAGTATTACCAGTTGCAAGCCATAAGAAGATATTGCTTGGGACTTCCCTGGTGGTGCAGTGGTTAGGAATCCGCCTGCCAATGCAGGGAACACAGGTTCGATCCCTGGTCTGGGAAGATCCCACGTGCCACAGAGCAACTAAGCCTGTGTGCCACAACTACTGAGCCCGCATGCCACAACTACTGAAGCTCACGTGCCTAGAGCCTGTGCTCTGCAACGAGAAGCCACCGCAATGAGAAGCCCTCATACCACAATGAAGAGTAGCCTCCGCTCGCCACAACTAGAGAAAGCCCGCACACAGCAACGAAGACCCAACGCAGCCACAAATAAATAAATTTATTTTTTAAAAAAAGAAGACGAAGATATTGCTTTCCTGCCGATGCCCCAGGGCTCGTAAGCAGCTGTGTTCACAAAGATCTCTCTATATTACACATCATGGAGACCTTTACAACTCTGTGGTTAAGACAAACAGTAGTGCAGACAAGGAGCGAGCCAAGCCATTTCACAGTCACCAAGCTACCAGTGTCTGTTTGTCCTTCTTGTGTCCCTGTTCTATCCAGAAGATATCTGAGTTATACATCTATGTTAGGCCACCTTGAAATTCATGCAGGTGCCCAAAGTGAAGGCAAAGAAGCCTGTCCCCCAGGTGACCCTCCTCCCTGCCCCTCAATGTCCCATACAGAATCAGCAAGAAGCAACATCATGGAGAAAACAGATGGCTGAGGTTTCACTGAACAACTGCCCTCATTACCTACACCTTGGAGAACGTATACGGCGTGTTGGTTAAGGCACAATTTTGCACAGACGAGGGCATGCTGACCACAAAGATGCTCAGGAGCCATGAGGACTGATCAAGCCACTCAAGCTCCCTGAAGCTTCCTCTCCTTCCTTGTAAAATGGGAGTGATTCTTTCCCTGCAGGATTTGGGCATGGAACAAATGAGATATTTCTTTGGGCAGTACCTGGCACAGGGGCAGAGCAGGTAAATGGTGGCTCGCCACCCCACCCTCACCCAGTTCTAAACGGCTTCAACTTAATCCCAGCTTTTTCCCCCGGATCCAAATAACTAACCATCACCTTAGGGATTATATCATTACAAACTGATAGGGCAATGTTGCCAGAAAAAGAGAAAGGTAACAAAGATAAAAGAATGGGGGGTAGGGTGGGGGGAGATGAGAGAGAGCAGGAGACAGTTTACATTCAAGTTAGACAAAAGAGCAAAAAAATACAACTTTGGTTTGTCTTGTTCCTCAGTGCCTAGTCCAGAGCTGATGACACAGTGGGCACTCAACACAAAACAAAACAAAAACCTTGTACCATGAAAAAAAAATGCAAAAATGGAAGTAATGGCTCAACACCGAGACCAGGGATAAATCTGTACATAAATCCCGGCTTATCTCAACTATCTTAACTTAAGGTCTAAGGTATGACCCCCAAAAAAACCCTGGCAATGTTCCATTGTAGCTGTTGTTCTCTTCACACAGGAATGTTGGACCAAAGGGCAGAAAGATTTTCCTTTTGGCTCAGTTTACAATGAAGCTGCAAAACATTAAGCCGCACCTCATTTGACCTTAATAAACCCAGGACGCAAGAGAACAAATTTATTCATTTCCCCCCAAGTTCTCCCATTTGATTCTTTCATATTTTAAACTTCTTTTAATGACTTTCTACTGCGTTTAGCAAATAAAGAATCCTCCCACTGATAATTCAACATCTGCTAATTCCTACCAAGGCATTCGACAATTTATAAAAAGCAAAGAGTCTGGTGAATAAAACATTCCCGTTATTCCACAGGGCTGAGTTCAAATGAAGGAAAATGGGTCATTAAATAAAACCTGTCAATTCTTGGAGGCCTGGTTGCTACAGTTAGTGACCACATTTATGTCTGGATTACTTTGAGGTAAAAAGTTATATATTAAAATATTTATTATCCCAAGAATACTTAAAAAGAAGTAGGTCTTCTAAAGTCAGCAGCCATCATGAAGAACAGAACACAGGTAGGTCATTCATATGATTCAATTTCCTGTTATGAAAATTTCAAACATTCAAAAATAGAAGAGTCCCCACCTATCTATCTCCTACCTTCAACGATTAACATATATGGAAAATCTTACTTTTTTTACCCCGGCCCACTCCCCACTCCAACTGGATTAACTTGAAGCAAATCCCAGACCTCGTAATTTCCCCCATATCTAACTCAGTATCTATCACTAAAATGCAAGGACTCTTTTAAAATGTAATTACAACACTACCATCTTTTCTATACCTAAAAGCGTAACAGAAATACCGTAAGTCAGGTAATATCTAATCCAAATTTCCCCAACTCAAAAAAGTTTAACACTGATTTGATCATATCAGGATCCACCAAAGTCCATGCGCTGCATTTGGTTGATATGTGTCTTTAAGCTCTTTTAATCCAAAGGTTCTTCTCTGCCTCTTTTAACTGTTCAATATATTTGTTGAACAAAGGTGGTCATTTAAAGCATAAAATTTCCCTCATTCTGGGTTTTGCTAATGGCATGCCAGGTGTGTCCTTTTACATTATGCTCTATCCCCAGCACCTGATGGGAGAAGCTGGCTCTGATTCCATTTATTATTCTTTTTTTTTCAAGAATACATCATAGGTGGTGAGATGGACCATATAAATTATACTGAATGACAATTTAATGATTTGTCAATCCGCCTTCCTCCCCACCCCCGCAAAGCTTTTGCTCCTGACACTGCTAGAACATTGGATTCCGGCTGCAAGACACAGCACATCAGTTAAAGAGGGGGTGATCTTCCTCCCTCGGCTGAGCTCCTTACTCTGAGAAGGTTAATAATTGGGTGGATGCAGAGAACAAACCCTAATATCACCTTCTTCCTGCTCAGATGCAAACCTTCCCAATTCCTTGACACACATAGATTTTGAACAGTAACACTCAATGAAAAAGACTGCATTCAAGTCACCTACCCATGCCACGACCTGCCAATACGGAAAATATAAACCCTTATGTTAAATAAAAACTGGAATTCAGGTTACAAAATCCCTTTTTAATGGCAAACCATCAGGCACATATAGATTTTCAAGCAATAAGCAATTTCTACTATCAATGGTAAGGAAGGGGGGCGGGGGGAACAGCCTTTCTTTTTTGCTGCTGTCAGGACGGACGATTAGAGTGTAGAAAAATGCATTTTTAGTTTTTAAACTAAAATAGGCCACCATAAAAGTAATTCATCTATAAAGCAATAAGGGATGTCATCAATTTTACCTTATACTTGAATCCCACTCTTGATTCCTATTCAGCTGTATTTCAATTATGCCTTTTATTTGAAGACAAGCCCCTCCAAGCACATAATGTCACCTAAAAGTGATCTTCAAAAAAAAACCCTGTCAAGACAGGAAAGTTATTTATTTAATGCATAAAGCACTCTGCCTCACTCCAGAGGTAATGGTCCCAATGTCTGAAATATTTGCAAAGAAAAAGAAAGCAGCTGTAAGAACACTGGGCTAACATTTTTTTCCAGAGTTAAATAGAGTTGAAGAAATTCTCCAACGGTGGAAACTTCGGCATTTTTAAATGCTTATACTCAGAAGAGGATTTAAACAAGTCCTCCATTACTGAACTCAGCTTGGAGGCTGAGATGTTTAGAGGTATTGTTATAGATGCTGTAACCTGGGGCAGCGAGACTTGGGCACACAGTAGGGTCACACTCTGGGACATCGCTGTCACACTAATTCACCAAGAGCACCAAACAGCCCACATGTATGACTGGCCACATAAATACCTTATTCTAAAGAATTCTAAAGACTGTGGACTAACACACAGTAGACTCTTGTGTTTCTCGGTAATGAGCTTAAAACCTACCCAAGAGAATACCTAAATCCAAGAGAGCCATGAGAACTGACAAATCACTGCCTTAAAACTACAACGAATTCAGAAACCCTCGCTGATTCCAGGATCTAGATAACTAAGTTAAAAGTCATTTGCAAAAAAGGACACTTGGCGGGGTGGGCAATTTTTCATAAAGAATATTTGACTTTTTTGGTAAAGAGTTTCTGTAATCAGAAAAAGGGTGAGAGACTAAAACTTCACTGATAGTGTGTTACGTATGTACCATTATGGGTTGAACTGTGTCCCCCCAAACACGATATATTGGATATATCCTCAGTAACTCAGAAAGTGACCTTATTTGAAGATAGTGTCTTTACAGAGGTAATCAAGTTACAATGAGGTCATTAGGGTGCCCTAATCCAGTATGACTAGTGTCTTTGTAAAAAGGGGATATCTGGACACAGACATGCATAGAGGGAAGACAATGTGAAGACACAGAGAGAAGACAGCCATCTACTAGTCAAGGAGAGAGACCTGAAGCAGATCCTTCCCTCACAGTCCTCAGAAGGAACCAATCCTGCAGACACCTTGATGTAGGACTTCTGGCCTCCAGAACTGTGAGACAATGAATTTCTGCTGTTTGAGCCACCCAGTCTGTGGTACTTTGTAATAGCAATCGTAGGGTTCAAATACATTTACCTATATCTGTAATATATATGTCATGTGTGATAATGCTAGCAGTGTAATTTCAAAACAAAAGTAGCAGCTGCCAATCAATACTTGGCACATGCTGTCTTTAAATCTTCAGAATGACCCCACAGCATAAATTCTACTATCCTCATTTTGCAGACAGGGATTATGAGGTTTGATATCGGAACCTACGTTTTTTTTTTTTTATTTTATTGAAGTACAGTTGATTTACAATGTTGAGTTAATTTCTAGTGTACAGCAAAGTGATTCAGTAATACATATATATGTAATATATACATACATACACACATTCTTTTTCATATTCTTTTCCATTATGGTTTATCACAGGATATTGAATATAGTTCCCTGCACTATACAGTAGGACCTTTTTGTTTATCCATTCTGTATATAATTCTGTTTGCATCTGCTAATCCCAAACTCCCAGTCCTTCCCTATCCCACACCCCCTCCGCCTTGGCAACCACGAGTCTGTTCTCCATGTCTGTGAGTCTGTTTCATAGATAAGTTCATTTGTGTCATATTTTAGATTCTACATATAAGTGATATCATACGGTATTTGTCTTTCTCTTTCTGACTTACTTCACTAGTATGATAATCTCTAGGTCCATCCATGTTGCTGCAAATGGCATTATTTCATTTTTTCATGGCTGAATAGTATTCCATGGTATCCGTTCATCTGTCAATGGGCATTTAGGTTGTTTCCATGTCTTGGCTATTGTAAATAGAGCTGCAATGAACACTGGGATGCATGTATCTTTTTGAATTATGGTTATCTACAGATACATGCCCAGGAGGGGGATTGCATAATCATATGGCAACTCTATTTTTAGTTTCTTCAGGAACCTCCATCCTGTTTTCCATAGTGGCTGCACCAACTTACCTTCCCACCAATCGTGTAGGAGGCAGAAACTATATTTTGATGCTACTATCAGAGACCCATTACACAGACTTAAAAGACATAAGGGTTGATTTATTTCATATAACAGGAAGTGTGGAGGTAGGTAGCTGCAGGTAAAAGATGCCCCCATCTCTGCAATTCCCTTGGCCTTTCCCTCCTGTCTCAGAATGGCGGCTGTAGCTCCAAGCTATCACATCTGTATTTCACATCAAAAATGCAAAATATGAAATATCAAAAAGAGCACACTTCCCAACTGAATGAATCCCTTCAGAACAACCTTCCTGTAAACCCCAGACAACAACTTCTTCTTGTGACTCGTCAACCATCCCTATTCGCATGGGAAAGGCAGTAAAGCAAGGGGTTTTGTTAGGTTCATTGCAATCCCCAATAATATTGATACAAAGATCCAGTTACAAGGAAGGAGGAAATGAACCTTAATTAAGCAAATCTATCAGAGGCCCAAAGAGGTTAGAAACTTGCCCACATTCACAGCTATTAAGTGGGAGGGTCAGGATTCACATCCAAATCTCATCTTAATCCCAAAACCATACTTGGAACCACCGTGCTATACTTCACCCTCTGCAAACCCAAAACCTTATGAAAGGGTGGTCCTAATTGAAAAAGAGTTGGAGAGAGTTTGGTCCCCCAGGAGTGGCTCCTGAGCTCAGCGGCCTCTCCTTTTGGGTTTCTGGGTAACGTGAGAACCTCTGAGTATCCAAGAAAGCAGTCAGGCCAACAGTGCCTCTGACGTGCCCCCAAACAACGGCATTTTCTGAATAAATGCTAGAGGCTGCATTCAATGCTTACCAGTAAAATTTAGGAATAGACATAGCCTGCCTGCTACTAATCCCCTGGATGTTTGTTTAGTCAAGTGATATTTATAGTCCTCGAAAAGGTGAAGCCTTTCACAGGTAGTCCTTTACTCAGCCTCTACCAACAGCAACTGGAAGTTTTCTTGCCGTCTTCTTTGTTCCTTTCCAATTATAGAAGGCCTGTATTTATAGGCATCCACTCCACTGCCTTGTCAATACTTTATCTCTGCTAACTGAAAGAGATTTTCTTTCCCAATGTTAGATAACATCACTCAGGAACCAAATTCTCTAGCCTGATGCTAGATGCAAAGGTAATGAAAACTAACCTGAGCATCACCCACAGCTGTAGCACCCCCTGAACAAGTCACCCACTCATTTCCAGGAGGGATTTGGAGCCCTTCCTGCTTCAAGATTTGGCAATCCACTCTATGATTGAAGTCATGAAACGGATAACCTTAAGAGAAAGACATCTCCAGCTGTAGTTAACTTCATGGTCCTTTCCCCCCCACTTCTCCAGGTTATAATCCCCCAATTTTCCCCTGCATTATCCATGCAGGCATCCTGTCTCGCTCTGCCACGCCAACCAGAACCTCTCCCAGAAATGCATCTTGTTCTTGAGCTGAGCGTTATCCGTAAAACCAAGACACAGGAGGGGCCAACTCTTTCCAATACCCCGTTGGCCAGTTAGCTCCCCCTGTCCTGGTTCCTGCCCCTTCCAAGTTGGTTGTCTCATTTTTCCTTCATCCTGAAAATAAACCTGTAGTAGCCTTCCAAAGCCAAATTTTGACTAAGGCTTTCAGAATCCATCCCATTATTAGCAATCAAGGAAAACCCTCTTTTATCAGCTTGATAGGCACGTGAGATATTTCCCTGATATTAAGACACACAGTGGAAAATTAGTCTCTTCTTCAGCTGCAGGGGGTGATGCCTGAAACTCTATAACAGGAAAATAGGAATATTATTACTTTTAGTAAAAGTAGCAAAATACTAATTTCCTTTTATTGTACTCAGGGTGCAAATGTGCCTTCCTAAAGACAACTTGTAAAAAAAGGAAGTGACTGAGGCACTTAATCTGATTCATTAAGAGGCTGGTTGCTAATTGGAAATAACCAAAATATACTGTCCTTTATCTTTGCTCAGTAATTCACACAATTTATACTTCTTGCCTATTAAGGTAAGACTGTTACAGAATGAGCAAAACCAGAAAACAGATTCTAAAAGACATGAAATGGTTTTACTTTGCTCAGTTCTAGGATTTACCATAATTTGCATAATAAATCAGAGAAAAACACTTTCCATGGCAAGAGGAAAGTAATTTACAAGATTCATAAGTCCCTGTTATTTAGTAAAATTAGGCCTTTACCCGCACTGTCTAAAATTCTGACAACATAATCTTTCAAATCAAAATGGGTGGCAGGTCCTGAAACATGTACTGCAATCTGTCACTTAAAAATAATAGCAAAAAAAAAAATTATCATCCAAAGTAACTGACAACGTTAAACTACAGAAGTATACCAACTCCTGTTTAGCACTAATTACAATTAGCAAAATCTCCTTTCTGAAATCCTCTTTCCAACTCCCTGCACCTCATTCACCTTCTCTAATTCCAAAGCAAGTCTTCTGATTCAACCAAAAGGTAGGTCTTCTGATTCCACACATGCCTTTTCACCTGACCACTAAAAATTAGTTCCTGGATTACTCACTCAGCCTGATGCCGGGGAAGGAGGCAAGGAAAGGCAACCCACCGCAAGAGAAAGTTAAGACTTGGTTTCCACCCTCCTGAAACTGAATTTACCCGGGGAGAAGGAAAGGGAAAGAACACGTAAGTGAATGATGGGATAACTGTGCCCAGCAATACTGTACCACTAGTCGTTTTGGTATCTAAGAGCTCTGAGGTCGGGGAAATCAGTGTTGGCCAGAGTAAGTGAAGACATTCAAGAAATACTTTCAGAATTCCAAGAAGGCTCTAGCTTTCTGAGATGGCCCACACTGTGTGGAATGTGTTTCTCCCATGGCCACTCACCTTTTGAAACGGACCGCATTCTGTGTATGGAATGTGTATCTCTCTAAATAAATCCACTTCTTACCTTAAAAAAAAAAAAAAAAAAGAATTCCAAGAAGCACAGGGGCTACTGAAAATAAATACACCATTATTAAATGGACATTTACCTAATGCCCTATACTGGCTATTTCACATACACACCCTACTTAATTCTACAGAAAACTACAGGGGTTAGCAATGATCCCCACTCCACAGAAAAGAAAACAAGGAATTAGAGGAATTTACCAGCTTGCCCACAAAAATCACCTAAGCAGCATAGTTTCGACTAAGGGATAAATGTATTAATTCTTCCATTCAGTCATTCGTAGACTGTAATTATTCTAACTTCAAACCCCCTACTCTTAGGGGGGTTAGAAATATATTTGGAATTACTGAGTCCCAGTTTCCCCTGGCACCAAAAAAAAAAAAAGAAAGAAAGAAAAAAGGAAAGGAAAGAAGGGAAGGAGGCAAGGGGAAAATTACCCAGATAAATCAGGCAGTAAACTTCTAAGACACAGCATTCAGATAAAACATGAGGTCAGCTTTAGCCGACTTACTGCATTTCTATTCTACACATCGCACCTGGGGAGGAGAACCACTTCTGAATGTCTGCTATTAATCCAATCCCATCTGCAGCTCACACCACACAATCATAGTGAACGTTCAAGATTAAGTCACATATTTTAAAGAGATGCCTGCAGTATGGAAGGGAAGGCAGGCCAGTCTTCTCCAGCACCTAACAATGTCACCTAAGGCCTGTCATTTCCAGCGCCAAGCACCCAGGGGTACCTAAGATGATTCCTTAGGGATATGAAAATTTTAACCTTTTACCCATAAATGTATTTTTACATGATTTACATTTTTTTACATTTTATAATTTACATAATATTTTAGTGTAAGTACACATATACATAATAGATAAAAATAAATACACATATATTGAGGGCACGGGTCCAATTTTTTTTTTCTTACAAGACAGTAACTGAGATCAGTGAAGACCAATGATCCACACACACTTATTAAAAGGGTAATTTGTTAACTTCCAGTACCCTGAAGAGCCAAACTAAATGACATCACTTTGGAACCACTCCAGTAGCTGGAAAAAGAAAGAAAACTCAAGTTTTATTTGTCTCCCTTTGAAAGGTATTTGATTCCTAGCTGATTCTTGGCATAAACAATGGCTGACCATTACAAATCTTTGGGGCCACCTCATTACAAGTTCATACTGCAACAAATCCCATTTTCCCTCTGCAAATTCAATTCACATCAATAGCCCCATATATCACTGGCTACTGCTATTGGCTGCCTGATTTTGAAACATACAAATGTTTTGGAAAGATTACTGCCGACACACAATAGGCAAACTGCTATTTCGATTCCCTACACATGTGCTTGAAGGGCCGGGGGCTATACACGCTACAAAATGTAAATGAAGCCTGTTGTTACCAGCTGCTTATAAGTCCCCTGACGTCTTCCTCTCTTGTTCCTCCAGGCACGTATGTCAGGGAAAAAAAAAAAAAACCATCAAAAGTGCCGCCATTCAAGAAAGTCCTTTTATATTCTGCTCAAGAGTAGTTCCCTGGTCTCTTAATTTTCTGAGCTGTGTACACAAAATGCAACAAAATTAAGCAGTGGTGGCTGTACACAGCCCATCTTCATTAGGCAGAATTCATCGTGAAGGAGAAACATGATTGTGTGATGTTGTTTATTAAGATGTTTTCATCACCAACTTTTGATGAATCCGTCACCTACAAGAACTAACATTTAAGGGTGACACCTACTCTAACAAAAGGAGACTTCCGGGGGACAAAGCAATCCATCGTCCCCAAAGCCCCAAGGCCTGTTACAAACTCTGGCTCTGTCCCAGACACCACTTACCTAACACATTGCTGGTTCATCTCTCCCTTTGACTTCCTTGTTGAATACTTCCAGAAAACACTATTTCTTAACAATTCTTCTTTAATTTAATGTACTACCCACTGGTACTGTAATGGGACGATAAGATGGCGCAGATCCACAGCGAATCCATGCCCACTTTGACGGTGGGAAACAGAGGGAGATACTATGCGTCCACTGCTTAGTTCTGGGCTTCTCAACAGCCTCACTATCGACATTTTGTACCAGATAACTCTTTCCTGTGGGAGGCTGGTCTGTGCACTGTAGGATGTTTAGCAGCATCCCTGGCCTCTACCAACCAAAGGAAAGTAGCACCACCTCCCATTCCTGACAACTGAAAGTGTTTCCAGGCATTGCCAAATGTCCCCTTAGGAGGGGGCATGCAAAACTGTGAACCCCTGGTTGCAAACCACTGGTCTAGTGGGTCTACATACACATCAACAGGCAGAAATTTTATGTATGTGGTCGTATAAGCTGGGAACAAGAAGCATAAATCCACTGCACACCCAGGCAATGTCTATCACAGCCATAAACCTTTCTGGGACACTGAACAATGTCAAGTTTGCCTACCAAACAGAAGAAAGCTAGGCTAAGGTACTAATTTTGATCATTAAAAGTCTACTAATAGTGAAAGGCATTCCTTATATTAAAAAAAAAAAAACCTGCCACTTTATTATTGCATTGGCTCAATAACTATCCAGAGAAGAGCACGTGGAAAATACCTGTCACAGGTTTTCCATATTCAACAAAAGAAAGCCTCCAGAAAGTTCAGCTTTCTGGACCAAAAGTTTTCATTTAATCGACTGTCAAGAAAGCCTTCAGAAAAAGTTCTTCAGAGTCAAACCCCCTTAACAGAAGATGGATATGCTGTGAGATTTAATTTAATGGAAATAAAGAGGCAAAAGTGGTTGTTGTTTTTTCCCCTAAACAACCACCACTGAACTTCTACAAACCAATACTAAAAAAGACAATTTTTATTTAACAGTTAAAGAAACCAGCTTCCAAAAGCTCAACTGCCATCTGCAATTATAATCAGGCTTCATTTAGAATACCCCACCATGTTCTAGTCTTCATTAAAAATGGCACATCCTTACAAGGGAATGCAATATGAATTCACAATTCATATGTGAGCAGGACACACACACACCCAACACTGGAGTCTAGGCTTGGGAGACTTAACTATTTTACCAGTTTCTTAATGGATGTAACTTCAGTTTAAACTTTGTTTAACTTTCACATTTTAAATTAGAAAGGTATGTGGATTACGTTAAGACAATTTGCCAGAAGTACAAATAGTTTTTTTAAGCCTGCCATCTTTCACACAGCACATGGCTGATCCTGTATTCCAGACACTATTATCTTTACTCTGCCTAAAAGGCACGATATTTCAGCACAGTATTTCCACTGACGCAATATAGTTTTCCCACCACGCTAAATAATAACCAGTTGGCCTCTTGGTAAGCTTAATAATTAGCTATAATAATATCCCCTGCGTGTTTGTAATTCAGTGTAATTTTTATATTACAATTCCTTAATATGGTCTCCAGCACCATCAGTCCTCTGCCTACAGAACATTAATGCAGACATTATCTGAAAACCACCATACAAACTCCTGCTGCCGGTCAAAACCACTTAAAATAAGACAAATAAAAGAAGACATAGAACAGAGGACCTCAGAAGAACACATGCTACCTTTAACCTGCAGGATTAAAGAGAAATGCTCCCATACCTATCCAGTATGTGGTGACTCCTAAAAATTCAACTTCTTCCAAAATTCATAAATGTTAGATTCAGGTTCCCCTGCTGGAGCAGAGCCTCTGGCAAGGAAGGAAAGAGGGGGGTGGAAAGCTGTAAACAATAAGCATGGCTCCCATGCAAGCCTGTAAAATTAAGCCTCTCTCAGTTGGACAATTAGCTTTATATAGCTAATCAGGAAGAAAGAAATGAAGGCCATCTGGTTCTTGGAAGAAGTTCTGTATCTGATTAATGCTATCTTCTTGAAAGTAAACTTCCTATATACAAGAGGACAGGAGAAAGCAAGGAGAGGAATCCTCTTTTAAATTGCCTGCATACCCTGATAAACGCACATGCAGATCAAGCCCCTTACTACTTTACCCAGAAGCAATACAAGAGTGATTAAATGCCACTTATTAACGGGTTAGCCTTTAGCCAACAATGCGACCTCTCCATTGTAGACTGGGTAATTGGCTCCTGTATCCAGGTCCTTTGCCAGTCAACTGTGCAGTTCCACAGAGTACTTCTCTGTCCCTTGACTTGGGGATTGGCCATATGACTTGCTTAGGTTGAAGTAGCTTAACTTCAAGAGTGAATTTAGTGTTAAGAATATGGGGATGCCACTCCAATACCAAGGACAGGGATGCAGCTAATCTCACACAAACTAGGATCAGGCACTCAATTCCTCTATGAAGCCTCCAAAAGTCCTCCATCTCCATGCCCTCTCTGTCCATCAACTTTCTTGTTCATCTGTCCAACCAGACTTTATCTTCCAGGGCCACAGGCAGGAAGCCAGTTACTAGTAACATCATTTCTCAAACCTCCAACTTCTTCCAAAATTCAAATCCCCTTGGTTCAACACAGCAGCATACCTGGAAGAACAGCTCAGTGCCTCAGCCCCAAGGTAGGTTAGGACCCCACCATCAACCAATCCAGTGTAGCCATGGGTAGAGTCATCAAGAGCCACATGAAGTTGGGTACTCGATGTACAGCACAAAGGTCAATCTAAAGAAGTGAAATCCAGCCCACGCCCCAGCTTGCCAAGCTGAGTACCTTGGCATAGGGCTGCTCTCTGCCAGGAGATAAGAGCTACCATTTTCTTTCCATAAAAGCAAAAATCTGTCCACAGGTGGCACCCAAGTATGGTGAAGAAGGCTTCTGGGTCTGGAGGAAGGGAGGGGAGGTGGTGGGGAGAAGGACTTGGCATGGAGTATTGGCATCTCAGAGAGTTAAAGAGGGTGTCTATATGGAAGAGTGGCCCGACACAGGGTGCAAGTGATTGAATAAGTAACTATATTCAAGATAGTAGGAACTCGGTTTCTCACTGTTAAGAGGAGGGAGTTACAAATACAGAAAGGAGAAAACTAAATTGAGCCACGTGGTGTTAAAATGGAATTGGAGGTAGTGAACTCTGATTTTTAATACATAAAAACACAATAATAAATACAGATATGTGACTTCCCTGGTGGCGGAGTGGTTAAGAATCCGTCTGCCAATGCAGGCAACACGGATTCGAGCCCTGGTCCGGGAAGATCCCACATGCCATGGAGCAGCTAAGCCCATGAGCCACAACTACTGAAGCCCGCGTGCCTAGAGCCCACGCTCCATAAGAAGAGAAGCCACCGCGATGAGAAGCCTGCGCACCGCAACAAAGAGTATCCCCCGCTTGCCACCACTAGAGAAAGTCCACTTGCAGCAACAAAGACCCAATGCAGCCAAAAATAAATAAATAAATAAATAGTCACTCAAGTCAAAGGTTTTTTAAAAATAAATAAACAAACAAATACAGATGTAAATGTGTGTGTGTGTACATACATAGACATATACAATCCCCAGTTGTGTCCACTAAAAGGGTCTGGGAGCTGTAACATCTCAGGAGCAATGAACACACCTAATGCCCAGATCTTGGTTTCTAAATCTCATTCTCCTCTAAAAGGAAATCAGAGCTCCATGGCTCCTCAACTCCTTGGTCAAATCCAGGGATGGGGCCAGCAAAGTACAAAATGAGCCTAGAACTTCTTGTTCCAGAAAGTAAGAAAGCACTGAAATAATGAAAACAACACATGTCAAAAGGACACAGGAATGGGCTGGAAGGAACTCCCACAACCGGAATGTGAGCATCAAAATAATGGCAGTAATATATTACAACCCATTAAGTAAAATAGAAATCCATGAGTTCCAACTGATGCAATAAATAAACAGCTTGAAAATTTAAGGAGAATGGTCTTACAGTACCTATCCACAAAATACAAGAGGGGAAAAAGAGTAACTTCACAATGGAGAAGCCTCGCAGATGTTGCCTTTATCAAGTGATCAAATTTAACATCACCAGCAATGGGACACATGGAAATCATGTGATAAGATGCAATGAAAGGAACAGAGCATCATTTCAGTGATATTTCTGCCCTGATACATAATCCAAATCTAACTGTGAAGAGTCCTCAGACAAACCTAAATTGATGGACAGCCTACAAAATAATTGGTTTGTTAACTTCAAAATTGTCAAGGTCATAAAGGTCCAGGAAAGCCTGAGGAATTGTTCCAGAAACAAAGGACACAACAACTAGCACATGACTTCAAATGGCTCCTTTTTTAATTGGGGGAATCTGGGTAAATCTGAATGGGGTCTAAGGATTAAATGATAGTGTAGTGTCAAAGTTAATTTCTCAATTTCGATGGATGTAGTGTGGTATTATAGGAGAGTGTCCTTATTTCTAGGAAATACATACAAGTGTTCAGAGATGATAGGGTACCAGGTTGGCAATGAATGCAAACTGGTCTGTGGGGCCGGGGGTGGTCTCTTATTTGTTGTAATTTCTTCTACGTTTTTTTTAAGTTGAAGTATAGTTGATTTACAATATTGTGTTAGGTTCAGATATACAACAAAGTGATTCAGTTATACATTTTTTCAGATTTTTTTCCACTAGAGGTTATTACAACATATTGAACATAGTTCCCAATACCATAGAGTAAATCCTTATTGTTTATCTATTTTATATATAGTAGTGTGTATCTGTTAACCCCATACTCCTAATTTATCCCTCCCTCCCCCCTTTCCCCTTTGGTAACCTTAAGTTTGTTTTCTACATCTGTGAGTCTGTTTCTGTTTTGTAAATAAATTCATGTGTATTCTTTTTTAGATTCCACGTACAAATGATATCATACGGTATTTGTCTTTGTCTGAGTGAAGACTTCACTCGGTATGATATTCTCTAGGTCCATCCATGTTGCTGCAAATGGCATTATTTCATTCTTTTTAATAGCTGTGTAATATTCCACAGTATATATACCACATCTTCTTTATCTGTTCATCTGTTGATGGACATTTAGGTTGCTTCCATGTCTTAGCCATTGTAAATAGTGTGGCTACAAACATTGGGGTGCATGCGTCTTTTCGAATTAGAGTTTTTGTCTTTTCCAGATATATGCCCAGGAGTGGGATTGTAGATCATATGGTAGCTCTATTTTTAGATTTTTAAGGAATATCCACACTGTTTTCCATAGTGGCTGCACCAATTTACATTCCCACCAACAGTGTAGGAAGGTTCCCTTTTCTCCACATCCTCTGCAGCATTTATTATTTGTAGACTTTTTGATGATGGCCATCCTGACCAGTGTGAGGTGATACCTCATTATAGTTTTGATTTGCATTTCTCTAATAATTAGCAACGTTGAGCATCTTTTCATGTGCCTGTTGACCAATCTGTATGTCTTCTCTGGAGAATGTCTATTTAGGTCTTCTGTCCACTTTTTGATTGGGTTGTTTGTTTTTTTCATATGGAGTTGTATGAGCTGTTTGTATATTTTGGAAATTAACCCCTTGTCAGTCTCATCATTTGCAAATATTTTCTCCCATTCTGTAGGTTGTATTTTCTTCTATGTTTAAGAAAAAAAAATGTTTTTAACCTGTAATGGGCAGAGTCCAACGTGGCTATGGAAGGCATGAGCCCTTTCAGAAGGTGAATAGGGAGTGTCACTCAGAAAGGACATTTGCACTGAGATATACAAGAGAAAGAGCAAACACACAAAAATCCAAGGGGTAGAGATGGCAATTATGATGCTGATTGTACAAGAAAACACTACCATCATCTAACTCTTATACAATCTTACTGAGTGCAAAGCAACGGTCTAAGTGCTTTCCATATTTTAACTCACTTATTCCTCACAACAACCTTATGTAGCATTATTAAGTATTATCAAGTAAAGGACTTCCCTGGTGGTCCACTGGTTAAGACTCCATGCTTCCACTGCAGGGGGCACGGGTTCGATCCCTGGTTGGGGAAGTTGCACATGCTGCTGCGGTGCAGCCAAAAAAACCCAAAAAACTCTTAAAAACAAACAAAAAAAGTATTATCAAGTAGAATTATTATTACACCCAACTTAAAGATGAGGAAACTGAGACACAGAAAGTTTTCAGTAACTCACCCAGGTTAGTTAGTAGCATGACCAGGGTCTGAACACCAGTCTGGCTCCAGGGTCTATACTCAACTGTTACACCATCACAGCAACTCCAGGCAACTAACTGTAAGGATGCTGAGACAGGATGGAATCAGAACTGTTGGACCATCCTAGCCATGAAGACCGGCATAAGTGAGCGAGTGAATGAGTGGGGACAGTAAGAGAAGATGTAAGAAATGGAGGCAGGCCCATAGGTAAGAATCTGAATTTATCATTTGTCACGGGAATATGTTTCTGAAGCAGGGTGACTACTTAGTAGGCTGCCTCCTAGGCAGGATGGTGGCCTAGACCAAGTCAGTATCATAGGAGATGGAGAGCTCTGGCCAGAGAGAGTCAAGATTTATTTCTGAGGTAAAGCCAGTAGGACTTGGATGATTGTTCTAGAAAGCCAGGTTATGAGACCACCTTTTAAGCAAAACTGTATACACCATCCAAATTCCTTGGGTCAGACTGCATGCAGAAAGGTCACAGAATACTGCTGGTGGTTTTCTGTTGATGGTCATCTCACAATTCTTAAAAAAAAAAAAAAAAAAAAAAAGCACAAAGAATCCACCCCTGTCCTCTTATGAGGCCTTCAGTGACCCAATAATGGCTCATGGTTTACTGAGGCTATACCATGTTCAATTTATGTAACCATTTTCCCAGATAATAAACAATGTCCAACAGCTTTCTTCCATACAAAGAGAATCTCTCTCCCACCGACTGTCATCTCTTTTCCCGGAATCTCATCAAAGATTGTACCTCGCACTATAACTGGGAGGGTTTTAAATAGATAATTTAACCTTGAAAGAATGTTCATTTGACTCAACACATCCTTCCAATCTAAGAAACATACAAATTCCCTTTTACCTCAGCATGTCTTTCTTAATTGTGACAGCAGTGCCGAGAAATTCATTTTCAAAGAGCTGATTGAGCCACAAGGGAATATTAATACCTAAATACTGAAGCAATCCTGATGCTTTGCTTTAAAAAGGGAAGCTGGATTTGCTAGATGGCAAGATTCCAAAATGCCTCTGGTCTCTGCCTTAAAAAAAAAAAGTCTTTAGCATATTTTCATCTCTCTGCATTAAGTCAGAAAGTAAAAGGCAAGTTTATTTCTCTTAAAAATGAAAAAAATAAAAAAGTCCTTTGCTTTCTATTGCTGGTAATTGCATTTGCTAGAATGCTGCTAGGTTTTTTAGTGTCCTAGTCTAAAGGGTGTGATTTTCTTCAGTTTTGAATATGGAGGAATAAATGTTCTTTCCTTCACTTTTGAATATGGAGGAATAAATGTTCTTTCAACTCTGACAGCCTAAGTGTATTCCACTCTGCAGTGCTGACTATGGCTATAGAAATAGCGTTTCACATCCCAGATCTGAAATTATACCAGGGTGAGCACGGATAGCGAGGAAAGGAGGGAGCATGCGGGACAGCTCACCTGTTCTTTGTCAACCTCTCGTTCACGGCAAAGGCTGTTCCATCAAATGATTACAAGTACAAAAAAAAAATAATAATTCCAGGAACCAGAGAATTCAGAACAAGTAATAGGATCCCATCCCCCCGCCCCCCGAAGCTGATATCATCAAATTCTCTCACATGATTTACAACCTGGCAATCAATCTCTTTCCATTGATTATCCTGCTATTATGGGATGTAACTGCTCTCTGCCCATTCCAAGAATGCTAAAGTGTTGCACTGAGAATACACTAATGCACCTTTAATGCAGAGAAGACAGGAGGAAAAAAAAAAAAACCCAAGGAGCAAAACAGGCTGGAGAATGCATAAAGCTGAAGTTCCTTTCAAAAGCAGTGAAGAAGTTAACAGCTTTTCAGGGAGGCAGTCAGGCAATTCATGCCCAGCAGCTACCCGGGCTCAAAGCACTAAGTTTTCTAACTGGAAATAGGCCACGTACGCAGTGAACCAGAAGCATGTGGGCCCCTCACTTTGGACCATGGCCATAGGAGAAAAGAGTGCCTTAACCTGATCAAACTGCGGAATCGCCATGAATATTACTAAAAGATGCTTCTGATTCCAAGACGCTGGCCGGACAAGCTCTAGAGCCCTTATCACTGCATGGATTATAATGTGATTTACCAAAACCTTAATGCAAGGGTTGACAAACACTGATCCACTGTCTCCTTTTGTACAGTCTTCAAGCTAAGAATGGTTTATATATTTTTTTAATTTATTTTATTCATTTATTTATTATTTTTGGCTGTGTTGGGTCTTCGTTGCTGCACGCAGGCTTTCTGTAGTTGCACCGAGCGGGGGTTGCTCTTCATTGCAGCATGAGGGCTTCTCATTGCGGTGGCTTCTCTTACTGCGGAGCACAGGCTCTAAACACACCGGCTTCAGTAGTTGCAGCATGTGGGCTCAGTAGTTGTGGCTCGCGGGTTCTAGAGCACAGGCTCAGTAGTTGTGGCACACGGGCTTAGTCCCAGACCAGGGCTCAAACCTGTGTCTCCTGAATTGGCAGGCAGATTCTTAACCACTGAGCCACAAGGGAAGCCCTATATTTTTTAATGGTTAGGAAAAAAATCAAAGGAAGAATAATATCTTGTGACACAGGAAAAGTATATGAAATTCAAATTTCAGCATCCATAAATAAAGTCTCATCGGAACACCACCATGCCTGATCGCCGACATATCTCCCCGCTGGCTACTTCCAAGCTACATGGCAATGAGTAGGTACAGCTGCGATATACGGCCCAGAAAGACAAAAATCTCTACCTGGCTCTTGACAGAAAATGTTTGCCGTCGCCTGCCTTAATTCACCCACAAATTTCAGGAAAACAGCTCCAAACAAACTAAAGGCCCACTAGAAAATCATGAAAGAAAAATTGTCCTTTACCATCTAAATAAGTCTCCTTTCTCAGAAAACTCGGCAGAAACGGCACAATGTACATAAAGTTCCCAGAAAAGCTTTTAAGTTTGCTGACCTAGTAGCCAAGACGGTGATTTGAAATAAAGCAGGAAAAAGACGAAAATAAAAAATGACAAGGAAGGCACTGTGCTGGTCTCTTTACATACAGGATTCCATTTGATGGGCACAGCAAGGTTCTGAGGAATGGCTGTCCCCATTTTACAGATGAGGAGATTGAGCCCAGGAGAGGCTGTCTAATGTCCTCACAAGGTCACGGCAGTGCCTGTGTCTTCAGAGCTGGAGCACACGTTTTGTCGGCTCTGAACCCCATACTTTTTTTTTTTTTTTTTTTTTTTGCGGTACGCGGGCCTCTCACTGTTGTGGCCTCTCCCGTTGTGGAGCACAGGCTCCGGACGCGCAGGCTCAGCGGCCATGGCTCACGGGCCCAGCCGCTCCGCGGCATGTGGGATCTTCCCGGACTGGGGCACGAGCCCGTGTCCCCTGCATCGGCAGGCGGACTCTCAACCACTGCGCCACCAGGGAAGCCCGGAACGCCATACTTTTAACTATCAGAGGTGCCTAGAATTCCTGTTCAAAAACTCATACTACTTTTGCCATTCGGAGAAAAAGAATGAAATGGTAAGAGAATAAATAACATTTAAGTGAATGAAACGAGAGATCTCTCTACCTTTGAAAGGAAGGGCCATTTAACAGACAAACGTTTGTCTTATTAAATGCTGCATGCTTTAGTGTTGAGCTCTTAAGTAACAATCAGTTCCTGTACTTACTATCACCCTGAGTACAGCCAAATCTATCTAGGCAAACGCACTATATAATCTCTTTATCCACCTGCTATGAAGACTGCTGGCTACAACCCAGCATCCTGGCCCTATGGAGACTCCTTCCCCCATGCTTGCTTCCCAGGGCAATTTTTTATATCCAGCAATAAATCACTCATAATCTAAGAGACAGTGACACTACATCTACCAAATGATTCAAGTCTTCCAAAATCTCTTAACAAAGCCAGTTGATAACAGCCAGTAGCAGCAGCCTTGCAGATTCTATTACAATTATTGTGACGATGCCTAGTACCAAGTACACAGAGCACTGACAGTGTCCCAGGCACTGTTACAAGCACTTTAAATGGACTCATGTATTAAACTGTTAATCCGCACATCCCTACAAGGTCAGCACTACAGTTACTTTTATTTTAGGGATCAGGAAGCTGAGGCAAAAAGAAATTAAGCAATTTGCCAAGGTCCCATAGCCAGTAGGTGGCAGAGCTGGGATTCCAACCCAGGCTGCACGGATGGGAGTTGATACTTTAACACACACCTCACTGCCTCTCCATACTAGGTCAAATAAAAACATTTAAATGTGAAAATCTATTACGCATAACCAGGCTTATCTGTATTATTAATAGTAGAAGGGCCGTCTTTAATTGTTAACTCATTGTAAATAGACTGGGAAGAATAACCGACATGAACTGATAGAAATAAAACATTTTCTTAAAAATGCAATGTTATTTCTTATCTGAAAAAAGAGTAGGAAATATCTGGACTGTTTAGAGCTGATGAGGGGCTTCCGGCTGATTTACCTTCACAGTAAAGGTCAGGCAGGGACCCCTTTCTGTTCTGTACTCTTCCAAGAGCATGAAACTTTTTGGATTATGTTAAACCCAACTCAGCCTTTCCTCGACGGGTGAGGCTCTTTCCGTAATGAAAGCTTATAAACCTGAAGAATAATTTTCATAAGTGGTAACGGTCATAGTTTCATTATTATTAATCCATCTCACACTCTACAGAGACCAAAGGCCTTGATAACATGTTCGGGCTGAATCTGACCACAAACCACTGATGGCAAACACACGGTATGCTCCCCACTCCTCACTCTGAACCCCCTTTCCCCTTGGTGGGTGTAACTGACCATGCTCCCCTTCCCCATGGAGCCTATCCTTCTCAACAGAAGGATGGAGTATTATCTTGGATAACACTGGACCAAGTCAAGCGGCCAATAGCAAGGGATCAGAGTAAAGACATAAGACATCCTTCCATCACCTAACCCTACATCAGTGACAGCCCAGCCCAGCATCCAGGGAAGGCCTCCCTCATCACCAATAGTCCACTGGGTCTAGAAATGGACTGGGGTCCTTTCCCTGGTCAGCTTCTCAGGCTGACTTATACTGAATTTATTATCTCACATAAAAAGTCCAGTGGAAGGACAGGCTTCAGGGCTGGCTGAGTCAGCAGCTCAAAGGTATCAACAAGAATCCAGCTTCTTCCCTTCCTTTCCAGGCCAGCCCTCCTGGAAATATGACTCCACCCTCAGGCCAGCGCCGGGACAGCTGCAGCCCTTGCGGGTGGCACATTCTGACAGCACCCACAGCAAGTAGAGACCACAGCTTCCCTGGCTTCAAGGCAAACTGCAGCTTTCCATGGGAGGGCCCAGCGGGCACATATGCCCATTCCACTGGACAAACTCAGATCACATGGCCAGTCCTGAACCAATCACTAGTTAGGGATGTAAACCAAATAAACCCAACTGTGGAACTAGGGTTTAGCTACATGGCTTCACAGAGAAGGGTGGACACCTGTATAAAACGAAGGTTCTATTAGGAAGAAAGAGACGGAGGCTGCAAAGCAGTCAAACAGGCCTTCTGTCCTGGGCAAAACGCAGACCAGAGATCAAAATTAGCCAGTCAGACGACAAGTCTAGCCAAAAGACAATTACTTCAGCCTTCGTGGTGTACTAAAAACTGAAGTCATTAGCCAAATTTAAAATTGGGAGGAATGAGGTGAACTCAGGACCTCTAGTTTCCCTTGAAACACTGGAATGATCTAACACTGGCTCAGATTCCAACAGGGTGGCAATCAGCCCCAGCCAAATGGTGTTGGCCCTGGAGAAAGGCAAACTGCGTCCAGTTCTCTAAAGTGTGCCCAGCCCTGGCTCTCCTACCTTATTAGTTTGCTTCAGTTTCCTGGGCCCAGCTGGCATTCATTAGACTTTGCAACCTCCGTATTGGCCACCAAAGAAACCACTGGAGAAAGCGGGCCCTCAAACTGATAAAACCCAACAAGGAGAACATCCACCTCCAGGCTGATTCACAGGGAATTTAATTCTAAGGAGAAGCAAGAGACAGAAGTTCACATTCAAAAATGTCTAGCTACATTCTCAGACCCCCAGAAAAAAGTCATGTAAGATTTAAAGAGTCTGTAGACCTGTCCTTTGGTGGTAAAGAAGAATCGTATAAAATGAGAGCGTCAGCATGCTCCAGGTCTGTGCAGCCTCAGATTTGGTGCAACGTTTGATGCATCCGGCTAGGAATTGGCCCCAGGCATTTCACTTTTAATGAATCCCAAAGAACACAGTTTGATCCGACTTCTGAATTCATGTGGCATTTTCTCAGGACAATATTCATAAGTCTTTAAAGGAGGCCCATGTCAAGAAGACGGAAGATTTACACTAAAAAACCTGCCAGGGATGGCCACTTCCTCAAAGCTTGTATTTCACAGGTGGCTGTCCACACCACTTCTGTTTTACCAGCGATGGTACTGAGGAAGGAGGGATGAGGAATACCAATATCACTCCAGGGTCCAAAGCGGGTGTTCGTTATTTTCACCCGTTCAGGGCTCCTTCTCTCTTCTCTTGGCAAAGACCCCTCTTTCCTAAGAGAAAGCCACTCCAAGAAGCTAAGGTTGGGGAGTTCACTTCTACCTCAGTCACAGTGGTGGGGACATTTTCTGAGCCTGTCCAGTTACTGGCCCAGCCAAATGCAACCCAAGTCTTGATAATTAACAGTAAGACATGATGTCTAGACTCAGGAAGATTTTTTCTCTTTACAAATATGGAGCTATGTAGATAAAGTCTGCAGGTGTTAGGGGATTGAAGGTGGCCATCTAGCAACATCAAAAGATGTGTTTGCCAAAAAAGGGTAGTTTAAAAAAGAAAAGAAAGCCCTGATACATGGGTGGAGGACCTGGATCCAGCCATGCCTGAACCCAGTATGCCCTTGCATTTTATGGTACCAGTAAGTTCTTCTATCTACTTGAGCTACTTTGGGTTGATTTCTCTCCCTTCCAACTGAAACTTCAATTCAGTGTTCCCTTAATTTTTTGAAATTAAGACTATTTAAGTAACAGAAAACAAAGGCATCAGAGATTGAGGCCAGAGAGCTGGCACTCTATGCAAACAATCTGAAGAAATAGCTTTACACTAAGTCCAAGGATGGGTAAAGCAGAAGCTAGTCATACAAAGCCAGCCACAGTTTATGCATTCAAACCATGGTGAACTCAAACCATGAATTGTTCATGAACCGCGTGGACATACCTGGCTAAGGTAAGGGAGAGAATAAGTGAGAAAAACATGGATCCAAACCCAAAGGGGTGGAAAAGTCTGAGGGAAATCCCAGATATGGTAGGAGAATTCCAAGTGGGCCTCCATGACTGTCACTCCTTGGGTTACATCCTGTATAATCCCCCTGTCCCTTGAGTAGGGGCAGAACCTATGGTTTTCTTAAAACTGGCAAAGGTGAAGGGATTTTGTAGATATAATTAATATCCCTAATCAGCTGACCTTAATTTAATGAATAGGGAATCCATCCTGGGTGGGGCTGATGGGAAGCAGCAGAGTTCCTCTTCTCTTGGCCTTGAAGAAGCAAACCCCCATGTTGTGAAGATGGCCACACACAGGCAAAGGCAGCAGCCTTTAGAAGCTGAGGCCTCAGTCCTACAAAGAAGTGAATTCTGCCAACCACTGCGAACTTGGAAGAGGACCCTGAGTCTCAGATGAGATCACAGCCCTGGCCCACTCCTTGATTTCAGCCTGAGCAGAAGACCCAACTAATTCCCAGACTCAGGACCCATGGAAACTGTGACGTAATAAACACGTTAAGTCGCTGAGTGTGTGGTGATTTGTTACACAACAACGGGAGACAGTGCACCAGACAGGCTAAGGACTAACCAGGAAAATGGCAGAGACAGGTGGGACCTGGTGACCTTTTTTTTTTTTGCCGGTACGCGGGCCTCTCACCGTTGTGGCCTCTCCCGTTGCGGAGCACAGGCTCCGGACGCGCAGGCTCAGCGGCCATGGCTCACGGGCCCAGCCGCTCTGCGGCGTGTGGGATCCTCCCGGACCAGGGCACAAACCCGTGTCCCCCGCATCGGCAGGCGGACTCTCAACCACTGCGCCACCAGGGAAGCCCTCTGGTGACCTTTTAAGGAAGCATGCCTGCAGAGGGCTTTAAAGCCTCCTACTTCGGAAACGTGAGCTGTTAATACCCATTTACAACTCACAACTCATCCCTCAGCACAGTCCTTGGCACATGATCAGGGCTCTCTCAGTACTTACTAAGTGGATGGGGGAAGAAATAGATGCACAACTAACATCTCAACCAAAGAGAAAGATGAGGAGTGGGATGGGCCCATTTATCAGACGTGGCATTTGCTGAAGGACATTGTAGGGCTAACAAGAAGGGTCTTTGGTCCAGGGAGACCGGGCTCCTATCTCAGTTGTCCCCTTTATCAGCTCTGTGATCCTGGCCGGTGAACACAGTTCACCTTATGGCCCTACAGTTTCACTTTCTCATCTACACAGACTAACAATTCAAAAATCTGTCAAGAGGACTAAATTAAGCAACACATATATAAGGACACCAGCACTGGTGCCTGATTCTGCAAGATGTTTTATAAAAATTAGCTTTCTTCTTCTCTCCCACTCTGCCACAAGTAACCCTTCATGTGGCTTTGGTACAGCTAATGAAGTTCTGGGGAAACAAAACTCATGACAAGTAAGTTGACAAAAGGGTGTGGTATCGGGTCCAAATACTTAATACGCTGACTAGGACAATTACTACAATTTGCCCGGACCCCAATTCAAATTTGTTAAATAAGAATAATGGCACCTACATTATAAGGTGGTTAATAAGGTTAAATGAGAACATATGTGAGGAAAAAATAAAACTAGTACATAGTTAGCCACTAAAATTATTATACATGTGGGCTCTTATGTTTAATTTCATTATTTGAGCTGGCAAAGGCAAGGTCTCCCAATAGGTAATATAAGGCCATTGGAGGACTTTGGGGATTGAACTGTGTCCCCACAAAAAGATTTGTTAAAGTCCTAGCTTCCAGCACTTCAGATGTGACCGTATTTGGAAATAGAGCCATTGCAGATGTAATTAGTTAAAATGAGGCTACACTGGGATAGGTTGGGCCCTTAATCCAATATGATTGGTGTCCTTATAATAAGCAGTAAGAGACACAGAAGGAAGATGGCCATGTGAAGACAGACACAGGGAGAACGCGCTGTGAAGATGTAGGCAGAGATTGGAATGATGCACCTATAAGCCAAGGAATGCCACGGATTGGTGGCAAAGGCCAGAAACCAAGAAGTGGCAAGAAACAGGCTCAGAGCCTCCAAAAAGGAACCAACCCAACCGACACCTTGACCTTGGACTTCCTGACCCCAGAACTATGAAGCAATACATTTTTGTTGTTTTAAGCCACCTAGTTTCTGGTACTTTGTTATGGCAGCCCTAGCAAACTAATAAGGAAGATGGCCCCAGTCAGTGGTGTATTTGTAAATGTTTACCATCCAGCTCTGGGAGGGGGTTGGTGTGTAGTATTTGCTGATGACCATGGTGTAAATATTCCCACCATGGCTAATGTCAACCTACCAATGTGACAGCACTAAATGTGAAGTAGAAAGGAAATGCACATCATCATACAGCATTTCTACCCTATAGATAAAACAGACGCTCAAGAGCACAGGCAAGAATAACATGTATTACAATAATTCTAAGTGATGAATTGGGGGGTATTTTTTATTTCTTAAGTATAATTTAATTGTAAGTTTACATAATATTTTGCTTTAAAAGACTGTGTTTAGGGAATTCCCTGGCAGTCCAGTGGTTAGGACTCCGAGCTTCCACTGCAGGTGGCATGGGTTCGATCCCTGGTCAGGGAACTAAGAGCCTGCAAGCCGAGCGGCGTGGCCAAAAATAAAAGAAATAGGATTGTGTTTAATAACCAGCTCAGAAAATTCCTGAGAACTTAACCACCAGTTTTCATGAACATACACAAGCAGCTCCCAGACCCCAGGCAAGGATGTGCAGAGGAGAAGGGAAGCACACAAAGCATAAATCCTCTACCCTCGCAGGTCTCGACTACTCCTGGCCCCGGGAGTATGGTCTTCAAACCCAAGCCCTTCTGCAGAAGAGGGGTCACGCTTTCTGTCTGATGGTAATAGACAGTGTTCGGTTAATTAAGCAGGTTTTAGTGCAGCTAAAACCCAGGGCCTATCTTCTCCCTGATCCCATAAAGCATTCGTGGCAGTTTGGGTATTAACCAATACAGGAGTAATTTGAAATCAATTTCCCCTCTCCTTGATGAATAATGGACTATTTAGTGTGACCTACAGAGAAAATTAGAAGCTCATGACCATGAGGCAGCCCCCTGGAGCCCCAGCCCAGGGCGCTCCGGGATTCCACCTCAAAGCGGGATGCTTGACTGGTACCACCACCGTGAGGAAGCTGATCTTCCTCTCCTCCGAACTATGTTATCCATCACCACCTCTCTCTTAATTACAAGGTGCCCAGGGGCCTATTTTATCCTTCTTTAATCAATACACGTAAATGAGCGGCAGCTATGAGCTAGGCACTCTGATGAGCGAGCAGGATGGATACAACCTCAGCCCCTCTGGCATGCACAGGCTGGCGAAAGGTGAGGGGTCCTGAAACAGGGGCCTAAGAACGTTCCCATTAACAGTCACGGAGAGACATCTGTCCAGTGAGCCAGCTGCATCTCGTAACCGTGGCTGGAATCCCACCACTGTTGCCTAGGCCCTTGATCCTGGGCAACTTTGGCCTCACTACAGTACCTGCTCTTATAGGGCTACTGTGGGGTCCCAGATTATGCAGGTGAGTGACCTATCTGTCCCTTCTGTTCCTGGACACCCCATGCTTAACTTTACCTCCTTCACACCCATACTAGATGTCAACTTTTTCCAACAAGGTCTATTTAAAACAGGTGGCAGCAACCCCCCTCCAAAAAGTCCCAGTTTCCCTCAACCTTCCTTCCTTCTTCCTGACACTGGTCACCTTCTAACGTGTTAGCTTGTTTACCCCACTAACACACTAGCCCCACAGAGACAGGTATTATTTGTTAGTTTTGCCACTTTTTCAAATACCTAAAATGGGCACAGCACACAGGAGGCACTCAAGAAATATGAAGGATGGGTGGATGCACGGATGGAGACTAAAAACTGTTCTGGAAGAGACTATATCTCACTGATCTTTGAATCTCCAACATCTTACACAAATTGCTATCAATTATTGTTGAATAAATGAACAAAAGAATACAGCATGCACAGTGATGTGAGCCCACAAATAACCTGAGATTACCAAAAGATATAATATCCTTACTTGTTCTAATTTCCCTCTAGGTGACAAAACTCATCACATGGCAAACATGCTCACATACCATGGTTTACCAATGTTTTCTCCAACTATGTCCTGGTTGAGGGAACTCAACTAAGGAAAGTACAGAGAGAGGCTGAAGCCTATATACCTTGATTCGATCAGAGAAGATCCTTTTTTTTTCTTTTTTGGCTGTGCAGCTCGGCATGGAGAATCTTAGCTCCCCGGCCAGGGATTGAACCCGTGCCCCTTGCAGTGGAAGCACAGAGTCTTAACCACTGAACTACCAGGGAAGTCCCCAGAGAAGATCCTTTTTAAAACCTATTTTATATATTTGAGATTTCAAGTACGATTGTTTTGGTTTCTCTCCCCCACATGGGAGAAGTTTTATTTATTTCATTTTTTTCTATATGCTTTTTTTGGTTAAGTATAATTGACATGCTTCTCTATGAGATCTAAAAAACAAGCTCACAGGTGCGGAGAACAGATTGTTGGTTGCCAGAGGCGGGCAGTGAGGGGTGGGAGAAATGAGTGAAGGGGGATCAAAAGGTACAAACTTCCAGTTATAAAATAAATAAGTCCTGGGGATATAATGTACAACGTGGTAACTACAGTTAATAATACTGTACTGCATATTTGAAAGTTGCTAAGGAAGTAGATCTTAAAAGTCCTCATCAAATAAGGTATTATTTGCAAAACAGGTTCCACGGCTGATGGTAGACTTGAAAATACTCAACTTGAAGACTTTGGCGGTTGGGGGTTCAGGGGTGGAGCGCATCATAACCAAACTTTCATTTAATTAGATAGATCACCAGCTGCGGTAGTGAGGTTACACTCAAAAGTCAGTGTGGGCTTCCCTGGTGGCGCAGTGGTTGAGAGTCCACCTGCCGAAGCAGGGGACGCGGGTTCGTGCCCCGATCCGGGAAGATCCCACGTGCCGCGGAGTGGCTGGGCCCATGAGCCATGGCCGCTGGGCCTGTGCGTCCGGGGCCTGTGCGTCCGGAGCCTGTGCTCCGCGACGGGAGAGGCCGCAGCAGTGGAAGGCCCGCGTACCGCAAAAAAAAAAAAAAAAAAAAAAGTCAGTGTATAAGGTTTTAGCAAGAGTCAGAATTACCATTGACAAATCCCTTGAATCACCCAAAAAGTACAGTATGTCTTTTATGTTATGATATAGTACATATATTGTGTAATGCCAACATCTGTCCCCCAATGAGCATAATTAAAGTACATCAAAGTCTTCATGCAGGTGACTACAGATTAGAATTGTAATGTTTTTCGATACCCAAAAGAAAACAGAAAATGAGTAGAAGATTCCAAAGTGTTCCTGCTCGTCTACAGGGTTTACTCTCTTCTATTCCATTATAGTCTCTACAAGCTTCATAAACACGAATACATTTGTCTGCTATGGTAAGGAACATAGGATATGTGAAAGCACCTAAAAAAAAAACTGTAGAACACAGTATATGCTTACTCATTTTGAAGCTGTAGGTTGCTTGATTGAAACCACTCTGACTTGAGATTTTAGAGACACAAAACCAGCCATCTTATCCTTCTGTTATGAGTTGAACTGTGTTCTGCAAATTCATACATCCCAACCCCAGTACCAAACCCCCAGTACCTCAGAATGTGACCTCAGTTAGAAATAGGGTCATCACAGACGTAATTAAAGATGAAGTCATTAGAGTGGAGCCTAATCCAATACAACTAGTGTCCTTATCAAAAGGGGAAATGGGCACATAGGGAGAACACCAAGTGAACTTCTTCTCACCATGAAGGCAAAGATCAAGGTGATGTTTCTACAAGCTAAGGAACGCCAAAGATTGGCAGCAAACCACCAGGGAACCGATTCTTCTCATAGCCTTCAGAAGGAACCAATCCCGTGCACACTTTGATCTCGGATTTCTAGCCTATGAGACAATACATTTCTATTTATTTAAGGCACCCACACTGTGGTACCCTGTTACTGCAGCCCTAGCAAACTAACACAACAACCAAGTTCACATTTTCTCCTGCGGTCCCACGACAGGCCATTGCGCCCAAGCTTTTGGGCACTTGTCTCATGACTCTAAGTGGAGTTACAAATTTAACTCATTCATGAGTTGAGTGTGTCTGATATATCGCCACTCTATCATCCACTAATAAACCTTAAAGTAAGAGACAGGAAGGGGGCAGCACACGATGACCAACTCCATGTCCTGGTTCACAGATAAGAAAAGGAGTCTCCAAGGGAACAAGACAGAGATGCAAGCGGCACTGCCTCACTCAAGCAAGAAAAGCCTTTCTTCTCAATTCCTCTACTTTGTTGGCCCACTCCTTTTCTTCCCGTGGTGAATAAAAACACCCAAGGGGAAACGCGAACCCATTCATCAACATTCCTGGCCAGACAGCCAGCAGCTTAATGGCTTTATCGATTCCTTGTTTTGCTCTACATTATGTGTTACGTTGGCTCAAGCAGTCCATACAAGAAGAATCAAGATGGCATTATTTCATTTTAAGCTCGTTACCACTGAGACCAGTCAAACCTGAACAGAAGTAGCTGAGTTTCAAAACAAGCATGTGCAAAATTTCTATTCTTTTGCATGCCAGTGGTCCTTTCCACGACCAATGCCCCTTGGTTCCAAAGCCCTATCTTAGCTGGTAAAGAAAAACAAATTGTGGCAACAACTGCGCCCTTTAAGTGGATTTTTCATGCTAGAATAATGTTTTGTTTTGTTTGATACTCCAAGATAACGGTTCCAAAAGCTTTTTTTTAATTAATTAACTAATTAATTTTGGCCGCACTGGGTCTTCGTTGCTGTGCGCGGGCTTTCTCTAGTTGCGGTGAGCGGGGGCTACTCTTCGTTACAGTGTGTGGGCTTCTCATTACAGTGGCTTCTCTTGTTATGGAGCACAGGCTCTAAGCACTCGGGCTTCAGTAGTTGTGGCAAGCAGGCTCTAGAGCACAGGCTCAGTAGTTGTGGCGCACGGGCTTAGCTGCTCCGCGGCATGTGGGATTTTCCCGGCCCAGGACTCAAACCTGTGTCCCCTGCGTTGGCAGGCGGATTCTTAACCACTGCACCACCAGGAAAGTCCCTCCCACTGTGGCCTTGAATGAGTCTAGGAACCCCCCAGACCTCAGTATCCTCATCAGAAAGGAGAGAAGGGCTGGCCTACATCAAAAACAAATACCTGTTGTAAAGCTTAAGAAGGCAAGGTCTCATGAGCAGCCCCCTAATCATTTGTCAAATAAATAAGGCATTTTATATGTTTCACATTCCGTGCTTCAACAAGAAAAATGAGATTCGAAGAAAGGATTCTGTGCTTTAAAAAAAAGTTTGAAAACGACTGGTGAAATTTGGTCTTTTGTTTTGGTGGTGTTTTTTTCTTTTTTTTCAAAAATAATCCTGTTGGGCTTCCCTGGTGGCGCAGTGGTTGAGAGTCCACCTGCCGATGCGGGGGACACGGGTTCGTGCCCCGGTCCGGGAAGATCCCACATGCCACAGAGCGGCTGGGCCCGTGAGCCATGGCCGCTGAGCCTGCGCGTCCAGAGCCTGTGCTCCGCAACGGGAGAGGCCGCAACGGTGAGAGGCCTGCGTACCGCAAAAAAAAAAAAAAAAAATCCTGTTACTTGTAGAAATGAATGTGTATATTGTTTCACACTTATTAAATATTGTGAACTTTAAGATTCCACTTATTTTTAAGCTAAATGTGGATATCCAATGTCTTCACATACAGAGAGAAAATGAAGTTGAGACTAATTTTAGGAGGGTTCAAGAATGAGGAGGGGACCACAGATGCATATTGGCCTTAACCTAAGCATTTCAAGCCAAGCAATTTTTGAAGACTTTCTGCCTTGAGATATTTTTTGGCCAATGTTACTGAAAACTATTCCTAAAAGCATACATTTTCCACACCTGCTGCAACCAGTCAGATTGAAAGTGTTAAAACTTGTTTTCAAAACCACTTGTGCACATGCCTAGATAGGTTTTGCCTTGAAGGTGTATAAATTAAATTAAAAGAAAAGCTTTCCTTTTCAAAAATATTTTTAATTTTCAAGTTTTGCTAAAGAACACAATGGTGCTAAATAAATTTTCTAATCTTTTACCCTGATGTGAACATAATCTAGACTTCTTACCCATTATATAAACCAGCTACCCAAACCTATAAAACTAATAAAGACTAAAACCCAGGGACTTCCCTGATGGTGCAGTGGGTAAGACTCCACGCTCCCAATGCAGGGGGCCTGGGTTCCATCACTGCTCAGGGAACTAGATCCTGCATACTGCAACTTAAAAAAAAAAAAAAAAAAGATTCCGCACAGAGCAACAAAGATCCAGCGTGCCGCAACTAAGACCCAGCTCAGCCAAATAAATAAATAAATATTAAAAAAAAAAAAAAACACTAAAACCCAAATCCCATCCTGTATGGAAATCTTAGATACAGTTCTACCTAGAGCTAGACAGCCGCTTTGGGTATATAAATGGTACTCTGCTTACTAGCTTATGAATATATTATTTCATTTAGTAGAGGCATCAAGGCCTAGGGCCAAACTACCAAGTTATAAATGAAATTCTCTTTTACACCTTCCCTCAAGTAGCCATAAGAAATACCCCTTTACCCAGGTTCTGGCGCCCTAGTCCCTTTCCTGTGTCCGCAACATTGTTGACACTGCTTGGAGAACACCCAAACTTTGAGGGCACATTCCCAGCTGGAAGAAAAGACATGCTGGGCTTTCCATCGTTTTACTTAGTTAATTTCTCTGAGCGGTAACACTATATAAAGGGTATATAATCAGACTGTTCTCCCCATCTGCAAAAGATACAAAGACAATGAATAAAATTCTTAAAATGTGAATGACTGTGCTGATCCCACCATCCTCCTATGGTGGAAACAATCGGTGCATCCACAAACACAGATGGCAAAACTTCTACATTCAGGCTACAAAGCAAACACCCCACCTCTTGCTCAGTTCTGTCCAGGGAGCTGCGAGATTATCACTGTGCTCTGTATACAGGCACGTGTATGGAGCGTGTCCAGGTGAAAACCAAAAAACGCAGACTATCATCTGTGTGTTTGGACTAAATGACAAACATCTGTAAACAGACAGGCTTTCTCACTTTTCACCCAGATTACGAAAAGCTCCTTCATTTTCCCACAACAGATTAAAAATGGTTTTAAAAAAAAAAGAAAAGTATTAATTGTAACAATTCCCTGTCCACGTCAGACCTTAGCTATGCTTCGATCAGGCCAATTTTGTTGTAACATCGTGTTTCTTCCTGTAAGCTATTTCCCCAAACATGCTGTGCAGATTTCTCTGTCATGCTTTATTGATAAGAGTCGGGCTTGAAAGCAGGGCTGCCAGGTTATTACCATAGTATAATTTACAGACATGCAAAGTGCTGATGGATGTTGGCTGCACTCTCACGACCCACCAAACAGCGGATCTGAGGCTTAAACTGCTGCACCAAGGACTTGGCACAAAGGAGTCACTTAATAAATATTTGCCAAACTAACGCTCTACCTGACAAACACAAAACATCATCCAGTCCTGGGTGTGCTTCAACAGAAATAATTGACTTGGATGAGGGAGAGGGTGTGTGAAGAGGGGGTGGTCAGGCAGCCCTCGGAAGCAGCAGCGTGTGCAATCACTGCCTCTCTTCTGCCTGGACTCCCGATATCTGATCACTACAATTAAGGCCTGAGCTACTTTACTTGAGCCTGTCAGCACATCAGCCACCAAGTCGATTCATACTTGGTCTGCTCAGAATGGAAGAATGCCTTTGTCACTAACAACCCACAGCTGCACCCTGCACCGGCAGAGATGCAGGGCTCTGCACAGTCATCCCCTGGTGCCCCCCTCCTCCCAGATGAGCATTTTCACCCTCTCTTTGTGTTTAAATCCATTTTGGTCCACGGCATTCTGATTAGTTGGTGCTGGGCAGAGAACAGGCTTCCAAAGACTTGTTGATTCCATCCAAATATTCAGAAACAGGCTGGAGACAATCAAGAACGAGGCTTTCCTGGTATACGGTTTAGACTCTGGTTTCAAAACTGTATTTTTTAAAAAGTAATTTTATCAATCAATGCACACTTATGACACGCCACAGTGAACACCCTGAGATGCATTCTATTTTTTAAACTCAGCTGTCCATCTGCTGCCGACATTGCTGATAAAGCTCTAAGTGATTAAGGAAAACAGAGAATTCATTTGCTGTGATAATACAGAGATCTGTGTATCTTTCCAATTGCCTTCAAGGTTGAAAGAAATGAGGTCTTGATGAATACCAGGTAGCTATTAATTAGATTTAGTAGCAACAAAATAGTTTTCAAGCACTTTAAAGAACTGAGAACAGGGACTTCCCTGGTGGCGCAGTGGTTAAGAATCCGCCTGCCAATGCAGGCGACACGGGTTCGAACGCTGGTCCGGGAAGATCCCACATGCCGTGTAGCAACTAAGCCCATGCGTCACACCTACTGAGCCTGCGCTCTAGAGCCCGCGAGCCACAACTACTGAGCCCACGTGCTACAACTACTGAAGCCCACTCACCTAGAGCCCGTGCTCTGCAACAAGAGAAGCCACTGCAATGAGAAGCCCGTGCACCGCAACGAAGAGTAGCCCCCGCTCACCGCAACTAGAGAAAGCCCGTGCACAGCAACGAAGACCCAATGCAGCCAAAAATAAATAAATTTAAAAAGAAATTAAAAAACAAAAAAGAACTGAGAAAAGCTACTGAGCTCAGCAGAATTCTTCTGTGTTTTGGTTTCCCTGACCCACTTTTCCAATTCCTCTCATTAAAAATGCTTCCATCTGAAAAGAAATGAAGAGAGCAAGAACAAGAACTGAAGAGCAAATGCAAGTGATTATTATAAAGACCTCATTCATCTAACCCCAATTTTCAAAACCCATTTCATTTTGTTTGGCTAAGAAAAGGAGAACTGTATATATACACAGCTTACTTTTAAGGAGTAGACTTTAAGTCTGAAGCAGTAATTCCTACCTGTGTCACTACAGCTGCTTTCACAGTGAGGAAAATTTGGACCACCTTTTTTCCTTTTTTTGTAATTTAATTATTTTTACCTAGTTGGCAAAGGAAATGCTGATTCCTGGGCCAAAGGAAAGTAGAGAGCTCCCTAAAAGCAATTCACTTCAGTGGGGCCTTTCCTGACATACACTGTTTTAGGGTTCCAAAGGTGTCTGTCCTGATGGGGGGTCAGAGGTACCTGTGGTGTTTGTGGGGAAATGTTGCACAGAGGGGGTGTACAGATGGGGGCCAGGTGGCCCTGACTTCTCAAAAATTTTCCATGTGTATAGGAATCGCTTGGGGAGTCTTGCTAAGTACAGATCTAGAGTGGAGGTTGAGCCTCTAAGATTCTGCAGTTCTAACAGGTTCCCAGGTGATGCTGACGCTGCAGATCAGAGGATGACACTTTGACTAGTAAGCTGTGGAACAGCCTAGAATAACTACCCTGTGTTGGTTTTGCCTGCTTAGCATCCACTGTGGGACTGCAGAGAACCAATCAGACTTCAGGGAGGTAAGAGGGTGGTTTTTTTTTTTCCTTTTTCCCCCCCAGCTTTATTGGCGTGTCTTGACAAAGAGAAGGTGATTTTCAAAGACAGTGTATCAAGTTGACAAGATGGGCAGATCCAGCCCCTTTCTCCAAAGATGGGTATTTCTTACAATTATTACTAAGAAAATAATTTAAAATCATTTTGGCTAGGTATAAACTTTATATAAAAACAAAACTGGTATGCTGCAGTATCCACTTGCTCTGGCACAGTTTAAAAGCTCCAGAGAAAGGGACAATTCAGGCATGTTTTGTTTTGTTTTTTCTCCAGTGCCTCTTACAGAGGCAACTCCAAGAAGTTTCTCTGTCTCCTTTAGACTCATCCAACATGTTGTGTATGCTCATGTAGTTACATGTCAGTTTCCAGGCCCTGAGTGCTCTGAACATGAGAGCATGTCCTAGTTACCCTTTCTAATCTCAGCACCAAGCTCAACAAGTGGGACAGAGCAGAGAATTAACAATTAGCACTTGTAAGTGTCAGGCAGTGTGGGTGGCCCTTCACATCCATCACCTTCTGGATTCTCACCTTCCAGGAATGATTCCCAAGGATCCTCATGGAAACTCGGGTTCAGAGCAGGCTGACTGACTTAGCTTAGGTTCTTTCTAGTCCCTCTACACCCTCATTGCCCTCCCCCCTCTTCCTACTGCCTATTCAACTAGTTTCCACATCACTCACCTGGAGGTGGATGCCACCAGCCCCCCTCCTGCTAAGACAGGTTAGCATTAAGGCAAGGATGCCCGGGCAAATCCGACACATCTCTGTCACTCCACAACAAACCGAGGGAAGAAAATTCATCAAGGGGGTAGTGACACAGTATGTGGGACATCCCTGGATTCGTGTACATTTGACCTGCAAATACCACAGTAAGCTTATCCTCTTGCCCTCTCAACCTCCAAAAAGAAAGAAAAGGAAACAATATGCACAAGAAGCAAGGCTAAGCAGACCAGCTGCGGGAAGCAGAATCACACCCTCGTGTGTCCAGGACCAGAGGGAGGGACAGAGTAGCCAAGACCCCCATTTCTATTAACCTATGACCCAGCAGTTCCAATTCTCTGTATCGACCCTAAACCAATACTGGCAAACAAGCACAAAGAGGTACGTATAAAGACTGTTCTCTGTCAAGTGACCTTAGTGACCACCAGCAGGAAAATAGCTCACTACCTCCACAGCCTACTCTTTCTTTTTCTTTCTTTATATATATATATATATATATATATATATATACACACACATATATATATATTTGTTTGGCTGTGCCAGGTCTTAGTTGCAGCACGGGGGATCTTCACTGCCACGTGCAGGATCTTCAGCTGTGGCATGTGGGATCTTTAGCTGCAGCATGTGGGCTCTTAGTTGTGGCACGTGGGATCTAGTTCCCTGACCAGGGATCAAACCTGGGCCCCTTGCATTGGGAGCGTGGAGTCTTAGCCACTGGACCACCAGGGAAGCCCCGCACAGCCTGTTCTTAACAACGGAATAGTATACCGCAACTAAAAGGACTGTGGGTTTTTTCTTTTTTTATTTACTTGGCTGTGCCTGGTCTTAGTTGCAGCATGCAGGATCTTCATTGCTGCGTGTGGGATCTTCACTGCAGCATGCAGGATCTTTAGTTGCGGCATGTGGGATCTAGTTCCTCGACCAGGGATCGAACCCCGGCCCCCTGCATTGGGAGCACGGAGTCTTAACCACTGGACCACCAGGGAAGTCCCTAAAAGGACTGCGTTAAATGCATTATTAGGTATCAACAATGAAATACTTCTAAAAACCATTGTTGAACTCCCCCACCACAAAAAGCAGCAGAATGAATACAGTAAATTACTTCTGTAAAAATAATCTATGTATTTGTATAAGTATATGTAAACCTACTAAAATAGCTTCAAACTCTGGGGAGGCAGGATGAGAAGAAGTCAAAAGATTTAAGCTTTAGCTGAAACGTTCTAAGAAAGAACATATTCATATATTATATGCAATTTTTTTTAATTAAAGAAAAATATAAAGGCCAGGGGTGCCTCCCAGAACAGTAGGTGCTCCTTGCTCCTAGCCCATCATTTCTATCAGAAACAGAGGATGATAGCGTCCTGAGAAGGCACCTCTCCTTGGGACAGAGACGAGACAGACCCAGGCATTACCAAAGGACTGTGCAGTCCTCGGTCACCACTCACCAGAATATCCGAGAAGCCGTAGGTCTGACACACTGAGCACTTCCAGCCTCATCTCTCACTCCTGCCTCAACAACTTCCTGCCCCAGATGTCAAGGCTGTGGGACTCTCCCTCTAGCCCACCTTGAAGTAGCTGTTCTTGGCAAATCTAATCTAATGACTGACCCTGACCACACCCCCATATTCCACTTCCATTTTCCAGGCTGGGTTTGGGCATCCTCTCTCTAGCCATTCAACCATCCTCCAACACTTTACTAATCCCCGGGGCCCAGCATGCCAAAGACGCAGCAATGGGCAAGGCTATACCGGCTGCGCAGTCCAGCCTAGTGGCCTGGGCTACCTGCACCCATCCCCAACTCACCCCAGCAATCGCCTAACTTCTCCAAGGCCAGGATAAGCCTGAACCACCAAGAGCCAAGGTGCAAAACAGCTGCTTTTAAAGTCTAACCCCTTCACTTACCAGCTATGTCTCTGGGTCAAATTTTACTCCCTGTGAAGCTCCGGGGTCCTCATTTTTGGATGGAGACAATATCCTGGAAGGAGATATCTTAGGAGACCCCTCCCTCATGGAGTTGTGGTGAGGATTAAATTAATACCCACATAGCTCTAAGTTCACGACCTGAAACACATCATTCAGCACGTGGTAGTTTCATTAATAACATGGTGTTAGAGGAGGAGTTGGCAAACATTTTCTGTAATGGGCCATAGAGTTGATATATTATATATATCAAGTAGTTTAAGCCTGCAGCTCAGACAGTACTCTCCTGCTTGTAAGCACATGGGAGTGGCTGTGCTACAATAAAACTTGATTTACTGACCTTCAATGTGAATGATGTATTTTCACCTGTCTCAAATTATTATGTTTTTAATCTTTTCAACAGTTCAAAAATGTAAAACATTCTTAGCACACTGGCTGTGCAAAAACAATCGGCAGGTCAGATTTGGGCCCAGGCTACAGTTTGCTGACCCCTGTGTTAGGGCAAATCCTATAAACTGGAGAGACCAAGAAATCCCAACCTATCAGGTAACAAGTTTTTTTTTTTTTTTTTTTTTGATGTTGGGGGTAGGAGTTTATTAATTTATTTTTGCTGTGTTGGGTCTTCGTTTCTGTGCGAGGGCTTTCTCTACTTGTGGCAAGCAGGGGCCACTCTTCATCGCGGTGCGCGGGCCTCTCACTATCGCAGCCTCTCTTGCTGCGGAGCACAAGCTCCAGACACGCAGGCTCAGTAGTTGCGGCTCACGGGCCTAGTTGCTCCGCGGCATGTGGGATCCTCCCAGACCAGGGCTCGAACCCATGTCCCCTGCATTGGCAGGCAGATTCTCAACCACTGCGCCACCAGGGAAGCCCAGGTAACAAGTTTTTCCTCCCTGTAGAGCTATAACTGCTGGCTGTTGCAGGAGTCTCCAGCGCTGGGCTACTTGAAGGAGAACAACAGAACACCTACGCATTCATATACATGTATTTATGTACATGCATGTACATATGTGTATATATATACATGAATAAATATACATATATAAATATGTGTGTATATAAATTATACACATATATAAACTTACACCTATATGTTTATATAATTACATACAAATATGTATATAAGTATTCATTTATCCTTCTTAACTTGTATTTGGGTAATGTTTTATGAGGTACATAACATCACACAGTACATCTATGCTATAGAATGAATTCTGTTCCCCAAAAAATTCATATGTTGAAGGCCTAACCCCCAGTTGATGGTATTTTAAAGTGGGACTTTTGGTAGGTAATTAGGTCATGAAGGTGGAGCCCCATGGCAGGATTAGTGCCCTTATAAGAAGAGTGCCCTCTCACTCTCTCTCTGCCATGTGAGGACACAGCAAGAAGACAGCCATCTGTCACCCAGGAAGAAGGGCCTCATAAGGAAACAAACTGGCCGGCACCTTGCTCTTGGACTTCCCAGCCTCCAGAACTGTAAGAAATTTCTGTTGTTTAAGCCACACAATCTGTGATATTTTGTTAAAGCAGCCCAAGCTGACTTATATAACCTATAATTTAGAGAAGTATGTATATTAGGGGTATATGATCAAAACTTTCTCCTCCCAATAAGAGTATCAGATCAAAAAGAGCTGAAGCATAAAGTTGGGGTAGAGGGAGAGCTGAGGCAAGTTCTACATGATCCTTCTCAGAAATAGGACACGCGTGTGCTTCCCTGGTGGTGCAGTGGTTAAGAATCCACCTGCCAATGCAGGGGACATGGGTTCAAGCCCTGGTCCGGGAAGATCCCACATGCCGCAGAGCAGCTAAGCCCGTGCGCCACAACTCCTGAGCCTGTGCTCTAGAGCCCGCGAGCCACAACTGCTGAGCCTGCGTGCCATAACTACTGAAGCCCACATGCCTAGAGCCCTTGCTCCGCAACAAAGACAAGCCACCGCGATGAGAAGCCCACGCACTGCAGTGAAGAGTAGTCCCCACTCACCTCAACTAGAGAAAGCCCGTGCACAACAATGAAGACCCAACGCAGACAAGAATAAATTAATTTTTTAAAAAAATAAAGAAATAGGACATGCAACTGCAATAAAGAACAAATGGTAACTGAATCCAATACTGAGAAAACATCACACAAATCCAACATGAGAGAGATTTTACAAAATAAGTGGCCTGTAGTCTTCAAAGGACAAGCTCATGAAAGACAAAGAAAGTCCCAAATTTAAGACTACAGAGGTAGGACAACCCCATGTAATGTGTGATCGTGTATTTGGATCCTAGACCAGAAAAAAGTTAAAAGTTTTTAAAAACTTAAAATTTTTGTTTTCCTATAAAGGACATTAGTAGGTGGGCTAATTGACTAAATTTGAGTAAGGTCTATAGATTAGATAATAGAACTCTACATTAATTTTCTGCTATGGATGATTGTATTACGCTTTTATAAGACGATGTCCTTGTTTTGAAGAAACACACCTTGAGGTATTTAAGGGTGAAGAGCAACATGGCTGCAACTTCCTCTCAAACTGTCCAGAAGAAAATAATGTGTGCGTGTGTGTCTGACAGAGAGAAGAGAGACAGAGAGAAGAGAGAAAGAGAAAGTAAACGTGGTAAACTTAATACTCGGGTAATGTGGGCAAAAGGGGATACAGAAATTCCTTGTACTATTTTTGCAACGTCTCAGGAAATCTGAAATCATTTCAAAATTTAAAAATCTAAGGCCTGGGGCTTCCCTGGTGGCGCAGTGGTTGAGAGTACGCCTGCCGATGCAGCGGACACGGGTTTGTGCCCCGGTCCGGGAAGATCCCACATGCCGCAGAGCGGCTGGGCCCATGAGCCTGCGCATCCAGAGCCCGTGCTCTGCAGCAGGAGAGACCACAACAGTGAGAGGCCTGCGTACCGCAAAAAAAAATCTAAGGCCCAAGAATCAATGATTCCAACAAGTTCTCCACTTAAAGACCTTATATAGACAGCATGCCTATTTGCTTTCTGTTGTTTCTATTTTACAAAATAATGGAAGGTGACGTTTGCCATTAATACTGTAAATAAGCTAAAATCAAGATGGTGTTTCATGTCACCATAGGACTAAAAAGAAGTTAAAATACCCTCAAGCCCTAACAGTGACACCATCACAGGCAACCTCCCTGCCCTGGGCACCCAACAGGTCAATCTCATTCCCTCTACATCCCTCCTGTGGGCAGAGGAGTGGAAGCAGGCAGACCTACCTGGGGGATACCTGGCACCACAAATGATAAGGAATAAACAAGGAGAGAAAAAGGTCACCCAGTCTGTTTCCTGATGTCGTGCCATTTCTATAACAACACTAGTGAAAGAATCACAGTAGATTCCTTCCAGGGAGGGGAGACTCCTCCTTCCCTCCCCCCAAAAGACAAATGGGAAACCCAGACCAAAAGGACTGTCTGGCTGCCTGGCCCCTCCCTGTAATTCCAGTCTGCTGATTCTCACGACCCTCCTGGCCTCATCACACGGCCAGTTCCTTCCCGGGAAGCCAGCCTCTCTCAAGAGTAGCAACTTTTTAGTACTGTCGGCCCTGCAGACAAGACAATTTTAGAAACTGTTGGTTCAAAGGAACAGAAGAAACAGCAGAGCTTTCGATTCCTATCAGTGACCTGGGGCAATCTGAGGTGACCACGATCTAAAACCATCCCTAAGTCCCCTGCACTTGAGAAGGTGCTCGCTGGTTGCCATACCACCTTCACACAGCAGAGTTCAATTCCAAAACCCTCACACTGCTAATTGGGTCCCCAGTGTCTCCATCATAAATAGATACCACAACTGGCAATGTAACTAGCAAGCTCCCTGCCAAGACAACACCTTCCCCCACCACCCTGCTGCAGAAGTTGTCCTACCTGACAGTAAGTTTCAAATCCTAGATATTTTCGGATGGAAAGGTCTGCTCGATCAGAGGAATCTATCACCTAATGAAAGCAATTAAAGTAGCAATTAATTCAAAATCCATACCAGCAAAAGGCAAAAAGTAAAAGGGAGGAAAATTAAGCAAAGAGCAAGCCTTATTAATAATTTCCTTTGTCTCAACTGTCCAGAAAAATGCATATTAGGATTCAAAAGCCCAGTCAGTGTCTTAACTTTCATCTCATTCTGTGATTACCAACATAAGGGTCCCACAGGCAGGTCATAATACACCTGGCACATAGTAGGTCCCTAACAAATGGTACAGGCTTGGGAGGAGAGAAGGTTTCTTTCTCCAAGAATCTCCTGTCCTTGACCAAAGGAGAACTTGGATCTTCATCTTTCATCTCCTAAGAATTAAGCTTTATGCCGAATAAAAGATGTTTTAATATCTTTCACAAAATGATTTTAATAATATTTTAATGTCCCAACAACCCACCAAAAGGCTGTAGACCAACATGGTAAATAAATGAGTGTTGAGATTACAGATGATTTTATTTTTCCTCTATGTACCTTTCTGAATTCCCCTATTTTCCACAAGGAACATGTATTACATTTCAATTTTTTAAAATTATGAAAAACAAGGAGATTAAAATAACATTCTTATTCAAACAGAGAGCAGTCTTCAAACTGCAAGGTGCTCCAAATCACCTGAAGGTCTTGTTGAAAGGCAAATTCTGGTTCCATTAGTCTCGGGTGAGGCTGAGGTCTTGCATGTCTAACAAGCTCCCACGCTATAGCTGGACAAACCCTACGGAGCTTTGATTGCCAAGACTCTATAAAACACAAAAGTAATTCAGATACCGGCAATCCCAGTTTTAAAGAGATGATGATGGTAACAAGGCCTTAAATCAAATCAGGGCAACACCAGCAAAGTCCTACACTGAAAAATTAATGCATTTTGGGCTCCAGCCAGAAAGAGGGGAAAAAAACCAAAACAAAAAACTGAACTTTACTTGGAAGTACAGTACTCTGCTGGAAGCGCTTGTCTCCGTAGTTAAAAACAAATGAAATTGCCTCTTATTGATTTTAATTTAGGTTGGAACACTTGCTGTTCAATAATGCCAGCAAAGGAAACTGTGAGTGGGGACAAGATATGATAAAAGAGACAAACTCTGGAGGCCATCAGATACTCGGCTGACCTCCGGTCTCAGCTGTTAGTTAAAACGTGATAGGCAGGATTAAGTGCAGGCGGAATAGACACCCAAATGCACCATTTTGCTTTCATCTCATCCTCCAGGGCCTCTTACTATTATGGATTCTTTTTATTATTTTTTTAAATTCCAGCTCTAAATGTTGTTCAATTAACTTTTACCCATTTCCTTAAATGTCCTTAGGATTCTCATTTACAAATAAAATCAAGAAAAGCAGTTAAGGCCAAGTGTTATCAGCATGTCTCCTCAAGAGAGGCTGTCCTTAGCACTAAAATAAAAGTCCTCAAATTCCTGGAGATAAAAAGCTCAAAATGAATGAACTCGAAAAACCAAACGGAGGAATGAAACCATTATGAAAGGACTATTTTTGGCAGGCAGGGGAGCCGGTCCCTGTCCTTCTCGATACACCTAGTTACCTTCCCTTTGATGTACTTCCAGCTAATGCTGGTGCCCTTTGATTGAAAACGACCCATATCAACCCTTGGTTAACATAAGCAGAAAAAGAATGTATTGAAAGGATCCTGGACATCTCAAAGAATCCAATCAACCACCAAAGAATCCAGCTTCTGAAAGGGAAGGATCAGAGCAGCTCGGGGGATTCAGGCAGCAGGAGCTGAGAGAGATGTCTTCATGTCACTTGCCTCAAGCCTCCAATTCCAGGGAGAGAAGGTATGACTGGCCCAGCCTGGGTTCTGGACCTCAAATAGGGGTAGACAGAGCCTGCTAATTAGCAGAAGGTCCCATCAAGACCATGGAGGAGGGATCAATACCCGAAGAGTAGGGAAAAAAAAAAAAATGGTAAAGAGATGCTGGGCAGGCAAAAACAAGAGCAGAATAATAATAACAACAGCCATGTGCTTGCTAGGGACCAGAGCCTTAATTATATCCTCACTTAATTTTTACATCAACTCTATGAGATAGCAATCGTTATTCCATCTCACAGATGAGCAAAAGACACAAAGCTAGTCCATGACAAACCAAGAAGACACTACAGACTCAGTATACAAGACCACCATGAGAAAGTCATTCAGCCTTTCCCTGTGCTATTTTACGGTCTCCAGACAACAAAATCAAACCCAAATGCCTCTGCCTGGCATTCAAGGGCCAATGTCTCCAACACGGGGAGCCTCTCAAATCTCAGCAGTGTCCATCTGTAAGCTGACAGTCCCTAATGGCTTTATGCCATAAGGAAGCAGCTGAGATACAAGGTGGACATGGGTCCAAGCCCCAGAACTGCATGGCTTTGCCCATGGTGAACCACCTTCACCCGTTCACTACTGCCTCTGCTCGCTAGTTCCCTGGGCACGTATAAGATATGAGCCAGGCTTTCAAAGGTTTATAGAACACCTACTCTCAGGAAGGTACCTCTCCCCTTAGTCTACTGCTCCTGAACACTAAGGGACTGAATCAGTATTTCAGCATTTTATTATATGGTTTTGGGGGCCTTCATTTTATTTCCCCAATTTGCACACATTTTTAGAACCTGCATAACACCAAGCAAAGTGCTATACGTGTAAAGTTTCCACTAATATTTCACTTGAACCCATGACTTGCCTTGCAGTAACATGCAAGAGGATACCTTTTTTTTTTTTTTTGTGGTACGCGGGCCTCTCACTGTTGCAGCCTCTCCCTTTGCGGAGCACAGGCTCCGGACGCACAGGCTCAGCGGCCATGGCTCACGGGCCCAGCCGCTCCGCGGCGTGTGGGATCCTCCCGGACCGGGTCACGAACCCGTGTCCCCCGCATCGGCAGGCGGACTCTCAACCACTGCGCCACCAGGGAAGCCCGAGGATACCTTTTGAAGTTTAAAAAAAAACATAATGTCCCACGGGACAGCTCAGGCCTTCATTTCTGTATCTATGGACCGGAAAAGTAAAGTCCAAAAGTCAATGGTTTCACCCAAGACATGGTTAAATTCAACACTGATCCCATTCTTGTCAAACATTAGCAAAGGCTCCCTAGGTTCAAATTAGGCTACTCCCTAGCTGTGTTCGCTGTCTTGGCCAAACGGTTCAATCTCTTACTGTCTCTCTGCCCCACTAGAGAAGGAGTATCTATCTCAGAGTCATTCCAGGGTGATGAGAAATAATGCATTAAAAAAAACTTACCACTTTGCCCAATCCTATTGCTACCCTTGTCATTCTTATCATTGACATACTGTAATATACATGAATATATTATATATTCAGCATTCCCGGTCAAAAAGATAAAGATATAGCAACCACCAAAATAAAGAAGCAATTCTGGGTGCTCTCGTTTACTCTTTGCATTCTTCACTGCTCTCTCACATTCCTGTGGCCACATGCTCCCAAACTGCTAAGCACAAGTCTCACATCACAGCCGACAAAAAGCCCCACAGCTGTGCACAGCCTGCACTCAGAAATGACTCAAACACAGCATCAGGGAGCAGAGGAAAAAGGAGGCTGCAAACCCTTTCTATTAAAACAAGGGCTTTGGTTGTATAGAGACAAAGCTGATGTGACCTTCCTTCTCACCCCTGAGCTTTCATGCTTGCTGTCTGATTAGCTAGTGTCTGGAACTAATTAACAGGTGTGCCAAGAAAGAAAGAAGGAAAACAAACCTTGGCGACTTTCTCTCAGGAACTGATGACTCCAGATTTATAACAGCTCCTTTAGGACAGAACTGGCAGGGAACTCAGTGAGACGAGTTCATCATTCACAGTGTCCGCCTATTCGGCCTTCCAGTGTACCCACCACCAAGAAGGAAAAGTTAAGAATTCCTCCCCGACTACATGATGGCTTCCTTGGCTATAGACAGTGCCCAAAACATGATGGACAAAAACACGTGAGCAGACCAAGCCCGAAGCCTCGGAGAAATCAGAGTGCGAGAACGTGGGTTTGCCCGGCTCCGGGGCTAAGACAGCAATGAAGGAAGCACAAATATTTTCCCTCCATCAAAGACATTACTTCTCTGTAACTACTCGGAAACCTCCAGAAACCAGTACAAATCACACACTACCTTGCAAACATGCCCTCTACAGACGAAAGGTATAATTATATCCTGTTACCCAAGGTAACTTACCAAGAGCTCCCGAAAGGTTTCTGCAGCCAAAAGAAAATAATAATCTTTTAACTCCCTTTACTTTATTTTTGACCACAGGAAGAAAATACACTTACCCAGTAAGGCTTTTTTTCCCTTACTGCTGTTAACACACGTATCATTTACTGAGTTTAAAATGCACTCTAGCGTTTCATCAACCTTATGTCAGAACACATACAAAGCCTTGATCCCGTACAGTGGCCAAGTATGAAAGGATTTAGACATCTGTCCAACTTGGCCTTCAATCTTCAATCACCTGGACTTTCCCCTTTTCAGAACCCGGCTATCAGTCTTAAAGTACCCAGAGTTCAATCCAGTAAGTGCAATTCACAAGATGTGCCAAGCCGGCACATTCATCTATGTATGAATAGAAGCACCATGTTGTTAGGTAAAAGATGGATGGCTTTGGAGTCAGAAGTCTGGGTCTACCACTTTCAAAAGTATCTGATGCTGGGTAAGTTTCTTAATTAAGCAAAATTTCCACGTGCTCACCTGGGAAGCACAAGGATGAATTTCAGATAAGGTGTGTCCAGCCCCTATCAAGAGGCCCACCACGCTTATAGTAGGTGCTCCATCAGTGGCCACGCCACAGTGCGACACACCTGCAGAAGGAGTAACAGCAGAATTTCCAGACACCCTCCCTCTTCCCTGCCAGACTGGCTGGGCAAAGAGGTGTTCATCTGTGAACAAGCCCTGTAGAAATCAGGGCTTGGAGCAGGAAACACTACCAAGGAATAAAGTTCCCAGACCTCGTGAAAGGACATGGAGGGGGGGCAGCTGTCAGTAGCAGCCGACACAGGCGATCACACCATCCCTAAAAAGGGGTTTGCCTTGGTAACTCAAGAGAAATACTAAAACTCTGTGTGGACAGAAAGGTCTGGAGGACTATTTTCCTTTAAGAGTCACTCTGAAATCTGGCTCTGCCAAAGAGAATGAGAAAGTCCTCAGGGAGCTCCTTTTCTTCCCCTTCCCACGTGGGCACACACAGCTGCTCTCATTACCCCTCCCCTGGGTTTCCAAGGCAGGCTCAGGGCGGGGCCTGAGGACCCACTGACACTCCTTCAACACCCTAACTTGAAGACTTCAACATCCTTGTTTATCCCTCATAAAAGAACTTAAAACTGAAACCCAGATTCTTATCGGCTGCACCAAAGAAAGGGTATGTGTCCAACCTGCCAATCGTTCCCTGGGAAGGAAGCAGCCCCATCCAGAACCTGAAGAACAATTAAACAGGGATGGATTTTCCCAGCCAACTCGCTGCTTCCCTCCCCAGCAGCGGCCACCCTCGCCCAAGTTCTTGGCCTGCAGATGTGCACCGATACACAGGACCCTGGCTAGAAACCCCTGTAGGCGGACCTGAGCTTCCTGATAGAAGTGTGTTATGTCTCTCACATTCCCCCTATTTTCCATGTCCAAACTCAGCAGCAGGTTGGCAAGTACAGAATATCTACTCTACTTGGAAGAGCCTTTCATTTTAACATTCTGTTGTAGGAAGGAATCAAACATCCTCTAGAGACGTTTTGGATGTGTCTCTACTACACTAACGCAGAGACAAGCCCCCCGACCCATCTCAACAAATCCACAGCTGTGGCAAAGCTTGGACAACTTCCTGGTAATAACCCAGAGTACAGTGCTTGGATCTGGTATGAGATTGGCCAGAAACAGGAACCTGGGCCGCAATAAAACCAAATACCCAGGAGAGTAAGTACACGGGCCTGGGAGACTGTGTGAGGAAAGATTCTATGGCCTCTTCCACCTGGCAGGAGGGCATGGGCGCTACGACTCATTAGCAGTCTTGTCAGGGAATTTCTGCAGGCCACTGGCAATCTCCGAAGATCCCTAAGGTCCCTGCTGCTTTTCGAATTGCTGAGCAAGAGAGCAATCAGAATGCTCAAGGTATTCTACGCAGTCCTGGATTTCATAGGCAGCAGGGGCTGGTGTCTTAAAAGCATGCAGGCCTGTTTGCAACCCTCCACAGGTCCCACAAGGCATGACCAACTGGAACCAGAATGGGGAGAAATCGAAGCCAGGAGCTCTGCTAAATGCCCACTCACGAGCTAAAACAATAATGGTTATTATTTTCAAGTGCTTCCTATTTGCCAGGCCTGTGCCAAACGCCTTCCATGACTTACCTCATTTACTCCTTCAACAAATTCGTGGAGCAGGGACTGTTACCCCGTTTCACAGACGGGCAAACAAAGCCACAGATCTCTATCCTGATATCACCCAGACTCCAGTGCTTCCTAGAGCCAGTGCCTCCCAGAAGGCAACTCTCTCCATCAATGACAAGGGTCTCTCCTGGTCCTGTGTTTTCAAGGGGCAGGGATGGAAAACGTGATCGCTGTCACACAGGGGACTGCAGTTATGAAATGTTCTTGTGAAAGGTCAGGTAAGGTCTGAAGGAGCGCCCTAAACCGGCGCTATCCGATAAAAATACAGTGCAAGCCACGAATGGGAGCCACATATATAATTTTAAATGTTATGATAGTCACATGAAACAGTAAAAAGAAACAGGTGATATTACTCTTAATATAGTCCACTTAACCCGATATATCTAAAACATCATTTCAATAGACAATGTAAAATTTTAATGAGATATTTTACATACTTTTTCCATATGTCTTGGAAATCCAGTGTGTATTTTACACTGAAAACACATCTCAATTTGGACAAGTCACATGTCAAGTGCTCAATGGCCACATGTGGCTGGGGGCTCCCATACTGGACAGCACAGCTCTACAGATATTTCACAGTAAATTAGCTAAGGCCCAACATTAGAAGGGACCTTTGGGGGGAAATCCACACCCAGGAAACAAATATGGGCTCACTTGATGTCATCCAAGTACTTGGTATATTACCAACACCACAAATTTATCTGATGTCAGCTTCATGAAAGAATTTCTTTTGCCTTTCATCCCTGCTCTCCAATTTCCTTATCAAACATAATACTGATCAGAGGACCGCTCAAATTTTGAGAAACAAGCTACCTTAAAGGTAACAACGAATGTATTCAGAGTAAACACAAGATACTTTACCAGGTATAAACAACAGGGGGAAAGGGCCCATTTAGTCAGTCACAGTTTTGAAAACTGTGGTTTACCAAGCCCATATGTAACACTTACTTAAATAGCTAGGAATTCAAAAAGGTGTCACTTTGGAATATAAACAGTCCTAAAAGAGCCATCATCTGATGCAAAACCTCTGGGCTTTGAAGAAATGAAATAAGCAACTAAGTTTACATCCCTAAACCTCCATTAGTAAAGCTTACCCAAAAGAACACGATGTAACCACCATCAAGAGACTGGACTTTTTTCCCCCTGAATAAATGAATGTGAGTCAAGTATGAGCCCAAATCAATTTCATGGATCAGGAAGCCTTTGCACAGGTACTTGCTACTGATACCTGCTGTTTCAGGTCAATTTCAAAATAGCTGTATGGCTTTAAAATTGCCTGTATAGCAGCAAACCTATTTGCAAGGATATAAAAGCCCCTTGGATATGCCTGTCCAAACGCTATTTTCACAGGTTGACTAACATGTCTCAGTATAGCACAGGGATGGCATAAAAGTCCTCTCCCAGGCCAACTCTTACAAAGGATTCTAAACCCCAGTTCAGGCAGGCCTTAGCAGGAAAGAGTTCTGTGATCAGCTAGCAATGTCTGCCATGGCTATGGGTAAAGATGAAGGGCCTCATGTGTCAATTTGCGATCCCTGTGTAGAAAAACTGCAAAAAAACACAGGGGCAAGAAGAATACAAACACACGTGCTACAGACTGTCACTGAATGTTTCTATCTGCATGCACGCAGAGCATGTGAAGGGTCCCACATTAATAGAGAGATACAGCAAGGCATGTACATCTTACCCACACAGATAATTTCAATAATGAGAATACCAAGGGTAACCTAAGGCTGTTCCTTCAAGCAGGGGGTATTTAGGGAAAATTAAAACCTAATAGACCTTTTAATACATCTCCGTCAACAGACAATGTTCCTGAGTGGTCACGTGTGCCTTAATTCATCCACCACCTACTCTGCCAGCAGAGAAGGAACATGATATCATCCAGAAAGCCAAATTCAAATTCTGATCCCGCTACTTCATTAACTGTGGGATCTCTGCTCTCCCCAGAGTTCCAGCCCTCCCACCTTTTCTTAGGGTTGCATGGTGTTAACTGAGGGCATAGTTATGCAAGCACTTCTTTCATAAATCTTAAGCAACAGCTATTAAAAACAGGTACCATTTATACCGTCCTATGCGCCTAACGCTTTCCTGGTGCTTTGCACACAGGATCTCATTCCACGTTCGCAAGGACTCTGGGATATTGAAGCTCCCATTCTACAGATGAGAAAAACAGTCAAGTAGGTACAGACCCAAGTTAGTACAGGACAAAGCTCAGATTCACTAACTTGAGCCAGTTAACTTGACTGACAGATCTGTGCAATTCCAAAAACATGCATTTGCCACTGGCCTCTTTCATCTGAATCCACCCATCTTAAGTCTCATTTCCTCAAAACCCTGTTAAAGGTCCCTAGGCATCTGAGAGTTATTTCCACAGACTGCTTTGTTTATCTGGTCAGAGTGCTTACAGTTCCCCCAGCTTCTCCAGAAATCAATTTTCCCTTGACTCAGCATCTCGAGTGAAGACACAAACCTCAGGAACCAGCAGGTCCGTCACATCAGTTAATACACTGCAGTAACTGAGACGTTTTTCTTTTAAAAAGCACATCCTAAAAAGGTCCAGAAAGAACTCTAATGCCAGAGTCACCCACTCTCTATCACATAAAATAATTTCAGCAGTTTCTGCGCAAATTGACCAATTGAGAAAATAAGGGGCTGATGCCTAAAACTGTCAAGTGATTTTCCGCACCCTCCACACGTGGCCTCTGCACACACGTAAGCAGAGAAAATGACTAGTTTTGGAAGAGAAAATAACTGGCTGGGAGACGAATAAAAGAGGGCAGGCACCGAGTAGCGATGTGCGCTAGAAAATTTAACTTATGCCTAAGCACATTTGGACTCACATGATGCACAGCTAACACCTGTTTAACCAAGGGCATTAGACAACATGGTCAAACCGATACCTGTCAAGCAAGCCCAAATGGTCAGTTCAGGCAAGCCCTTCTCCTAGACCAACATGCCCAAAGCCATTACCAGGCAACAGATCAACATTCATCTTCACGCTCTACAGTCAGCTCAGGCAAGTTCTGCTGCCCTCTACCTACCTCGTGTCACTGTCACCAGGACAACCAAAGCAGAAATGAGACTGCCTACTTCTCCTGGATCGACCCTACAGGCAAGGTCATTTCTGATGCAAATGAACACCAGATTCACAGAATTCCGCCTAAATTATTGCACAAGAGAGAAAAACAAAAAAGGTTTGTGACCATCAAAACCTAACCCTGCTGCCCCATGAGACATCTGGCCCCTAATTAGAATATATCATTTTCAGCAATAGATACCCTGGTGACCAGTAATACAAAGTACAAATTTACCTTCTCCGTTTTTAAAGATGGACTTCAAACACCATGACAATATATATAAACTCTGAGTTCTCTTAAGATGTTGACCTTGGATATCATGTCTCAAGAAGACGCAATGTGACATTTCTGGAAAACACATACAATGATATTATTACTGTCTTGTAAATGTCCTGTAAGTGTTCTAGAGCTGCTCAGTGCTCAAAAATGACTACCACCAACCTAGATACTGAGGATTCAGCAGGTGGAAGGACTGAAGTCTTGCCCTCAAAGGGCATGGAGCCTAATTAGGCTCTGAGTCATACACGAACAATTCACACAGATGTACCGTATATTATAATGACTACTTAGAGAACACGTGCTGGAAGCAGGGTGAAGGAATTACCTCCTCAAATCTTCCAAATGCCCATACCAAAAGCTGGACACTCTACTCCATCCAAAGTTCAGGTTTTTCTATGTTGTTGTTGGATGAATTAAGATACGTGATATTTCCAATACAGATTAGAAATCCATACATGCGTCACACGCGAAAAATTATTAGACCAGGGAGATTATATGAAAAAATTAAGCTCTTTGGCAAGGGACTCACTAAGGTGACATCTCCAATATTAATTTACTAGATTCTACTGTATTGGTCACTGGCCTTCTGTCTCTTATCCCCCATATCATGTCCTTCTTGGGGAGTTTGGTGACAAGAAAGTGACCAAGGGCACTAGTTCTTAAATGAGAAACTTTTTAAAATTGAACAAGCCAACAGCAATTTAGATCAGCAGTAAACCTGCCACATTATTATGAAGTATCCAAGCAGCAGGCTATGTGCAGAGCCAAAAAAACAACACAGCCAGGAGAGTTGAACTTCAGACCCACAGGAAGGGCGCCACTTCATCAGCCAATGATGCACTTGGTTGCGCTAGCACATGCGCACACATACACATATACACACAAGCAATCCAGGCAATCAAAACCCCAAACAAACAACAGCAAAAAAAGAAAAAGAGAAAAAAAAAAAAAACTGTCCCTCGGGTAGAAATCTAGAAATCACCTATGCCGGTGGCAAACACCTCCAGAGATCAGCTGAGAATTGTAAATAACCACTGCAGCCCAGGTGAGGGCCCCATCGCAAGGGGCGCCCACTATTTAATTCCAGCTTACTGTTGTTGCCCAGCAAGACACACGCCCTACGTTGCTATACCTTCCAATTTTCCAGGAGTTGCCCAGACTTTTATGAGAAGCCCCCATGAGGGCAGGAGTCTCCATCCGTTTTGGTCACCACTGTCTCCCCAGTGCCTGGCTCACTGCAGGCATTCAGGATACACTTATTGATGACATGAATGAGAAATGCCCCGTTTTTTAATTCAACTGTTTTTCAACACAGTATGGCCAAACAGAGCACGTGCTGGCCAGAGGTGCCCTGCAGAGATCCAAATAACCCGAATGACTGTCCTTTCTCCATTCCTCTTTTCCAGGGTAAGCTCAGGAACTACCTTGGGGATTTCTTTTTAGACAAAGAATCCTGCCACCACCACCCCAATCCTAAATCACATTCAATAATTTTAAAATCCAGGCATAACTTCACTGGCATGAGCAAACTTCCTTTTTTCCTTTTTTTTAACCTGGACTCCAGGAGAAACCAGGTTTCCTGTTTTAAAAAAATATATAGCTTACAGGCATTTCATTAACCAAGATCCACTCACTACCTTGTTTGCTAACTTGCCCGGGATATTGTGCAGCAGGGTTTGAGAAATAATCAAAGGGTTCTTAACACCTTAAAAAGCAAACTCTCAGAGTAAAGCTAACCGGAAGGACCCCTCACAAATCACATTATAATATGGACTGGGAATCTGAGTTGTGTATTGCAGAAAGGCCACAAACCTCCCTATCCACCCAGTGTGTAATCAACAATCCCTAAAAATTCCGGAAGAATTTTAGAAGCCATTAGTTAAGGGTGAGGAAAACAACCCCAAAGAAACTGAGGGTCTTGCCCCGATCCCACAGCTGGCTTGGCGGGCTTCCATAGCTAGTTCTAAACTCCAGAGAAAAAATCCAAAACCCAAAACCATCTCGTGCCAAGCACAACTCTCTTAGACATTTTCCTGAAGTCGCAATTCAGAGCCTGCAGGCCACACTCAAATGATACATGGGATGATAATAATACCCCATTATTACAACATAACCATCATAGTCAACGCCCCAAACAAAAGTTCTCAAATTATAAACTAAATCAATTTAGATCTTTTTGAAGAGGATTCAGAAAAACTCACCACCAGCAAACTCACTCTATTCAGTTATTATCAGCTTATTCAGAAGCTAAAGTAATTGGCAGAAAGGTCATCTCTTCAATGTAACCAAATAAAATCCTGTAGTAACTGCCTTACTTCCTTACTTAATTGTAGCAAATACAGGAAAACACCTTTATTTCACCCAGTGTTTATGGTACTTGCTTATATGGGAATAGCAGTGTCAAATACAAACGGCTGGGTCTGTCTGGGCCTTCCTGTGCAATTAGGAAAAACATCTTCCAAATGAACAGCAACCATTCTGACTCGAAATTTTTTTTTTCATTCATTCATTTATTTATTTATTTATGTTTGTATGCGTTGGGTCTTCCTTGCTTCGCGCGGGCTTTCCCGGCGAGTGGGGACTACTCCTTGTTGCGGTGCACGGGCTTCTCACTGCAGTGGCTTCTCTTGTTTCGGAGCACGGGCTCTAGGCAGGCGGGCTCAGTAGTTGTGGCTCGCAGGCTCTAGAGCGCAGGCTCAGTAGTTGTGGTGCATGGACTTAGTTGCTCCTCGGAATGTGGGATCTTCCCAGACCAGGGATCGAACCTGTGTCCCCTGCACTGGCAGGCAGATTCTTAACCACTGCACCACCAGGGAAGTCCCCGACTCAAAATAATTCTAAGAGACAACTAGAGAGACATATTTTACCTACCCCCCCCCCAACAAAGGTGACCTTGAACAAGTGACAACCTCCTTTTGGGTTTAGTTTCTTCATCCTCATCCTAAAGTAAGGATATTCACGGTTTCTTCCAGAGACGATTAAAGGCATATAAGAAGCTCAGACACAGCAGCTAGATCATGGCAAGTGCTTGGTGAGTATGGGCTGTTATAACCATTGTTCCCATTTTACAGATTCAAAAAATGAGGCCCATTTGCTCAACATAACACTGCTACAACAGATCAAGAATTTCATCCTGGACCTCTGAGGTCTCCCAGGCCCCCACTACCACCCAACCCCACTTCCACAGGATGTTGAGGAATTTGCCCAGTGACGTAGTGACGTGACAGCTACCCAGTGACATAGCCAAGGCCAAGACTATGGCTCTTAACCTCCACACTCACTGAACTGAAACACTTCAGGAAAAATGATATATTTTTTAAAACGAACAGAACTCACTTTTTATAAATAACCATCGCTTTGTAATGAATCCTACTGATGATTCGTGACTAACTTGACTCTTGAAAAGTCAATGACATTTCCTCACTAATCTGGACTATGCTTTTATGTCTGGTAAATGGCTAATGGCTGTGTCTCCTACCCAAATTATTCCATACTGATGAGTTTATCTGATTTAAGTGCACCGTGGAATTCATGTGGCTGCAGTGGTGTCAGGATTCAAACACCTCTTGGATTCATCTAATAACTCGTATGAATTCCTCAAAAGTATACCCACTGCAGTACCAATTGACAACCTGCTTCCCTCTCCTTGTTAAGAAAATAGTATCGCAGACCCAAAAATAAGAGCAGTTGTCCTATTTTCTTACATGGAAGTGTTACATATCCATGAACTATGCTTTCATTGCTTCTTTTTTAGTTGCTAGATTTCGGCAGCCAACTGTGTCACTTTGCTACATCCCCAAAATAGCTAAGTCGAGTAGTTTAAAATCATATTTTGTTGTTTGGTCAGAAAACCATCATGCTGATTTCAGTTTGCAAAAAAACTGATTAGAGGGCAGGAGCTTTGCATGCACAGTGTGTGGTTCTCTCTTGTATCCTCTGCAGGTCTGAATCCACGAAGACACGGAGACAAGGGCATACGTGTGTTCAAGTGTCACACAAGTACAAAATAAAAGCATCACCCAAAGACTACTGTCTGTTTCCCATTAGTGGCACACAATTAAAACCCAGAAATGACAGTCAAAGGTAGACCCATTCTCCTTGGTTACCACACAGCACAGCAGGCCTTACGAGGGGGATGGGCATTCCAGGGTGCAGGACCAAGCAGCTCTTTCTACAGAGGATAACACCACACAGGGATCTTGCATGGTACATTTTGAGCCTGCAGAAAACATTTTTCGCCTTTTAAGCAGGGAAAGAGGAGACCTCCTGTGCGATGTGAGCAAGGAGGTTATCTCAGACTTCATGGAGGCTTTCTCATTTCTTTAAACCTCAAAATGTAACCATTTTACTAATTATACATGGGATGCCCTCATGCCAGCCTCCCTCACCCTCAAGAGCAAATCCAGGCACAAAAGTCATCATGCAAGTTTATATAAATTTTTTCAAAATGTTTTTGTTTTTACATATAATTGTCTTTTTCAGTTCAATTTTCTTCTTTCTCTATACTCCTACCCAAATCTCTTTAACACACACAGAAAATGGTTAATTTATTGAGCACTTACTATTTACCATGCACTGTGCTAAGTCCTTTAGCATGCATTCTCACTGAAGCCTCACAAAGACCTTAGGAGTCAGGGTCCTATCACTATGCCATTTTGCAGAGAAAGAGAGGGCAAAAAAGTGAGGCACAGAGAAGTTAAGTAACTTGTCTAAAGCAGCACAGCTAGTAATGGCAGAGGCCGATTGGCTCGAGATGATATTCTGATATATTTTAAACAACTTCCCATAGCTACCTGGCTCAGAAAGGAAATAAAAAGTATTAACAAGTTCCAGGCTCCTAAAAGATCTCTCCTTTTCATATGCAGATTAAAAAGTACAGTGAGTCCTTCAGTGGAGAAGCTGCCTTCCAGCCTCCACCCCAAAAGCAGCAGGAACACCACCCAATTCAGTTAAGGGGGCTCCGAAAAGACAAACCGGGCACATCTGGAACCCTGGTTAGCTGACTGACATTCCCCGACCCAGCCCTAAGAGCACTTTTTACAATGTTTTTTTTTTTAATCATCGTATCAAGTGCTGTAGTCATAAACATTTTGAGACTGCATAGGCCTGGCAGGCCAACTCACAAAGATCATATATTTTTTCTGTCAAAACACCCAACATTTTGCTACAAGTCATACCAGAGGAAATGGCCCCTCCAATTATAGGTGTCCCTATAGAAGGAGACAACTGCTCATGAAGCCCTCTAGCTACCTCAAGCGATCTTGCACAGCCATCGCTGATAAACCTCACAGTCCTTCTCATAATAGGAAAAACTCACAAACTTATCTGTTACATATTTCAATCATCACAGGCTTTTCTGAAAATGAAATTCACCTACATTACTTCCAATCTTTTTTTTTAAGAGACATTAACAATTTGTCTTGAAAATTTGAGACAAAAAGGAACTGTAGGAAAAAAGCAAGGAGAGGTAAATGGTATTTAAAAACATGCATCATTTTTGGAGTGATTTTTTTGGTTAGAACTCCACGTAAACAAATAAAAAATAAAAAGTCAGGGGCTTCCCTGGTGGCGCAGTGCTTGAGAGTCCGCCTGCCGATGCAGGGGACACGGGTTCCTGTCCCGGTCTGGGAGGATCCCGCGTGCCGCGGAGCGGCTGGGCCCGTGAGCCATGGCCGCTGAGCCTGCGCATGCGGAGCCTGTGCTCTGCAACGGGAGAGGCCACAACAGTGAGAGGCCCGCGTACCGAGAAAAAAAAAAAAAAGTCAAAGCAAAGTCAGTAACAGAGAACTTTTTTTACAGGTGTGCATTTGCTCTCTGAGTGCACACAACACTGCCATAGTTCTGGAATTGGGTCTTTTACAAGCAAGATGGTCACTTCCATTTCTCAGACACGCAAACAAAGGTATGGGATTGTTTAATCATTTGGGAATACTTACTGAGGGCCTAATGTGTACCAAGGCAACCTCATTCTGCTTCAAATTCAGCAAGGGCCCGTGGAATTCCACAAGCAGCTCTCACCGCCTGTTGGGGGCAGGCTATTCTCAGAAGAACATTCTCACTTTCCTGAGCCCCTCCCTCAGTAGCTACCAGCTTTGCCCAGATCAAGCTCAGACGGAGAACTAAATGTGGAGGCAGGGCACATCTCCTTGGCTTCCTTTATATTGTTAGATACACAGACCTTTTATTCTTTACACAGCCAGCCAAAAACGCAGCTTCACTCATTACCACCTCTCACCTGATAATGGTCAACCTATAACCAAAGCCCACCAAGAGCTTACTGGGGGATTCAAGCACTTTTATCACTTTTGAGATAACTTCAGATGCTTTGAATTTCTCCCATAAAGTCTGATTTACGAAATGTGACCACATGAAAGACATGCCCTAGAATTAAAGTGTTAATCACAACTTTTTTCATTCTTGCAACTCAGAATGCACACCTATGTTACAACTTTATCCTGCTTAGGAATGACATTGCATTGTCCTGCATGCTGTGAGTACAATGCTGACGGTATATTCAGATTTTAAAAAAAAACAAAAAAACTTTCACCATAAAAGGAAAGAGGTAAAGCAACAAAGCACCAGCAACACTTAACTGCTTTCCTCACCTAGGTATGGCTAATGTGTCCAGACTGTCCTTTTGGTCAAGAAGTTTCCAGGAAAATGAGGGAGGGGTAAGGAAGTAGAAGGGGATCCTAATAATAATTGTTCTGGGGCATTTTAAATGCTCTTTCATAAAAAGCAAGAAAGTTCCTTTCAATCAGTGCAGTGATATGTAACTGACTATACTACATTAACTTGGGAGTTTTTCAAAATAGAAAGATGCATCAGAAAGGGTTTTTGTTTTATTTTGCTGTGTTAAATCATCAGCATTCCCCATACTGCCTCATTTAAACAATGTTATCTTTTATTCTGTGAAAACGGGTCCATAATTAAGGGGAGATGCCCAGAGCTTCACAACTGTTTAGTTCTTTTTGTCATTTCAGCCAACCTTTCCAATAACCATTCTGCTTGTGGCAACAGCAACTTCCCTACTTCCAAAAGGTCCTGTCATGCCTATTTGTACTAATATTCTTCATCAACTCTGTAATATGAGCACTGTTTAGAAGGAAACATCGAAAATTTTATTCCATGACTGCATTAGAGGGAACCAAGTTTCAAGACTGGATAAAGATCCTCCATTTTCAAATAAGACACTTGGGGGAAGGGGCTGGGGGGGTGGGGGCACGGTTTCTCACCCCATCCCTGAAGAGTAAGACTGCTGACTTACAAATGTTACTTCTGCATTTTTCTAATAAGTCCATAGAGGCTGTCCACCAGGACTAAAGCATGTATATGCAAATACACCAAGAGACAGCTCAGAGGGAGATTCGCAGGACATCAATCATGGATCCTCTGATTCTGACACAACCAAGGTACACAGCAGAGCTTACCCGTCTGAAATGTTTCCAACATCAGCCTCCTAGATGTAATGTAATTACTGTACAAAACATATCAGAATCAAAGAGAAGGGTTTCAACTCTGAGGGCAGAAAGAGAAGTCAATTTAAAAAAAAAATTAAGTTTCCGCTGAATAGCTTAAGAATGTAAAATGTTAACCCTTCCAAATAACATAATTTATTTGCTGTTGGAGGCACTTAAATTCTCAATGGAGATACATACACCAAATGCTTAAATGAACTGTGTGTAAGATTTGCTTTAAAATAATGAGGTGTTGGGGAGGATGGGGTGGGTAAAGGAAAAGGGAAAATTGAGTTGTAACTGTTACAGCTGAGTAGGGGGTTCACAGGGTCCCATTATATTTTTCCATTTTCGTAAGTTTTTCCATAATAGAGTATTTTTTTTAGATGTCAGAAAACAACGTCCTATGCACTACATCATGTTGATAACACTTGTGCTCTGGAAAATGGAAACATCAGTTGAAACATTAATGGCGACACGGGTCCCACACCTGCCATACTGCCGTTGAGAGACTAAAAGCCACTGTTTCCCATCCTCTGGGGAAAGACTCAGGCCAGGGCAATGTTTCCAAAACCCTCCCAAATTAGAGTTACCCTGTATCTTTCACAGGAGCTGAGAACAAATGTATCAGAAAAGTTCACACAATTCTGAGAGGAAACAAACAAAATAACCAAGAAGGGATTTTGGTGAAGATGTCACAAGGAGGACCCTAATCCAACACCAGAATCATCTTTATCCCTCGTGTCAAGCAGGTAAAGCCTTCCCAGATCAGGCCTGGCAAAAAGGGGCGTCCCAAAGAGAACTCGGGTCCCCATCGGTTGAGAGCCGCCCAGGAGCACCAGGGTGGAGCTGAGGCCGCCTCTCCGCTCCCAGGCGCATCTGCAGCGGCCCAGCCTCCAGCCCCAGCCTCATCCCACCGCGGCCCCAGGGCACCTAGGCGGGTGGAGGTGGCGGGAGCCTGACGAGTGGCTCGGGGGCGCCCCCTGAGGTCCAGCAGCGTCGCAGCAGTTTTGGAAAATGGAAAGCAGACGTCTCTGGCTCTTGACATTTTAACTTTGGTTGCAAAGACTGCTGCTGTACCCTCTCCGGGCGCACTTTCCCAAACCACAGCCCTCCTTCCCCGCGCCTCGCACTACTGCCCCTTCCCTTTCCGACACCCTACGGCTCCCGAACCACGGAATGGGCTATTTATTTACCTCGTAGCGTGAGCACGCATAGAAAATGTGGAAGACGAAAACTGTCCCAGCCCGACGCAGGCGGCATCACTGGTGGTCCCATTTTGGATTTCAAGGCTTCCTCAGACATCAGAAAAAAGAAATCGCGGCTTGGCCCACTGACTGCACACCCAAGTGTAAGGAGAAGGCCAGAAGTGGAATTAGAAATTCCCCGTATTTCGCAAGGCTGCTCCCCTGCTGCCTCCCACTCACCCCCATTAAAACGTGACCCTTAAGAAGTTCAACCCCAGTGTGCACCTGAGCCCACTAAGACGGCAAGTCCACGACACAGAAAAAAGTCTAGGAAGCTCAATGATTAACACAAATACTGAGCACTGGGGAAGCAGGGGGGATGTTTAAGGGTAAATGTCCACACCGCCCCCGGGTCCCAGTGGAAGCAGGACCGTGGTGAGCAAACCCCAGGCCTCGGGTGAGTGTGAACGCACGTCCTCGCTCGGCATCCGAGCTGGGGTTCTGGGCTGTGGCCGGAGTTCCGTGCGGTTCCGGGGACAGGAGAATGCCCAGAGGGAAATGCGAGGTGCCCGAAGAAAAAACAGTGCTTTGCTTCTCTGCCCCTCGAGGCCACCCCCGTGCCTGCAAAGGGGAAACTCGCTGCCAGTCTCCGAGGGCAGCAAGAGCGCCCGCGACCTCATCCAGGGCGCACGACGGAGGTGGGGGAGCCGGTGCACCAAAACCGTGCGCTCGGGCCACCCGGGGACAGGCGGCTATGACAAGGGGTAGCAGAAACATCGGGAGGCAGGTTCCTTTTTTACTGGATAACACCCTCCTCCGAATATCCAGGAGCTGGTGGATGAGAAGGCAGAAAAGCGGGGTGGGGGGGTGGGGGGGTGTTCCGTGTCCTTAGGAGAGCAAAGGATGAAAAACGAATCGCTCCCTTCTTCCCACCCCTTCCCCGACTAAGGGCACAGGACAAGGCCTCCACCTGGGGGAGGGGGCTGGACAGACCGAAAGGAGCTCAGGGCTGCAGCCTGGGGGGAAAGGGGAGGCTACAAGAGGAAAGAGGGAGACAGCTGGCTTCTGCCCTCCCCTAGTGGAAAGAGGAGGTGGGGGGGTCGGCCGGTGGAGGGCTGGAAGTGGAGGGTCGCCGAGCCGCACACCGCTACGTGCGGTGATTTATTATCTTCATCAATGGCCAATACTGTTCCTGTCTTAACCCGACCAGAAGGGAGCGGGTCTGGGTCTGCCAGCCGCGAACAGCCTGCAAAAGGGTAAAGATGAAGGTAGGCAAGGCGCGAGACAGAAGAAAATCCGCCCCGGCACGAACAGCAATTCAGTTGCCGACCCGCCCGCCCCCCCGCGCCCAGACCCGAGCAGCCCAGACAAGCAGAGTTGGGGGATAAAGGGGCCGCGGGCCCGGGCTGGGGGAGCCACGAATCTCCCTAAACCGCCTGCTCCCTGCCCTCCCACCGCTCCCAGGCCCCCGCGCCCAGGAAGGCTCCATCGCGCCGGCACCGAAGCTCAGCCCGTGCCCCAGCCCAGAGCCAGGGTCGTCCCTGACCCCCGAGACCAGAACGCAGGCTGCTTCCAACATCCCCAGTCCGCCACGGCCAGCCTCCAGCTTCCATTCCCCGAACACTAGCCTCTCCAAAGAGTCGGGGAGCAGCAAATCAAGTCCCCCCCTTCTGAGCCCCTTCAACCCTCGCCTGAGCGAGGGACGCACCCTGGGCCCCCCAAACCCACAGAGACATACTCCCCATGGCCCCAATCTCTCCAACAGCCCCAGAGCGCTAGCTCTCCCGAACAGCGGCGGGTCAACAGAACGAGTCTTTTCTCCTGACTCCGACTCCCCCGGGCCCCCTAAACCCGAGCGAGAGACAGACTCCTGCGGCCCCTGTCCCCCTCCCCGGCCAGCCCCTGCTTCCACCCTGCCCAACCACCAGCCTCCCTAATTACGCCGCCAGAACTAGCGAAGCGGCTCCCTCTCTCTTCGGCGGGCGTCGACCCCCTCCACCCTCTCCGGGGTCTCCGGGACGGGCACCCGAGCTCCATGCCCCGGCGGCAACTCCGCATCCCCCGCGCGCGCTAGCCAGGGCCGCGTCCCCTCAGCGGCCGGCACTCACCGGGGAAGCACACGACATAATGGAGCACGGAACTGGTGATTTTCAGGAACAAAATCCACCAACACGGTTCCAGTAACCTCCGCATGTCCGAAAACGCACATCGAAAAGAAGAAAGCAGGGGGGGTAAACTTGTTGAATAAGTTCTTGCCTCGGTGTAAGCCTTCGCTAAGCCCGGGCTCTTCCCCTGCTAGTCCGCTCTACTGGGCCCCCGCGCTCAGCGGACCGAGTCCCCCTGGAATCCGGGAAGCCGCCGAGCGCCCCCCGGAAAATCTCAAAAAGTAACCGAGAACGCGGCGCCACGCTGGGGACGATCCTCGGCGGAGAAGGGCTGCTTTCCGTTCAAAAAGGAGCGAGCCGAGCGGACAGGGCGAGGAGTCGGCGGGCGGCAGTGATGCCTGGGGCCCGGGGTAGGCAGGGACCGCAGGCGGCGGCGGCGAGCAGCCGAGGATCCCCAACTTGAGTCGGCAGCGCAGCCCGAGAGCCGGCGGGCGGCGGCGGGGCTGAGCGCGGCGCTGCGTCTCCGGGCTTCAGGCAGGCAGCTCCTTCCAGGGCCCGGGGAAGGAAGAAGGCATGTTTGCGAGCGGGGAAGGGGCGGGTAAAGGCGGGGGGAGCGAAGAGCCCCCCAAAATAGAAACAGCCAGAGGAAACCGAGGGAAACACAAAGGATCTCAGAGGGACGCTGGGGCGAGGGCGCCTTCAGTCCATGCTCCTGAAAGTTGTGGCTCTGGCGCGAGCTGGGGAGGATCGGGGAGCGCGGGGCTGGAAACTAGCCATGCCTCCATACAGGAAGTAACATGTGAGCATGGATCCTGGCAGAGACTTTAAAGCCGGCGAGCGAGCGAGCAAGGGGCGCGCGGCGGCGGTGGCGGCGGCGCGCGACCCAGGGCGCGCAGCCGGGCTGCCGGCGGCGGGCGCGCGCGCCCCGCGCTCTTAAAGCAGCCGCGCTCGGCTCCCAGCTCGCAGGCGTCTTACAACCCGGTTCTCCCCGCCCACAGCCCCGGGTGCTGCAGTGTCGTCTGGGGCAGTTTCGGGGCTAGGGGCCGCTCTGGACGGGTCTCGGAGAGAAGGAGGAGAGCGACTGCCTTCGGTACCCGCGAGTCTCTCCCAGATTCCCGTCCTGCGAGTTCTTAAAGACGCCGCGCTGCGAGCGGGCTTGGCGAGGTTTCCCCCGCCTCCTCTGCGTTGCTCGCGTATCCGAGACTTGGGGGGGACCCTGTCTCCGGTTTGAGGAGAGGTTGGGGCGGCCTGCTGCCTTTACAGGGCAAGGAGGTTTCATGTTGGGTTTCTTCGCCCTGGCAGCACCGCGGTGGGGCGCTTCCTGCCCGCCCCCTGTTCACTCCATGCTCGCGCCCCCAACCCGGCGAATGCCCCCGCCTGGAAACAAAGCCAAGCGGCCTTCGCACTCGGGCTCCGCGTTGGGGTTTAATTTCTTTCTTTCTTTTTTTTTTCTTCTTGTGCTTCCTTTGGTCTTGTTCCCGGCCAGGGAGAGGTGGGGGAGGGGAGAAATATCTATCCTAGGCTTGCAAAAACCAGCCCTTTCGAGTCCCACACACCATTTCCCCGCGCCACGGTAGATCAGTGGCGGAGTTTTCCCAACTCGCCGCTCCACGGGAGGAGGGGAGGTTCCCGCACCACAGCCTGCTGGTGGGGAGGGTGCAGGAAGTGCGCCTCTTACCCCTGGCTGGGTGAAAGCTGCGCCGCGGGGCAGGACCGATTTCCTGGCAGCTACCCCGGGGAGCGGCAACCACTTTAGCAATCGTGGAGAGGCGTCCGGGGGAAATGGAAGACTGGGCTTATCTGTAATGAGTTTTGTCCCTAGGCTCTTGGTGAGACAGATCTTTATCGCTTAGGCTTCTTAGCGTCCTATTTTTCCCCCTTACGCCGGTGCTAAAAGTGGGGGATGAGGGCTATTGATTAAACGTGTAATTGAGCCAAGGTGATTAGCCATTTGTAATTTTTGCCTAATTTTTCTGCCTCTGTTTAAAAGCCATCTTGACTTGTTTTTAACGTGCCCCTGCTGTTTTCTCATCCCACCACGCAGGGTCTCCCACCCACCCAAACATCCGAACCGGATGCAAGGTTTTCAAATAATATACAGATGTTCCAGATCCTCCCGCAAGATGTGATTAGGGAAGCATTTTCACACCCACACGTCCAAAAGAAAAATCTTTGAAAAGTTACATTTGGGATTACGAACTAATAAAAGCCAGGAAGTTCCCTGGGAGGGCCGGCGCTCTATCTTTAGCAAAACGGGGGTGAACACCCTCCCCCAGGGTGGGGAATGAGTCGAGTTTATTTGCTTTGGGATTTGGGCCTTCCTGGTTTTGTTGGAATCCTGACTCCCCCATAAATGCTGGGAGAGGGTAAGTTTTCTTGGGAGTGTTGTATTCAAGGGTAGTCCATTGGTCAGTGGGAGCTTTGAGAGACGTTCTTATGACCCCTGCGTGTATGATTACCTCATTAAAAATTGCGTGATAGGGCTTCCCTGGTGGCGCAGTGGTTGAGAGTCCACCTGCCGATGCAGGGGACACGGGTTCGCGCCCCGGTCCGGGAAGATCCCACATGCCTCGGAGCAGCTGACCCCGTGAGCCATGGCCGCTGAGCCTGCGCGTCAGGAGCCTGTGCTCCGCAACGGGAGAGGCCACAACAGTGAGAGGCCCGCGTGCGGGGAAAAAAAAAAAAAAAAAAAATTGCGTGATAAAATGGGGAAATCTGTGGAATTTGAATCAGGACAGAACACCTGGATAGACATCCGCAGGTGAGTTTCCTCCTTTGCAAAATAACGTAATAAAAACTGCCATTTGTGGGATGCTTACTACCTACCAGGTGGTGTGCTAAATTCTTTTTCTAAGCTGTTCATTCCATAAATTTATTGAGCACTTATTGAGGGAGGGAGGGGGCGACTGGGAACACAGCCATGAACAAAAAGGGCAGGCCTGTGACCTGTATGGAGCTTACCTTCCAAAGTACAGGATACACTCTCAGAATCCTTACAACAGTTCTGCCAGCAGTAAGAATTATTTTGCCCTTTTATAGACAAGGAAACATACTCAGAGGAGTAAAATAATGGATCCCTAGCTAGTGAGTAGCAGAGCTGAGATTCTCAGGTCTGTCTGCCTCCACAGATGTGAAAAGGCAAAGAAATGATGGTTTGAGAAGACACTAAAATGTGGGATGGAGAGACCTCAAATGGGTTTGGAGAGAGAATTATCACTACCCTCATAATATAGGAGGCCCCACATTAAAAATTAACATTAAATTAGATCTGGGCTGGTGACTATCCTGGGGCCCTAGGCTAAAGTATACCAGGAACTGCTCTTGGAAGCACCCTCCGACAACCCAGGCCCCATCAGTTCCCATAATAAAGTAGAATGTTATAGGCATACCACATGGGATAGCTTTTCATTCATTCTACAACCAATTACAGAATAGCTCATACGCACCAGACACTCTATCAAGTGTCAGTGGCACAAAATGACAGGCAGTGGACCTGACAATGCTCTCACCTGCTGACTACAACTCCCCAGGTGATGTGGGAGCTGCATGATATGGTGAGCGCTCCAGGACAGTTGGTGTGAAGGGCCGTATGAGTGCCACAAAAGGTGTGGAGAACCCCACGGGAAAATAAGAAGGCCGCAAAAAGAAGGTGCTGGTTTGGGTAATAAATTATCCCCAAACTTAGTGTCTTAAAACAATACAATACACGTTTATTATCTCACAGCTCCGTAGGTCAGAAGTTGGGGCACAGCATAACTGGGTCCTCTGCTCCAGGTCGCCCTAGGCTGAAATCAAGATGTTGGCCAGGGGTTCTCATCTGGAGCCTAGGGTCCTCTTCAAAACTCATTCAGATTGTTCACAGAATTCAGTTTTTTTGTTTTTCAAGAATTTAGCCCTTTGTAGTTGTAAGCTGGAGGTCCCTGTTTTCTTGCTGGCTGTTGGTTAGAAGTAAGTCTCTGGCTAGAGGCCACCTTCAGGTCCCAGCCAAGTGGGCCCCTCACAAAATAACAGCTTACCTCTTTAAAACCCAACAGGAGAATCTCCCTCCAGTTGGCTATGAAGGAGTCTTGGGAATGACAATGCCATCACTTTTGCCATATGATGTAACCTAATTAAGGAGTGACTATCCTATTACTTTCACGGGTCTCACCCACTCTCAGAAGAGGGGATTACAAACCAGGGGTAGGAATCTTGGGTATCATCTTAGAATTCTGCCTACCATAGTGCTGGTGATCTATCTTGAGTATAGACTGGTGGTTAAAAGCAATAGCTCCCAAACCATTCTATTTGGGTTCTGATACTTATATCTGCTTGACTTTGGGCAACTTAACCACTTGACTTTTCATCACTTGAGTGCCCCAGTTTCCTCATGTGTAAAGAGGGAATAATAACTATACCTACTCTTAGGCTACTCTCCAGTAGCCTTAAATTGAGAAGATTAGAAGGAGTTAAAAAGAATAAAGTACTTAGAGCAGTGCCAGGTGCCTAATAAGCATTTGATAAACATAAACTATTACTGTTATTTTCTTAACAAGCTTAAGCAATAAGGAGTGAACATCCGTCTTTTTCTACCTGGTCAGCTTCCATTTCTTTTCTTCTAGTAAATGCATTCCAGTTTCCTTTGTGCTAATCTCCCCAGATGGTCTTGGGAAGCCTAACCCTGTATTCCTCCATCACTACCCTCTGCCTCTCCACCTCACTGGCTCACCTCACCTGTCCCAGCCTGACTGTTTGGACCATCTCAACCCGCTGGCCTGACTGACTTAGAGATGGCCACATGTTTCCACCTGCTCTAATGAAAAGTTAAACTTCCTCCTGGGTTTGCCGCACTGGATAGACTTCAGCCTTGAGAAGCAAGGAGGTCCCGACTTGAGAAGAGCCTGCTTGGGGTGAAGTGGACACACAGAGAAAAGCAAAGGGGGGTGCTAGGGGCCAACAAACCTCTGATATCATCACTTGTATCCTTGGATTAAGTCTTACGTGAAGCCAGACCAGACCATGGGCTTTTCAGTTACTTATGCTGATAAATCCCTTTTATTCTTTTTACCTCTTTGAGTTGGGTTTTTATTAAATTGGAACTAAAAACTTGAAACCTGGAACTTATGGCAAAAGATAAGTGAAATATCCACATTTTACATTTTTCCAAAAAAGAAGTAGGAGCTCTTAGAATTAAGTGCTTTAGCTGAGGTGATTGAGAAAGTAAACAACAGAAGACTCAAGCTTCTGACACCCGGTCTACAGTAGCAATCATTTCTTTCTTGTGGAAAAAATCACTCCAAAACTTGGTCACTTGAAACAACCATCATTCTGTTTGTTCTTGATCCTGTAGGCCAGCAATTTGGGCTGAGCTCAGCTAGGCAGTTCTGCTAGTTTTGTCTGAGGTCACACATGCAGCTACGGCACCAGCTTCCAGAGGCTCATCTGGGTCTGCACAGTGCAGGATGGCCTCAGTCCCATGCCTGACAATTGGTGCTGGCTGTTGGCTGAAGCCCCCCAGCCAATGACATCTCCAGTAGCCTCTCTCAGACTTATTCACAAAGATGTCTCAGGCCAGTAGGACAGAGAGTGGAAGCTACAAGGCATCTTGAGATCTAGACTTAGCAGTGGCATAACATCACTTCCACTGCATTTTATTGGTCAAGGCAAGTCTAAAAGCCTGCAGGTAGGGGAAGGTGGAAATAGCCCCTAGTCCTTGAAGGGAAGAACAGTAAAACTGCATTACACAGAGGCATGAACTATGGCCTTTGCAAACAATCTACTTCATCTACTGTTAATCTAAACGGTGCTGGCATGGGTTGAATTGTGTCCCCCAAAGAAAATATACTGAACTCCTAACCCTTAGTACCTCAGAATGTGAACTTATTTGGAAATTGGATCTTTACAGAGGTAATCAAGTAACAATGAGGTCATTAGGGTGGGGCCCAATCCAATATGATTGGTATCCTTATAAAAAGGGGAAATTTGGATACAGATACCGATAAGCACAGAGAGAAAACGATGTGAAACACACGGGAAGGAGATGCATGTCACTGGAACAATGCATCTACAAGCCAAGGAACACCAACGACTGATGGCGAACACCAAAAACTAGGAAGGGGTAAGGAAGATTTCCCCTCCATGTTTCAGAGGGAGCATGGCCCTGCTGACACTTTGATTTTGGACTCCTAGCCTCCAGAACTCAAAATTGGGTCATTTGTAGAGACGTGGATGGGCCTAGAGAGTGTCATACAGAGTGAAGTAAGTCAGAAAGAGAAAAACAAATATCGTATATTAACGCACACAGGTGGAATCTAGAAAAATGGTATAGATAACCTTATCTGCAAAGCAGAAATAGAGACACAGACATAACATAGAGAAGAAATGCATGGATGCCAAGGGGGAGTGGGGTGGGGTGGGAGGAATGCAGAGATTGGGATTGATACATATACTATGTATAAAATAGACAACTGAGGGGAACATACTGCACAGCACAGGGAACTCTACTTAATGCACTGTGGTGTCCTAAATGGAAGGGAAATCCAAAAGGGAGGGGATGTATGTATATGTATGGGTGATTCATGTTGCTGTGCAGTAGAAGCTAACACACTGTAAAGCAACTGTACTCCAATAAAAATTAATTTAAAAAAAAAGACTGATAATACCAAGTGCTGGGTAGGATGCATGGCATATGAAACTCTCATTCATTGCTGGTTGGGATATAAAATGGTACATCTACTATGGAAAACATTATAAGGTTGAACATATACTTACCATATAACCTAGCAATTCCACTGTAGGTATTTACCCAAGTGAAATGAAACACGTTTGCACAAGAGTCTATATATAATGTTTGTAGCAGCTGTATTCTTAATTGAAAACTGGGAACAATGCAAATGCCCTTCAATGGGAGAATGGATAAACAAATTATGGTATATATAAAAAATGGAATACTACTCAGCAATATAAAGGTATGAACTATTTTTTTCTTTTAAAGCTTATGACGTTCTTAAGGTTTTTTTAAAAAATTTATTTAATTAATTTATTTTTGGCTGCGTTGGGTCTTCGTTGCTGCGTGCGGGCTTTCTCTAGTTGAGGTGAGCAGGGGCTACTCTTCGTTGTGGTGTGCGGGCTTCTCACTGCGGTGGCTTTGCTTGTTGCGGAGCATGGGCTCTAGGTGAGCGGGCTTCAGTAGTTGTGGCACGCAGGCTCAGTAGTTGTGGCACACGGGCTTAGCTGCTCCGCAGCACGTGGGATCTTCCCGGACCAGGGCTCGAACCCATGTCCCCTGCCTTGGCAGGCAGATTCTTAACCACTGCACCACCAGGGAAGCCCTAAAGGTATGAGCTATTAATACACACTACAACTTGGATGAATTTTAAAAACATTACCCTGAATGTAAGAAGCCAGTCTCATAAAGTTGCATTTGTATGGTTATGTAACATTCCGCAATGATTAAGACTATAAGAGTAGAGAACAAATCAGTAGTTGCCAGGGATGAGGCGTATAGAGAGGGTTTCCCCTTAAAGGGGCAGCATGAGGGAGGTAGTTTTTTGGAGTGATGAAATTGTTTGTATCCTAATTGTGATGGTATTTATATGAATATATGCCTGTGTTAAAACTCATAGAACTATGCATCAAAAATTAAGTCAATTTTACTGTATGTAAATTTAAAAAAACAATTTTTCAAAATGGGACTTTAGTGGTTCAGGGAATACTGACTTCGGGAATGACTGAATCCAAGGCCTTAAACAATGTCAGAAAGAATTAACCTCTCTTCACCTTTTGTCTCTTTTATTCTAGGCTGGATTTATTCTAAGCTTGGCCTTCCCTCTGAAGGGAGTGACTATCATTGGACCAAGCTGAGTCCAGTGTCTTCCTGGAGTTGTGGACCATGCCACCCTTTGGCCAGAGGAATGGAATACGATGATTGGCTGGGTCTGGGTCGTGTGCCCACTGCTAGGGGCATGAGGGTAAGTGAGAGCCAAACTGATCCAATCCACACGGATGGAGGACGTGGAGGATGTTGTTCCCTGAAGAAAAATCAAGTTGCTGTCACTAGAATAAAGAGAATATATGCTAGACAGGCAGAAACTGTAAACGTCTCTGTCTTCCACCTGGCATTTCTTTAATTCTGGATTATATTATACCCTGCTGTCTAAGTCATACCTTACCCATAAGCCATACATTCTTTGAAATCAAGGACTCTGTCTTATTTTTCTTTTTAGCTTCCAACACCATACACATTTTTTTTTCAACTTAGTAGGTGCTCAATAGTATTAGTAGCATGCGTGAGTGATAGAAATGACTGATGACTAAGCATTTATGAGTATGTTTATAAAACTGTACATTTGTGTATACATCAAAAGCCTCTAAAGGCACATTATTTCATGTTTCTCTGGACCACATTAATAGCCACATTCCCATTTAATCTTGCCGGGGTTTTAACATGTACAGCTAAGTTTTCCAACAACGGCAAATCAGTCATTACATCATCATCCATCATGTCTGAGTTCTCAGTGATGAAGGTGTCTTTCTTCCCACATTTGCAATTTGGGTGGGCAAAAGAGCCATAAAGATATATGACAGAAGACTGGAGAATTGGATTAAACAAGGTTAAACAAGATTCCATTTTCTGGGTCCCTCTTCACTACAGGAATTTTGTTGATCCACAGAATGAAGGGGCCAATTGTTTGGACATTTCTTCTTCAAGCTCTCAGAAGAAAATTGTAGTGAAATCATTTTTTGCTCTGTTATTGGAATAGCAGAGAGCTGGGAAAAGCAACCAAAAACAATGACTTGTTTATTTTGAAGTTATTAAAGGAAATACATTATCCACCTAAAATCGTAATTTCTAACAGCTGTGGGGTCCAGGTTAATCGTTGTAAAGTATCACTCCCTGACCACACTGTCCAACTGGTCACTTTCTATCACCGCACACTATCCCTTTCACAATAAGTTAGCGCGTGATGTATGTGTATGGTTTCGTTGGTTTATTTACGCCACTGGAGTATGAGTCCTATGCAGACAGGAAAGTCACGTATGTGAATCAATCACCAGTGGGCCCCCAGAAGGTGGCTACAACATGCATATAATTAGGGCTCAATCCATACAATTAATTATGTTGGGTTAATGAATAAAAGAGTGATGGCCACCAGGCACTTTACCAGCTCAGTCTTTGGCATTTCCACTACCGAGGGTCTCTACTTCTTAATTCCCCCTGTTAACATTTCTCAGTGTCTCTATCTTGGGCTTAATAAGAGAAGCAAACATAGGTATTATTCCTCACATGGGCCCTGCCCTTCCTGGCTGCATTCCTCTCCTCTTATCATATCATTCTGCCTCATTTTTAGCCAATCTTATTCTTCCCATGTTTGAAGACCTAACTTAAATGTCACCTCCCTCTTCAGGGAAGCTCTGACTGTCTGGAGCACAGGCACGACTTCTTACCCTTAAGGTCCACTCGTGGCCATGTTAGCTCTCTCTTCCTCCCTCTCCCTCTCGTTCATTCATCCAGCACCTTAGAATCTGCTTAGATCAGAGAGGTAGTGAGATAAGATTTGTGACCTCAGAGTCCTTACAGCCCTCCCAAGGAGACATAGGGCAGGCAAGTACTTATAACAACGCTTAGCCATTCATCTGTCGATGGACATTTAAGTTGTTTCCATGTCTTGGGTATTGTGAGTAGTGCTGCTATGAACATAGGGGTGCATGTATCTTTTTGAATTATAGTTTCGTCCGGGTATATGCCCAGGAGTGGGATTGCTGGATCATGTGGTAGTTCTATTTTTAGTTTTCTGAGGAACCTCCATACTGTTTTCCATAGTGGCTGCACCAACTTACATTCCCACCAACAGTGTAGGAGGGTTCTCTTCAAAAAAACAAAACAAAACAAAAAATAACACAACGGTTAATACTTGCATTGAAAACAGAGTGTACAAGAAAAATCTCAGAGGACCTGGGAAGGCTTTGAGAAACATCTTTCACTTTGTGTTCATATTATAGGTGCTCATATATGTAGATTTCTCTTCCTTTCTAGATTTTCAGGTCCTTCGGGACAGAGACTTTATATCTGCATTATTTTCATCTCTGTAGGCACCCTCCCCAGCACTCAGCATGACGTTCTTAACACAGGAAACACCCAATAATTGCTTATTGAATCAGTGAATAAATAGTTTGCTTTGAAAATACTGAGAGTATCTTTTCTCCCCCCTAATTTGGATAGAAAACGCATTTTCACTTTACTTAGCAGAAGGACATCTCTACTGGAAAACAAAAAAAGTCTTTCAATTTATCTGATCCCTCAAAAGACATAATAGGAACTTGAAATTGAGAGGAAGTCAGGTGCCTGAATGGGGACACATGGAAAGAAACAGACAGATATTAAAAGTCACTCAGACAGGAGAGGGCTGTTGAACTGGAAAACTATTAATGGTGTTAAATCAGTTTCCACTGTGAACTGTTAACACTCCCAACAATGTTGAAAGCGCCTGGAAGGCACATTTCTAAAGTCAGAAAGGCACAGCAAACATTTTGTTTTTGTCTGTCAACTTCGGAAAACAGGATAAATATAAGCTTTTTTGTAGATGCAAAAAAGAGGTGGTTTTAGTTTAGTTTCCACAGTCATGTGATTTATAGACTTCCAAATTATTCCATATGGCTAAAAATAGAGGATCTGAACTTGTAGTTCATAAGCGATGTTAACAAGAGAGTTTCTCTCTCAGGCTCAGGGTAGATGCTTTCCTTTTGGCGTGTGCTCTGAGCCCTGAAAGTCAGGGCATGAAGAACCTCTGAGATTCAGACATGGGGCAAGCCAGGCAGATGTTGAGAAAAGAGGGTTTTTATTTCAACAGAGACACAGAAACACGTGGTGCTGGCTGTGATTTACAACGACATAAAGACAATCCAGAGTGCTGGGGAAAGCAGAGTGGGAGGGAAACCCATCAGAGGTAACGAGGACCAGAAGTGAAGACACAGGTCATGGATAACTTGAAATTCCGCTTTGCCAAGCAGAAAGTCTGGCACCAAGCAGAGAACTACGGATGCTGGCCTCAGAATACTTATTTAAATGCCCTGATCTTTCTTTTTTAAACAAAGGATTGACTGAAAGACGAAACAAACTTCCCCAGAAATGATCTAGCATCAATGGGAACAGAGCTTGGAAAAAGACTCAATATCCAACAAGGTTCCTGTGCTACTGGCATTAGCCAGTAACAGGGTCCCATTTCCCGAACACCTGGCATGGGATGTGTAAAGTTAGGTATCATCATCTCTATTTCGTAGGTAAGGAAAAAGGCTCAGAGAGGTGAAGTGACTCACTGAAAGCCACACCATCTAGTAAGCTGCGAAAGTGGAATTCAAAGCCAGTTCTTTCTGGCTCCATAGTACACATTTTCCATCTTACACACTTATTACTCAAACTGGTCCCAGAAGCATCAACGTGACCTGGGGGTTCAACAGGAGTGAAGAACCTGGACATCCATCCAGACTTGTAAAATCAGAATCTGTATTTTTACACAATCCTCAGATGACTGATATACTCATTACAATTGGAGCACTGTCTCAGACCTCAATCCTTGCTGTATATTGGAATCACCATTAAATCCTGGGAGGTATTTCAATTAAATCCTTGCTTTACATTAAATCACTATTAAAGCAGGGGATACTTTAAAACCAGAGATACCAGAGCCCACTCTAGAACAATTATATGAGATTCTCTGGGGTTGGAGTCTGGACATTGGTAGTATTTTCTGCTCCCCAGGTGACTCTAGTTCTTAGCATCACATAGTCTCGGATGCTAACTTTTTTGTTGTTGTTGTTGGTTTGTTTTGCGGTACGCAAGCTTCTCACTGCTGTGGCCTCTCACACTGCGGAGCACAGGCTCCAGATGCGCAGGCTCAGCGGCCATGGCTCACGGGCCCAACCGCTCCACAGCATGTGGGATCCTCCCAGACCGGGGCACGAACCCGCATCCCCTGCATTGGCAGGCGGACTCCCAACCACTGCGCCACCAAGGAAGCCCTCGGCCGCTAACTTTGCAAGGCTGTTTAGGGCAGAGTGATGAGGAGGTGGAGAAGGTCTGTTTTCAGGCCTTTATGGAACCCTTGCCTTTTTTCAAACCACTTAGTCTCATCTAGTGGTTCTCTACCCTTGCTCTAACAGAGCCAGCTAAAAGCTTTTTAAAATCCTGATGTGCAGACCATACACCATACCAATTAAATCAGAAGCTCTCGTGGAGGGACCCTGGCATCTGAAATTTTTAAAGCTCTGAAGTGTTTCCCATGTGGAGCCAGGGTTGAGAACCTCTGCCCTGATTAGAATCTCTGAGACCTGCAACTCATCCATTCCTCAACAATAAAAGCCAGATTTCAGGAAATATGGGAAATAGAAGAACAAGAGAAATAACACCATGGGGAAGCAACCAGCCAAGTCGAGGAGGAGTGACAACCCAGTTTCTCTAACAAACACCTCAATGGCATTAAAAAGGCAGAAGACATCTGATAATCTACTTTCTCTATCTCAGGGCCCAGATGTTCACATATTTTTTTTATAATAAAAAGGTTTTAAAAAAATATTTGGGGGTGAAGCTGAGGAATCTGCATTTTAACCCTATCCTCAGGGGATCCTGTTAAATAATTATATTTTGAGGACTTCTCCATAACAGGGAATTCATTAAGCCCCTGGGAATTCTTGGTTTCCACTTAAGTAGGTTCCAGTACTGAAAGCACGTTTTTCTCAGCTTTTGGACTGGCTAAGTGTTGGGGCGGGGGGTTGTTTTTTGGGGGTTTTTTTGACTGCAAGGCTTGCGGGATCTTAGTTCCCCAACCAGGGATCGAACCTGGGCCCTTGGCAATGAAAGCACAGAGTCCTAACCACTGGACTGCCAGGGAATTCCCTGGACGGGCAGCTAAGATTTTGCTGGGGTTGGTTAGAACTGCACTGTCCAAAACAGAAACCACCAGCCACATTTGGCTGGTCCAAATTGAGATGTTCTGTCAGCGTAAAATATACACCAGATTTCAAAGACTTAGTACAGGACAAAACCAAAATAAAATATCTCATCAATAATTTTATATTGATTACTTGGTAAAGTATAATATTTTAGATAAATTAGGTTAAATAAAATCTATTAAAATTAATTTCTGTTTTCTTTTTGTAAGATGGCTACTAGAATACAATATGTGGTTCACATTATATTTGCATTTAACAGTGTAGCTCTGCGGCTTTGCTAATCAAAATGTGGTCCACTGACCAGCAGCAGCAGTGTCCTCTCGAAGCTTCTTAGAAATGTAGGCTTGAGCCCCATTCAGGGGTTCTGAATCAGACTCTGCATTTGGCCAAGATCTTTGGGTCTCTGCCTGCCTCTCAGACTTTCATCCTGTAACTTTTTGTACTGTCTGAAACCCTGTGGCTTAGCGAAACCCAACAGACTAATTTAGTCCATCCCTCTGCCCCAGGAAGCAGTGCATTCAAATTCTCAAAGTACTTAGGCATCATCACCATCAAGTTATCCACCTTGCTTTGCAGAGCCGGGAAACAGGAAATTTCCTACTCTTTTAACCTCTTGTCTGCAATTTAAGTCTTTGATTTCCAGCTCTGTTCTCAATCACTAGAGAACACCAGTTACTATTTTTCTTTCTCCTTAATACTTCCTCTTCCAGGCCTCCTTTAGATTTTGTTTTCCTTTTCTTAGCTAATTCCATTCTTGTCTCATAGGACCCATTCCCCAGGTCTTTTCATCATGGTCAGCCCCTTTTTGGAGGCACACTGTCCTTCTCAAACAAGTTCACTAAATGCTGGGGTGTTTCCAGTCTGTTCTTTACGGTAAATCTGAAGGTGGCTAGTGCCAGCCAGATCATTTGGAGAGAGGACTTTGATAAATGCACCTGTCTTTGGAAGGACAGACAAAAGAAAAAAGAATAGGAAGGGGCAGAACTCCTCCAAGAACAGACAGGAGACAGTAAAGTGAAGTGCTTTTGCCTGGAGTGGTGGGGGGTTCAGTGGTGCAAATGGAGAGTCTGCAGGAACTTAGCGATTCTAATTTGGGCTCTTTCATTAGATTCCATCACAAACTCAGGAAAAGTTACCGAGCCCAACTGCCCCGATTTCCTCTAGTCAATGGGGATAATATTGCTCTTCTATTCCATAGGGAATTTTTAAAGCCTGGAATAATAAATAAATAAAAAGCAGGGGCTTCCCTGGTGGCGCAGTGGTTGAGAGTCCGCCTGCCGATGCAGGGGACACGGGTTCGTGCCCAGGTCGGGGAAGATCCCACATGCCGCGGAGCAGCTTACCCCGTGAGCCATGGCCGCTGAGCCTGCGCGTCCAGAGCCTGTGCTCCGCAACGGGAGAGGCCACAGCAGTGAGAGGCCCGCACACCGCAAAAAAAAAAAAAAAAAATCAGCACGCATAAAAAATAAAAATAGACCAGTTTCCTTGCTCATAAGCAACACTAATTTTACATGGGCCGTGACAATGATTCCCTCATTTGGGATTCCTGTGTGCACTTCATTGGTCAAAGGGATAATATCTCCATTTTGCAAAGCTAAATAGTTCTTTAAGCAAGTCGTTATACTAGAACACCTCACTGATCTAAACCAGCTCGTAAAATCCATTATTCTGACTTGGTGACTCAGGGACCCTCACTTCCACGAGTGAAATGAACAATTTAATACTCAACAGAGAGCCTCTTTGTGACAAAGAGGAAATCTGAGTTCTATTATGCCCATACTAAAAGCTAGAGATATTCAGTACTGGGAATCTTTGGAAACTGGAAACAAATTCACTTTTACTAAAGGGATCTCATGGAGAAAGCAGTCATATAAAATTCCTAGTGCTTTATTTTTTCCCTCCAATTCTTAAAAACTTGCCTCATTTTCCAAGGCTCTTCTCAGCTCTTCTCAAAATGAACCCAGACCTCTGAAAGTGAAGCAATATCACCACCGTCTATGTTTTCCTGCAAAAAACATGTGTTGAAACAGTTACATTCCCTCCACGGTATGATAAAATTCCATTGCACTTAACATTTATGTTTTACCCTTTAAAAATTAACCATATTCTGCATTGCCAAAACACTTTACTTCTACTAATTAATATCATAGATAGTTGGGAAAGTGACTTTTTCTTCTTTTCTCCAGGCAAACAAGCTGAGAGTTTAAGTGATTTACCCTTTCTGAGAGAGGAGGTCACAGACAGAATTCCAGGATTTGAACTCTGTACAGGTCTCTACAAAGACCGTTAAGGCAATTTTTCAGGGACTTAACAAGTAACCATCTGGTGATGTTAAACTACCTTTGAAGAAAGCAGCTGTTGGCCCAAATTGAGGCCTACAGGAAACCCTGTGGATTTTGAGGGTCAGGAAGATCTATACAAGGCAGGTTTATTTCCTTCCCAGGAGGCAGCCATATGGAAGGCAGGCGGCCCAGTGATAGCCATAGCTGACATTTCTTGAGCACTGATAGTATGCACAGGACTTTACTTGTCTGACCTTATTATCTCTCCAATGCACTGAGTTGTGTATTTTATTATCTCCATTTTACAAATTAAAAAATAAAAACCTTAGAGAGATGTAACAACCTGCCTAAAGTGAAAGGCTAAACTTTGAACCAAGAATCTGAATCTAAAAACTCAAATTCTAACCAATACCCTCCTGATATTACCCTGTGATTATATCTGCAGAAGTCATTCACCTTCTTAAACCAAATATCCACACCCACTCTGCTTCATTTACAGACTGTCAGTCATAATGATTTCTTATATAAATTTGAAAGCCTGGTAGATTAAATCTTACTGACTTCAAAGTTCACATTGTTAAATCAAGACATGCTACAGCATTATTTCTATTTCTTAATTGTAAACTGCATCTTAGAACAGAATAAATAATTTGGGGATGAAATGAATGACAAGGACATTGATCATTTAAGAGTATTGATAGCTCTTATTTTTATTTTTTTGGCCACGCTGTGCGGCTTGCGAGATCTTAGGGATTGAAACCAGGTCCCAGCCAAGAAAGTGCCAAGTCCTAACCACTGGACCACCAGGGAATTCCCAATAGCTCTCATTTTTAAATCACCAAAAGCAACAATCTGGGTTTAGGGCATATCCATATCTCTATATCTTTATCTATTTCCATCTATTTTTTTTAAAGGATGGTTTTCAATTATTCATCCATTATTCATTGAAACGTAGTACATATTATGCACAGGGCTAGAACCAGAGAAATATATGATATGGTCCTTGCCTCTAGCTGACGTACATATGGTGTACTTTTTTGTGTTTTTTTGTTTGTTTGTTTTTTGGCCGCGCTGCGTGGCATGTGGGATCTTTGTTCCCCAACCAGAGATCAAACCTGTGCCCCCTGCGTTGGAAGCACAGAGACTTAACTGCTGGACCACCAGGGAAGTCCCTATTTCCATCTATTTTTAAAAAAAATACCATAATTGCTTTATTTTCAGTAAGAAGAAAGGGCAAAAATTTATCCAGAATATTGCTTACTTGATTGTAAATTCATGTCATTTAAATGCAGAAAATTTCAATTTCCTCCATGATACCATTTTTTTCTGCTCTATTTCTCAGAGATTTTTGTGGTAAGCCTTAAGAAAGTTACTAACATCATTTAAAAATATACGTATCTATTAGTAGGTAAGCTCGTCAGTAACACATTCACAGAGCTTTCTGTGCATACTTTTGTCTATTTGAGATTTATATATGAAGGTCTCATCTTTCAGCCCTTAGCTAAAGTGTTTATCATTTAGACCTTGCTTATCATGTCCTTACTTTTGCTCATGCCATACTGAAACCATCAGGGTTTTGTTTTTAGTAAAAGTTTAGGCATTGTATAATGGCAAACTTTGGTTGAATTAGGCCCATTGACTTTTTTTCCCTCACAGTGTTTTGTTAACATTTGAACTATACTAACATTAAAATTCTGGAAATTTCACACACATGTCCATATTTTTCTCCTTCTCTTGAAAAACCAGAAGATCTGGACTGGATATACTGAGCCCCTTTTTCCCCCACACAACTTGGTAGAGAATGCCTTCTGTTGACAAGTTAAGTACTTTCCATTTCACCCATCCCTACTATTCTCACACCTGGCACCTCCCTTCAGTTGAACTTGGGTCTCCTCACTCCTGCTCCACCCCCCACCTCATCTGCTTTGTTCAGAGATGTATTCCTAATATCCATAGCAAAACCTGGCACACAGTAAGTTCTTGATAAATATTTATTATAAGAACATGAAGAGGATAGAACAAACACCATTAGACTTGCAAAGATGAAGATCAAGTAAGTACTTTGTGGAGGTTTTAAAATATGTCTACAATTTATTTGGCACTTCTCCCTATAAAAGGTGGAGACTAATCCCCTCCCCTTGAGTGTGGGACAGACTTAATCACTCACTTCTAATGAACAGAATGTGGCAGTGACAGCATGTGTGATTCCAGAGCCTGTATTGTAAAGGATATTGTCACTTTCACCTTGCTGTCTTTTGGATCACTCACTCGGGGAGAGTCATCCTCAGTAACCTGAGGACACTCAAGGACTCCTATGGAGAGGGGCTTCCTGTCACCAGCTAGCACCATCCTGCCAGGCGTGTGGGTGAACCACCTTGAAAGTGGGCCTGCCAGACTCAGCCAAGGCTTCAGGTGACTGCAGTTCTTAACATCTTGACAACAGCCTCATAAGAGACCCTGAGCCAGGCCCACTCAGCTAAACCACTCCTGAATTCCTGACCCATGGAAACTGGAAGCTAATGAACGCTTATTTTCTTAAGCCACTAAGTTTTGGGGTAATTTGTTACACAGCACTAGATAACTAATACATGCCTCAAATTAACCTAAGTCAATTTTTTTTTTGTCCACACCTCACGGCATGCGGGACCTTAGTTCCCTGACCAGGGATGGAACCCATGCCCCCGGCAGTGGGAATGTGGAGTCTTAACCACTGGACCACCAGGGAAGTCCATAAGTCAATTTGGTTGTTCACAATTCATGTGTTCTTTTTGATGGATACCAATAACCTCCAATAATTAGGGTAGGTGAGGGCTCTAGTCCTTCTTCCTGGCAATATGACTGAACAAGAAAACAATGGCAAACCTCAGATCTAATTCTGCCATGCAGACAAGCAGACACAAAACAATCACACATCCAGTCTTGTGAACTCAGTAAAGTCCCTGTTCTTTGTCATTTTAGGAGCATTGGTAGCATTTCACATGAAAGGTTTATTCCAAGATAAATGTGACCATGTTGCAATGGCAGGTTCTACTAACCTTCTAGTTGAATCTGATAAGAGAGTCCTCCAGTAAGTCAGTCTGGGTGACACAGAACTGAACTGAGTTATAAACCTCAGGTGTCACTCAGAGGGTGGTAGGCTTCTGGGCTCACCAGATAATTATACCTCATCCACGCCAGAATGAAGTGCCTGTACAAAATTTCCTGCCAACTTCTCATCATTTCACACATGAAAACTTACTTTTAACATCTCTTATGCTAATTAGTAAAACTTCTAGTATGGATTCAGCTAGAGATATTTGAAGCTCTGGGTGAAGGGACTTCTCTGGTGTGTTGATTCCTGATTAATATCCTCCACATGCCGACTGAGTGTGGATTCTTGGTTAGGGCACTTTGAATGTTAATTCCCACACCTTGGGTGGTGCACATAGATAACCGTATATCTTTATGTCTCTTAATGTCTCTACTGACATATTTAGCAACAAGTTATAGACAATGTAGAAATAAGAGACGTTTGTGGGAAATTACCTGGATGCAATGATAGCCTCCAAATAAACTGCCAAGCAAGTTAACCCAGAGGTTACTTAACTGAAAGGCTCGTATACCAAGTAAGATTTTCAAATTATGTGGCTTACTGAAGCAATTTAAAACACATTGCAAAGCAAGGGGGACAAGATGGGATAGATGAACATACCTAATACAGGGTACCCACGAGGTGAAAGGCTCACGCGATCTGAATTCTGGGGATGTTTGCCTGTTCTTTCCCTCCTAATCTCGCTCTCCTTCTCACTCTGTCTCTGCCACATCAGTCTTCCTGACAATGGCGTGTTTATGAGGACCGGAAGTGACATTTGAGCAAAATACCCCAATATGAAAGGTACTGGGGACGAAACACAAACTTGCTCTATCTGAGATGCCTGCAATTACCCCTGATCAACATCTGTACTTTGCCAGAAAGTCAGATGAGCAGCTACTCTTGGGCGGAAACCCTGGAACCAGGATGAGTGTCATTAATAGGAGCCAATTTAAGACCTCACAGGTTGAATATTGCATGATCATGTACCTAGAGACAATTGCATCAATGTAATTTCCTACACGACACCCCTTTAAAAAATCTTGTCCTTAATGTGTATAGCAGGAATATTTGGTGCCTCTCGTTTTCCCCTCCCTTCCTGTCTATGTTTAGCATGTGTATTCCTCCACTTCGTTTATCTATGTCTAATGTAGCTCATAAGCTATTTGCTTCTATGTTTAGTTTCATCTCTTCTCCCTGTTTGTTTCTCTTACTTTCCATCAGAATAATAATCGTAAATAATACAGCAAACACACATTACAAGAGATTATCATAGAATTAAGAGACTTTGGAAAAAAATACTGGTTTTAGAAATGATGATGGAACCTATTACACAAAATTCATTTAGCTTATCTATCTTTGGAAATAGCCAAGGGAAAAACCTGTTTGTTGGTGGTTTGTTTACCTAGGGATTTTACCTCTAAAAAGAGAGTGTTTTGAGGAAAGCAGACATTGCAGAATTAAATTCTAAGTGAGTTTGTGCAAATGAAAATTGGAGACTGGCTAATTCAATTAATTTCTATTCACGCCATTGGTGAAACAGGAACTCCAAGCATCAGATCAGATGCAAGAAATCTTGTGAAGCAGGACACTGGAAACCAAAAGGCTTTCCCAGAATTCCAGCTCCAACAACCATAAGAATATTCTTGGTTGAGTTGTGTGGATCAGCTCAGCACCAGGACCTGTGGTTCCTTTATGAAGCCTGAACCTGCCATAGAATACATTCCACAAGGGGGAGCCGATTTGCCTAAATGAGGGAGTTATTTCACTTCATAAATCACTCTGCTGGTAATTTACCTGTTTTTCTCGAAAGTCGGAGCTCTTTCAGCCACCTCTGACAGTTGTGAATCGAATATAAAAACAGGCTTCCTTGGGGTGAAAGAGAGCAGTTAAGAGTGGAAAGTGGTTACAAGAAGTTTTACTAACACAGAACTAATAGATGGGTCCCCATTATGAGATTCAACTGGGCAGTTTATTACTACATTTCTGAGCCTCACCCGAGACCTAACCTAAAGCATTAAAATCTCAGGGGCTGGGGTCCAGGAATGTGCATCTTAAACAAGCGGCACCAGGGTTCTTTTGCACACTAAATTTCGATCAACAGAACTAAGGAATTATTTTAACAACGCTCAGAAGGACGGAGTAGTCTTGCTTGGATTTGTGTAGAAGTTAATGTCCTTTCTTGTAAGTTTGCATTTGGAACCAGGAATGGGTATAGCTTAAGTGCAATGAGTATCTTCTCCATCCTTATTAATAAGGATGATAAGACAGTGAGCCAATTAAAAAAAAACTCATCAGGGGACACTTGTAGAATATTTAGAATATCTGGTTATATTTGGGCTTTGATAACTTTTTTTCAACTGAGTTAAAATGGCAGAAAAAGTTGGAAGCTAATTCCTTTAGAGCAGGGTTTACTCCTCTTAACTCAAAGCCCAGTGATTTTTAAAAGGCCTGAGATAAGGTTTCCAAAGGGAAACTGGATTTACTTAAGTGACAGTTTCAAGCTTAGACTCCTTCTTGTCTCTTCAGCTCTCATTTGCCTCATTCATCCTTGACTCTCCACCAAGTTACTAACCTATCTGGGCTTTGGAATTCTCATTTGTAAAATGGGAACATACCAACTACGCTTTCATGAAGATTAACGAGAGCCAGTCAAACAGTCCCTGACCCACAGTCCTGAACTTCGTTCTTATGCTGTGCCACTAAGGGTACAACTCATCCTCACCCATGTGCAGGCGACTGGCTGGAAGACTTTTTTTTTTTTTTTAAGAGAAAATAACAGTTAAGAACCAACAACGTTTCCATTTTCCATTTGTCTCAAGGACTAATATGCATTCCAGCAATCTGCCCACCCCAGGTAACCCCTACTCCAGTGGTTCTCCAACCACTGAAACAAGAACTGCCCTCAGGGCAAGGTTTTCCAAACTATCCAGCTCAGAAGAATCACCTAGGGCACTTTTTTAAAAAAATACAAATTTTAGATCTATTCTTAGATAATTTGATTTAGTACGCATGAGACGGTGCTGGCACCAGAAATTTAAATGAGATTCCCCAGGGAATCCCTAAGACTAGGTTTGTTGGGGGTGTTGCCAGAGAGCATTGCTGTCACTTATTAATCACAGAACTGATTTCCCTTGTAAAAATATCCAGCTGTTTTGTTCTCCCGAGACAAACCGGCTTGAACGGGATTGGGCAGCCAGGGGGCTGAATTTTATTTCCCTGTGACGCCTACTTGGATGACCTCCTTCTTGTCCATTTCCTCAGCTGTAACAATGAGGATGCGGTAGCTCCATGCAAGGGTGTGAAGAGGTTGAGCTAAGAGTAGGCCTTTCACAATAGAAGCAAATACGGTTATGGCAAGTGTGTTTCAAGCATTCATTTGCGGTTTCTCAGAGACTGTTCAAAAGGAGCGTGCTTCCTTCTGTTTCCGATCTGGCTAGCCGGCCTTGTCCATGGATGCTCTTAGCCTTCCAGAATTTAGCTACATTAAATGCAGTTAGGATGGGCTGAGTCCCTTCCACCCACTGTGCTGGCTGTCAACCTCACCATGTCACCTCACTGTTTGAGATTAATAATGGTCTGTTAGTGTAAACTACATTCCAGAACTTGTTTTGAACTTTTCTCTTGTTCTTCCCTGTTAGATGACCTTGGTGCAACTATTCAGGGATCCACACATGTTGTCTGCCTCATTTGGCAGGTGGCAGCTCTGGGCACTGTTCCCACCGCCACTCATTCTCCAACTTGGTCTCAGAGACTCCACGTTGCCTGCTGGGCGTTGCGAAGGACATGCTGACCTTTTCCAAACTGACAGAGGGTGGTGACAGAAAGAGCGCTTGGGCGTGGACAGACCTGGGTTCCAGAGGCACTTTTGTGATCATGTGTGTGTGTGAGGTGGGTGTTTCCAAGCCTCACAGGGCATCCTCAGCTGTGAAACAGGGAGCGGAGGGCCTCCCTCACAAGTTTCTGAAGATTCAATAAGGTAGGCAAAACACCTGGAAGACTGCCCAGCCAGTGGAAAACACTAACATTTTAGCTGTTCTTACTAGTACCGATTTTACCCATTCTTAGATACACATCGTTTTTCACATTTTTAACGTTTTCAGGAATGTGGCTGTGTCTTACAATGGGTGGAACACCACAACTTAAGTAGTATTGCTTTTTCTTGCTGGCACAATAAAAAGTGACATGTTCTACAATTCATGCTGTTTTAGGTTGGGTGAGAAATGGCGGTAGCCATCACTGTCATAATAGCACTCGGCTAATTGTACCACAGGACCTGTGTATCCTCTGATAGAACCATAGAGCAATGTGTAGGCAATTTTTTCATTGTTTTGGAATGATGGCTGGCCAGTGAGTTCTGTCTCCCTTTGACCTATCGGATAAGTCTGCAAAATGACCCAGAGACCGTAATTCTGAGTGCCTGCCTCAAGAGAATACTATCCCCACACCAGAGTGCTTAAGTCTCTCTTCCAAGAAAGCAGACTGATCTCTCTCCTTGCAGTCACCTGATTCAAAAGTCTTTCTTGGGACTCAGGACTGTAGTGTGACATCTGATCCCTTGTTGTTCCCTCCAGCGAGAGGCCAATACATGAGTGAATGAGACAGAGCTGTTATGGACCTCCTGTGGCAGAGAAGGAAATAGGTAATTGGCTGTGGCCCAAGCTGATCATCATGCAGTGCCGCTGTTATGCTCACCTGGAACATCAAAGTGCCTCTCCCACCCCACCCCAGGCCTGTACACCAGCTCTGCCAGTTCTGTCTGAAACCTGCTTTTCTCAGAGTTAACCATGCTGACATCCTTGGTCCTGACGTCCACCCAATAGCCATATAAGACAGGATGCAGGGTAATGAGCATTATATGGTGCAGCCATAGAGATCTGTGTTCAAATCCTCACTTCCCTACTTACTAGCTGTGTAGCTTCAGGTAAATTACTTAACCTCTCTGGGTCTCAGATTCCTATCTTTAAAACAGAGATAAAAATAATATTGACTCTGAGAATTAATAAAAGTGTTAAGCACTGCTATCCCTATGGGCTTCTAAGCACCGTACTGGCACCCTGTCAACACATAATGAAGGTTTCCCAAAAGTGGTTAGTGCTGTTTCCCCAGCACCCTGCACGCTGCCTGGCACACAGTAGGTGCTTAATAAAAGTTAATTTCTCACAGGGAGAGAAAGAGAGAGAGGGGGATCTAAGGGAGTCAGTGCCTCAGTATATCAGTAAGAATGAAGCTTAAGCTTTAAGCCCGTGCACGGAACTTCAGGGGCCCAAGCAAACAATAATAATAATAATTTGTATTTATGTAGTATTTTATAGCTTACCAAGCACATTCATATGTTCTCATTTAAAACTCCCAACAAACCCAAGACAGAAAGGGTATTATTAGTAGTATCACCTGAGGAATTTGAGGCCTAGAGAGGTTAGGCCGCAGAGGGGCCCCTACAAAGGGAGGAGAATGATGACAGAGCAGAGCTTGTGGCTTTAGCGATAAGGAGGCTCCCGGTGACCTTCCAGAAAGCACGTTCATTAGAGTGGTGGGGACACATGCCAGACCTTGGGGACTGAGGAAGGTACTGATGGAAAGGAAGCAAGAACCAACCTCCTGGCAGCAAAGCAAAGGAAAGAAATGTGATGTGAGCAGGATCAAATAATGGCTTTTTCAAAATGAGGGTGACCTTATTTTGTGTGCGGTTATCCCTTGGAAGTGACTTGTTCAGGCTGATTTGTGACGACCGAAACTTAGAAAGGGATAAATCACGGCAACTGAAGGATCACTTTGAAAAATGAATGTCTGCTTTGCAAAAGAATCCTCAATAGACTGGGGAAAAAATCTAAGTGGTCAGTAAAAGCAGGAAGATATACTCAGCCTCCCTTATAATAAAATAAATACTAGTTAAAGTAAGAAGGAGATACTATTTTTCACCGATGAAATTGACCTAGATGAAGCAGTTTGATAATATGGAGAGGATGTGAGGAATTGGGAGTGTAGGGACCCATACATTGCTGATGGCAGTGGAAGTGGGTGTACTGTTTTGGGGAATACACTTTGAGAACATTTACCAAATGTAAAATGGACATGCTCTTTCACCCAGCAATTTCACTTGGAAATTGCTAGCGATATACTTGAATATATGGGCAAAGATATTTATTGGAGCACTGGTGTGTGTGTGTGCGCGTGTGTGTATGAGAGAGAGAGAGAGAGAGAGAGAATCACCTAAATTTCCATAAGTAGAGCAGTAATTATGTAGATCGTAGATATATGGTACCATCCATTCAGCAGTTACCAGAATGAGGGGGCTCTCTATGTCCTAACATGAAGTGGAGTCCGTTATGTATTGATAAGTGAAAAAAAAGAGGCAAACATTTTATAAAATCATACTGAAATACATAGCAAAAGTGGCTGGGAAAGAAGAAAGGGTTAATATTGATTATTTGGGAGAAGTAGGAAGGGAAAGGAGTGATTTTACTTTTCATATTATTTTCCTCTCTGCTCTGAGTGGATGTTTTAAAAAAAACCATGAGCATGTGTTACATTTAAAATAAAATACTGATCTGAAAAATGCCCCACAAGATCCCTTTAAATTTTTACATCTCCTAGTACATTTGAAAAAAAATTCCATTTATAAAAATTTGATTTATTCACTTTTCTCTGGAGCACATCTACTGTATTAAGGTACACCAATAGTTAAATAACCAATGGGTTTCTACAAGGACTGTCTTCTCCACCGGCCATTTCCTCTGCTGTGGAGACTAACAAATTGCCAAGAAGTTAGAGTCTCCCAACCTAAGTGGTTAAAAACTTTTCAACACACTCAGTGCAATCAGGCTCATTTGGAATGAGTCTGTGATTACAAAAGAGTGTTTGAGGACTGTCCCATTTTGGATTAGCAGATGGAGGCTCCTAAATCTGATTGATCATTGTAACCCCTGGGGCGCTCTTTTAAAAAGATAAACTCTTTATTTCTTATCCTCCATTCTGACCCGATAAGTCAAGGTCGGTGCCCTGAATCTTTTTTTTCTTTTTCTTTCTTTCTTTTTTTTAATTCTCAAGAGCTATGTTAAGGAACTCCTGTGTTGCATTGTGGCAACTCTTTCTTTTTTCTTAGAAATTACTATGCAATGGTGCAAGTCTTTCTCTCTAGAATGGGAGTCCCTATTTATTGGCTCAGTAACTGGGAACATGTTTACAGTTGCCAGAAAATTGACATGCAGAGGGAATGCGAAAGTGAGGACAGTGTTCCCTAAGCTTCTCCAATAGGGAGTTTCAGTCACAGAGAGTGCCTTCTAAAAGATCACGGTTATGACATCTGTTGAGCTAAGATTTGGAGGAGGCAGGGCTGATGAGAGCTGTTTAAAGCAGCACTTTCCAACACTCTAAACACACACAGTTTGTCAAGGCAGTCTGCGTGGAAGTAGGGGCCCTTGCTGAACTAATTTCCTCTAATGTGTACCTTTGCCAAAGCTTCCTTTGTGGTTCACTTAACAGAGGTGGACATCAGTCTTGGAAGAAACTGTTTGGTCTTGAATGTAGATATCTTTTCCCCTCCAAACTATCTAAAATATCATCCAGAGTTTGGTTCAAACTGGGCTTGGAGAACTGCCTATCAAGACCTTTGATTGTTCCCCTCACCCTCACCCCCCTGGAGACTTAATCTGCTTTTCTTTGGCTCGTATTCATTTAAAACAAAAATTATGCTTTCATACCGAAAGAATTGTGCTAGCTTTGCCTGCCTCTCCAGATTAACCTCTCACTGCCCCCACTGCTTTTGTACCCTTGGCTCTGACCTGAACTGCTTGCAGTTCCCTGAATGCTCCAAGTTACTCCATACTCTATGCCTTCACCTGTGCTGTTCCTTTGCTCTTCCTTGCCTTTTTTTGGCTTGGCTAACTCCTATCCTTCAACTCCAAACTCAGTATCTCTGCACCATTCTGGTCTCATCTTTTTTTTTTTTTTTTAATTTATTTAATTAATTCACTTTTTTTTTTGGCTGCGTTGGGTCTTCATTGCTGCGCTCAGGCTTTCTCTAGTTGCAGCGAGCAGGGGCTACTCTTCATTGCGGTTCACGGGCTTCTCATTGCGGTGGCTTCTCTTGCTGCGGAGCACGGGCTCTAGGCATGTGGGCTTCAGTAGTTGTGGCTCGTGGGCTCTGGAGCACAGGCTCAGTAGTTGTGGCACGCAGGCTTAGCTGCTCCACTGCATGTGGGATCTTCCCGGACCAGGGCTTGAACCCGTGTCCCCTGCTTTGGGAGGCGGATTCTCAACCATTGCACTGCCAGGGAAGCCCTGATCTCATCTTTAATAATTATTTTGCCCTCTAAAAATTCTATGTCTTTGTTTATATTTGCACAAAATATCTCTGGACAATTATTAGATATTAATAACAATTGTTTAGGCAGTTGTATGGCTGGGAAACAAGGGTGGGAGGAAGATGCTTCATTGTACATACACTGTTTGTTCCTTTGAACTTTTGTACTATGTAAATTTATACCTATTCCAATCAATACAATTCAAATTTTAAAACAATAACAAATCTCACAGAAGAAATTCTATTCTACGCTCTTCTCAGATTAACAGCTTTTAGGCATATTTCCAAATCTGTCTCTCAAAAAAATCTTTATTTTTAATTTCACAAGTAATATGTAAATTCTCTCCATTATAAATGCCAATGCGAATTAGTCTTTCTGCTACCAGGCTTCCCTGACATGATACTCATGTAATTTCCATTCTAATCTTATATATGTTTTGAGTATTAAAAAAAACAATCTCCAGGGTGTATTACAAACCTGAAGAAGGTCAGTTGTTTACAAAATGTGGACTTGAGTTGCTTTTAAATTAATAGCGTTGGGTTTTGCTGAAAGGGTTCATTAGGGTGACAGCTGTCCCAGTTTCCCCAGAACTAAAAGGGGTTCCAGGATGTTGAACTTTCAGTGCTGAGACTGGGGGTGCCTGATCAATTAGAATGGACACTGGCCCAAAGAGAAGGGGTGCTTGATGTAAAACCCCACACTGAGTGCTGGCGCCTGGCAACTGATTACTAGCCCTTGTTTTATAGCTTTTATCATCTTTCCAGAAGCATTGTTCATCAACTCTATGACACTTCTAAAAAAACTTTAACTTCTGCTTTAAATTTCATAATGAAATAAGTGGCATAAAGAAAGGATTTCTATGACATTTGATGCTATTATGTTCTTAACTGAAGTTGGGAGATTTATCACCTTTAATGGTGCATGCAAAGTAAATCTTATTTTTAACTTTAGGCCCAAAAAGAAAATATACCATTCTGACATATTTGTCTGAAATAGTCCTGAATGAGGCCAGCTGACTGAAAAAAAATGGCAGCCCTCTCAAAAGGTGAAAGTAACTCTCAGTAAGGGTGAAGTCTGGACTCTATATGAGGTCAGAAAAAAGTATCTAAAATTTAGAAATAGGAGAGATATTGCTGGATGTTCTTTAGTGCAGTGTTAGGTTGACTTTACATTGTCAAGGACATTTCATAACTCATAGGAGGCAGAGATTTTGTAGATTTTTGTCTGATAGGGTTTAGCTAGATGAAATTAAATGCTATCTGGTAGAACAGAAGACCATAAAGGGTACAATTTATGATCTTGTTGGACATTAATCAATTCTTCAAAAAAAAAAGAGGTAAAATTCACACAACATAAAATTAACCATTAACTATTTTAAAGTGTGCAATTCAGTCGTATTTAGTACATTCAGAATGTTGTGCAACCATCACCTCTATCTAGTTCCAAAACATTTCCATCACCCCAAAAGGAAACTCTGTACCCATTAAACAGTTAATCCCCATTCCACCATATTCCCAGCTCCTGTCAACCACTGATCTGCTCTCTGTCTCTATGAAGCTGCTTACTCTGGATGTTTCATGTAAATGGAATCACACAGTATGTTGCCTTTTGTGTCTGGCTCCGTTCATTTAGTATGTTTTTGAGATTCATCCATTTTTTAAAAAAATATTTATTTATTTATTTTTGGCTGTGCCGGGTCTTCGTTGAGGCACGTGGGATCTTCTTAGTTGTGGCATGCAGGATCTAGTTCCCTGACCAGGGATCGAACCTGGGCCCCCTGCACTGGGAGCTCAGAGTCTTAGCCACTGGACCACCAGGGAAGTCCCAAGATTCATCCATGTTGTAGCATGTATCAGTACTTCTTTCCTTTTTATGGCCACGTAATATTCTACTATATGGATAGCTCACATGTTGTTTATCCATTCCTCTGTTGATGGACCTGTGGGTTGTTTCCACCGTTTGGCTATTGTGAACAGTGATACTGTGATCATTCTCATGTAAGTGTATGTTTGAATACCTGTTTTTAATTCCTTTGGGTATATACCTAGGACTGGAAATGCTGGACCATATAGCAATTTTATTTTTAAGTTTTTGAGGAAGCACTAAACTGGTTTCCATAGGGGCTACACCATTTTACATTACCAGTGGCAACATACAGGTGTTCCAATTTCTCCATATTCCTGTCAACACTTATTTTCCTTTTCTAGGGGTTGTGGCCAACCTAGTGGCTGTGATCTCATTGTGGTTTTAATTTGCATTTCCCTAATGACTAATGACATTGAGCATCTTTTTATGTGCTTCTTGGCCATTTGTATGTTTTCTTTGGAGACGTCTGTTGAAGTCCTTTGCCCATTTTTAAACTGGGTTGTTCGTCTTTTTGTTGTTGAGTTTATAGGTATTCTTAGTATATTCTGGATATTAAATAAACCCCTATAACACATATAATCTGCAAATATTTTCTCCCATTTTGTGGGTTGTCTTCTCACTCTCTTGATGAAGTCCATCCAATTTATTTCTTTTTGGTTATTTCTGTTGCTTGTGCTTTTGGTGTCATAACTAAGAAACCACTATCAAATCCAAAGTCATGAAGATTTACTCCTATGTTTTCTCCTAGGTTTTATAGTTTTAGCTCTTTAGGTCTTTGATCCATTTTGAGTTCATTTTTGTATATGGTATGAGTTAAGGGTCCAACTCAATTCTTTTGCATGTGGATAATCGGTTGTACCAGACCAAGTTTTGAGGACACTCTTCTTTCTTCATTGAATGGTCTTGGCACCTTCATCAAAAATCAACTGACTATAGATGTATAGGTTTATTTTTGGACTCTCCGTTCAATTCCATCCTTATCTATCTCTGGACTCTGTTTATTTGGTCCCTCCTCCAGAGATTCTGATGTAGTTCATCTGGAGCATGGCATGGGCACTGTTGGTTTGTTATTTTTAAGTCCCCTGGTGATCCTAGCTGTACTCAGGGCTGAGAATCACTGTCTTAAGGGAAGTTCTAGTGAAACCACTTCTTATCTAGTCTCCTTGGTGCTTCAGGATTCTCACTGGGAAATGTGGCTCTGAGTGGGTGTCACTGGAGAGAGGTATTATTTGGAGACTAGTTTTATGTTGACTGTGAGTGCCCTTAGGTGAGAGGAACACTAGGAAAAAGGGATATTTTTCTTGTATATCTTCCCACCGCTATGGCTCCTTTGTGTTTAAGAAAACTGAAATTGAGTCCTCATCATATGCCACCAAAACTGTAACACAGTCCATTGTCTCCAAAACAATAAGTAAAACAGCAACCTACAGCTGAAGCCTATCAGATGGTAAATACATTATTAAACAAAGAGTAATGAAGGAATGGATAGAGTAAAAGTAGCAGCTGTGGGAGAAGAGATTGGTAACCTTGGCAAGCTAGAGATACTTTGACTGCAGTGGTGCCTTCTCTGCTTTTGCAGAAAAAAATGGAAATATGGGGGATTGGGCTTGGAATGATTTGGTGATACAGGGAAAGTCTCTCACATTGTTAGTCATTTTTTCCAGTGTTACTTGTTACACTTGGAGCCTCTCTGTCTTCCTACACTGTCACTTCTACACATCTGTTCTTCAGATTAATTCCTCTTTTCCGCCTCTTCCTTAGACTCTGAAGGAGGCTTATTTCTAAGATGCAGTTTTGTGTAGGGGTTGGACATACAGGCGTTGGAGCCAAACTGCCAGGGATTGTAGCTCAGCTCTGCTACCTACTAGATATGAGCTGGGCAAGTTTCGTAGCACCTTTGTTTCCTCACATGTATAGTATCCCCCTTATCGAATTATTGTGAGCTAGTACATTAAAGCACTTAAAATATCACCTGGCACGGAATGAGTGCTCAATAAACGTTAGCTACTTCATTATTATATTATTATTATTGCCCAGGAGTTAGAGCCCTCACCTGGAGTAACAGTGAGGTACAGAAGTCTTCAGGACTATAGAGGAAGAAGTCTCCGAAGAAGGGCTCTTGGTGAAACCATGGAGGATGTGTGGTCTTGAAGCCAACAGTGAGAAATTCTGCATAAAAAGTGGCTTGCATAGGAGGTAGATTGGATGGATCTGGCATCTGCTTTAAACAACCAGGTTTTATCTCACTGCTGTTTGGCCTGGCAGATGCAATTCCCACTTATAAATGCAGCTGTGTCTTGGGGATGGGCAGCAGGTCTCCCAGTGGGGATTTCATTTGTCATTTCCAACTGCCATGTCTCCAGTACCTTCCTAGACTACAGTGGGTAACTCACAAGCTTTCCCTGTTCACATACCTAATACCTCTGCTGCAACAATGTGGCCACTTTCTAAACTGTGTCTAAGATGTGGATAACACCTGACCCCTCCTCTTTGCCCACAATTTCTGCTCAACACCTGATCTGACCACAGACCACTCTATGTCCCAAAGCAATGTAGAAGTACAGAAGTAGGTGATTTCAAGGTGGGGTACTCAGCTGACTGATGGGCCCCGATTCCTTCCATCTTTCTGCTCTGCCACCCCCAGTATATCAGCGACATGTGTTCCTTCAAAGGCATAACAAGGCTCCTGCAGTAGCAAAAAGCAACAATGTCCAAAAGCAGGAGGGGAATGAGAAAGATTTCTTTCATTCATTTCTCTCTTTATCCCAGAAAATATCCCCTTCCAGTCCTACTGGACAGGCCTGAGTCACATAGCCATACCTTAACTTCAAGGGGGCTCAGAAATTAAGTATCTGGGTTTTTAGCTTCCTTTGGAACATGAGGAAGGCAAGAAAGAAGGTTAGGAAAATGGCTGTTAGGTTGGTAACAAAAAGTGTCTGCTTTTTGACACAGTGGTAATTGCACTTTTTGTTATATGATCGTTTTACATTACAAATGACCATGCTCGAGCAGGCTGGTATATCTTGTTGGGACAAAATTAACTTGCTTAAAGATGCTATAGTCTGCAAGCAAATCCTGTGTCTCTTACTGCCCACCCCATCCAACTAAGTCCTGATTCAATGTGGCTATAACTAGGGAGCCCTATGTGTCTTTTGCCCTTAGGGTTCTGTAGAATATGTGAGCCCCTAAGAGCCAGTTGAATTTAATTAATCTAATAAAGGACAGCACAGAAGGCTGCTATTGTGTTGCAACGCTCAGGAGGTAGCTTTGTATTTGCTTATTTTTTTAAGTTTGATTAAAAATACAATTAAAAAAACAGGTTACAATGTATAAATATCATTAATCTCAGAGCAGATAATTTTCATGCATTTATGAAAAAAAATACTCCAGTAATCTTATCTAGCCTTGCAATTTAGAGGTAAATTCACCGAGGAATTCCTCTTCGTCTTCATTCAAGGTTCTGTTCTGTCCCAGTACTAGAAAATTTAACTTATTTTTGCATATTTTCCACTTTTTTGATCAACTGTCATTTGCTCACACTTAAAAAAAAATATTGTTTAACAATGCATGTTGGTTGTAAGAGGGAATACAAATAATATAAAACTACAGGAAGTTAAAAGAAAAAGTGCCCCTCTTTCATTCCCATCCGCTGCCCCCAAGCCAGTTCCTCATCCTGAGATAGCCCTCCGAAGAGTTGCCCACAGTTAATAATTTAATTCTTGATCTAGGCCTGTACAAATATACCTATGCATCTACAGACTTGTGCATTTTTTAGAAACCACACTAGGTATTGTTCTACAAATTTTTTTCATTTAACAATATATCCTACTCAACTTTCCATATGCTTATGTATAAATTTATTATCATGATATTATATTCCATATCATGTACTGTTTGCAATTTTCAGGATGTTTTTATCTCCCACTACCCCTATTTTTCAGAGAAAAGAGCTCCCCTTGACTAACATTGTAATGACTCTTTAAAGAGTTTTAAAAATGGCTCTATTAAACATTAAGGATACTAAAGCGTTGATAGAACACAACATTTTTTAGCATGGAATTGGATAGAAGAGGACTCTATGATTTTATAATGATGATGAGTATGATCACTCCTACTTGTGTTTATACATTTTAAGATAATTTTCTATAAAGAATCTCATTTAAACTCCATCTAATATTATTTGGTTCTGGAACTGCCTGCAGATTCTCCTGATAACACTATTTTTATTGTAATAAAGTCTTACAGCCTGAGCTGGGAACAGCATGATAATGTTGTTATTGCTACCTATGCAATCATTATTTAATAAAGATGAAAATTAATAGCTCCAACATCACTCCATGCCCAGCCTTACCCAAATTTGAATGTAGGTTTCCTGACTACATCCTGCTGTTTCTTACTGCTAAGTTTCCGAATACATGAGGCAAAATGGACAGAATTAAGCGGAGAAAGACAATTCCACAATTATAGTTCTAAATTTTAATACTCCATCACAAGAACTGAAAGAAAAACTAGACCAAAAAAATTAGTAAAGACGTGGAATATTTGAACAACACTAACAACCACCTTGATTTGATTAGTATTTATAGGATATTATACCAGGAACTGCAGAATGCACATTCTTTTCAAGGTCTCACAATATATTCTTAAAAATAGACCATAAGCTAGGTCATAAAACGTCTCAATAAATTTATAGGAAATTAAATCATACAAAGTATGTTTTCTGACTGTGGAGGAATTAAATTAAAAATTAATACAATATCTAGGAAAATCTTGAATATTCAGAAATTAAACAACATACTTCTAAATAATTCATGAGTTGAAGAAATAACAGAGGAAATTAGAAAATATTTTAAACTATATGGTAAAGTACATACAACAGGTATTTGTAGGATGAAGCCAAAACAGCATTTAGAAGAAAAGATAAAGCTTTAAATGCTTATATCAGTGACCAAAGTTATATATTTACAAGAGGAAGGAAAAAATAATAAAGATCAGATAAATAAAAACAGATAAAGAATAAGGAGAATTAATGAATCAAGAAGTTGATTCTTTGAAATGATCAACAAAATTGACAACCCCCTAGCTAGAACCATCAAGGGAAAAACAAAACACAAATCACCAACATCAGGAATTAAACAGATCTTTTTCTTACAGATCCTATGGGCATTAAAAGAATAATATAATATTATAAACAACTTTATGCCAACAAATTCAACAAGCTAGACGAAACTGACAAATTTCTTAAAAAATACAATTTACCTAAACTGATATAAGGTGAAAGAGAAAATCTCAATAGTCCTACATCTCTTAGAGAAATTAAATACTTTATCAAAGATCTTCCCCAAAATAAAACACCTTCTAAAGCCCAGATGGTTCCACTGGTCAATGGTATCAAACACTCAAGGAAGATATAGGACCACCATTACATCATCGCTATCAGGAAAGAGAGGAGAGAATACTTCCTCACTCATTTTATGAGACCAGCATAACCTTAATACCCAGACCTGAGAAAGACATTACAAAAAACAAAAGTTACAGATCAATATCCCTCAGGAGCATTGATGCAAAAATTCTTAGCAAAAAATTAGCAAATTGAATGCAACAATATAAAAAGGATCAGAAAACATGACCAAGTAGGGCTCATTCCAGGAATGCAAGATTAACTTAACATTCAAAACTCAACTGAGGTCTTTTTTACCTTGCCAGGCCTGAGACTGTCCATTTCTGCTAAGAGAAACCAAGGCAGATAGGTGGAGGCTTGCTGGAGAGCCTCAGTAACATCACGTGGCCTGGTTCAGGAAGCTTCTTTTTCTCAGTGGCTCAAAGCTCTCCTCCTTCACCCAAAGGCAACAAGGAGGCTGGGGGCCACCAGCAGGAAGATTCTACCACATCCCTCCCTCACCAAGAGACATCTGGTGGCCTGGCCAGGGGAAATCTCTTCTGCCCCCTCAGATTGCACCAGAGGTACCAGATAAACCAAGTGGACCAAAATAACATTACAAAGTCTCTGAAAATTAAGCCATCATTGAAACCACAGCCCACAAAGTAAGTCAAGACCCACATGCTAAACCTAAACAAGACGACTGACTGCTAACATAAAAGATTTTCACAGAGCCCATAGTCTCCTAATAAAATAGGCAAAATGTACAGAATACAAATGAAAAGTTACCTAAAATACAGAGAACCAAGAACATCAATTTGAATGAGAAAAGTCAATCAACTAACACCAACACTGAGATAAGTCAGGTTTTAAAGCATCCATCATAAAAAAAAAAGGTTTTGACAATCAATTACAATGAAATGAATGAAAATGGAAAATCTCAATAAAGAAATAGAAATTATATATATAAAAAAATGGAAATCATAGAACTGAAAAATACAATAACAGAAAATTTTAAAACTTGCTGGATGTGCTCAATAGTAGAGTGGAGATGAGAGAAAACAGAATCAGTGAACTTGAGGACAGAACAATAGAATTCAATCAATCTGAACAACAGAGAGAAAATAGAACAACATAAATAAAAATCACTTCAGGGATCTGTAGGAAATAATGAAAGACCCAGCATTTGTATTATCGGAGTCCCAGAAGGAGAGGAGAAAGGGAATTGGGGGCTGAAAGAGTATTCGAAAAGGTAATGCTTGAAAAACTTCCCAAATTTGGTAAAAGACACAAACCTACAGATGCAAGAAGCTGAGCAAATGCTGAATATAATAAACCCAAAGAAATCTATGCCATGACATAGAGTTAAACCTTGCAAACTAAAGATATAGAAAAGAATCCTGAAAGTAGCCAGAGAGAAACAATGCCTTCTGTACAGGGGAACACCAATTCAAATGACAGTAGATGTCTCATCTGAAACCATGGAGACCAGAAGGAAGGATCACATTATTTCTGAGGTGCTGAAAGAAAACAACTGTCAATCATGAATTCTAGATCTGGTGAAGCTGTTGTTCATAAATAAAAGGGAATTAAAAATATTCTTTGACAAAGGAAAACTAAAAAAATTTGTGACTTGCATATCTGTCCTTAAAGATTGGCTAAAGGGGGCTTCCCTGGTGGTGCAGTGGTTGGGAGTCCGCCTGCTGATGCGGGGGACGCGGGTTTGTGCCCCGGTCTGGGAGGATCCTGCGTGCCACGGAGCGGCTGGGCCCATGGGCCATGGCCGCTGAGCCTGCGCGTCCGGAGCCTGTGCTCCGCAACGGGAGAGGCCACAGCAGCGAGAGGCCCGCGTACCGCAAAGCAAAAACAAAAACAAAGATTGGCTAAAGGAATTTCTTCCAATAGCAAGGAAATTATAAAAGAAGGGATCTTGGCATATCAGGGAGGAAGATGGAAGAATGGACAGAACAGAGATATGGATAAATATGATAGACTATCCTTTTCCAGATGAATTTAATAAATAATATTTGATAATTAAAACGAAAATTCTAACACCATTTAATATCCAAAGCAACAATATTCAAAAGTGGGGAAAGTAGAGGCATCTAAATGGAATTGAGATTTCTACACTCAAAGAGGCCAAATGTTGATACCGGTATATAAATCACACAAGTATATTAAAATACCCAGAGTAACCATTATGAAAACTATACAAATTATGAATTCAGATACACTATAAATAAGTGAGGATAGAATCCTAAAAATTCTTCAAGTAATGCACAGGAAATCAAAACAAGAAAAAAAAATTAGATCTACAGGAAACAAATAGAAAACAAATTAAAAGTGCAGATTTATGTGATAACATAACAACTATCTTAAATGTAAATGGTCTTAATACACCAATAAAAAGATAGATTGATAGCGTGTATAAGAAAACATGACCCAGCTATAAAAATAATTACTTCAAATAAATGACATAGGTAGACTAAAAGTAAAAGGATGGAGAAAGTTTTACTATCCAAACAATCAATAAGAGTGGGAATATTTCTATTAATATCTGAAAATGTAGTTATTAGAAAAAAATTACTACAGAGAGGAAAATTACATGGAAGTAACAGAATGAATCTGCCAGGAGGACATAATGATCCTAAATGTGTATGCACCAAACAAGCCTCAAAATAAACAGAATAAAAACTGATAGAGGTGAAAGGAGAAATAGACAAATTCATGATTTTATCCCCTCTCAGCAGGTGCAACACATTCTATTTCAGCAACACAATCAACCAACAAGATCTTGTTACGTACATAGAACACGTCACCCCAAAACAGCAGCAGAGTTCATGGAACATTCACTAAGACCATATCCTGGGCCTTAAAACAAACCTCAACAAATTTAAAAGAACTGAAATCATACAGAGTGTTTTCTCTCAACATATTTGGATCCAACAAAAATCAATAACGGAAAGACAATAGGAAAATCTCCAAACATGTCAAAATTGAACAACACACTTCTAAATAATCATAACTCAAAAAGGAAGTCTCAAAAGAAAAGAAACCTTGAACTCAATGAAAATGAAAGCAACAGAATAAAATTCATGGAATGCAACTAAAGCAGTGCTAAGGGGAAAATTTATAGCACTAATGCTTAAATTTGAAATGAGAAAATATTGAAAATCAATAAACTATAGTCTTACTTCAAGAAATTTAAAAAGAGAATAAAATTCAAAGCAAGCGGAAGGAAATAACAAAGAAAGAAGCAGAGATCAATGAAGTTGAAAATAGAAAAACAATAAAGAAAAATCAATGAAAAAAGAAAAAGCTGATTCTTTTAAAAATCAATAGGAGGAGATATGGGGATATATGTATATGTATAGCTGATTCACTTTGTTATAAAGCAGAAACTAACACACTATTGTAAAGCAATTATACTCCAATAAAGATGTTTAAAAAATCAATAAAGTGGATAAACCTTTGATAAGACTGACAAAAATAATGACATAAGAAAGAAATCCCTGATTTCAGGTATGAAAAAGGGGATATCACTACAGATCTGCAGCCATTGAAGAGATAATAAGAGGTTAGTATGAAAAAATTTATCCTCATAATTCAACAACTTAGAAGAAATAGACAAATTCCTCAAAAAACAAAAACTACCAAAACTCAACCAACATAGAACAGACAATCTGAATAGCCCTATAAATATTAAAGAAATTGAGTTCAAAATTTAAAAGCTCCTGAAAAAGAAATCTTCAGGCCCAGATGGTTTCACTGGTGAATTCTATGTAACATTTGAAGAAGAATTCATCCCAATTTTATACCAGAAAATAGAAGAGGAAACACTTCTCAACTCATTTTATGAGGCCAGTATTACTCTGATACCAAAATCAGATAAAGATAGTACAAAAAAAGAAAACTACAAACCAATATCTTTTATGAACTTGGATGTAAAAATCCTTAACAAAATATTAACAAACCAAATCCAATAATGTATAAAAAATTCACACACAATGACTAGTGGATTTATTCCAGGTTTGAAAGGCTGTTTCAACATTTGAAAATCAACCAACATAATCTACCGTTATCAACAAACTACAGGAGAAAAATCATAATTTATATTTATAACATATAAAATATATTTATAACATACATGAAATGCATTTATATGCTAGTTGCAAATAAAAAATAAAGTTTAAATTCCATGTATAGTAGTGCCCCCAAACACAAAATTCTTAAAAGTCTGCTAATGCTGTCCAAGACATTTACAATGAAAATACTGCTGATATTTTAGAGATGACCCAAATAAATGGATATATATATACCATGTTCATGGGCTGTAACATTAAATATTGTTAAGATGTCAATTCACACCAAGTCGATCTATAAATTCAACACGCTCCCATTCTAAATTTGTCATCTTTTTAATAGAAATTGACAAAACAGTTTTTACAATTACATGTAGGTGCAAATGACCTAGAACTGCCAAAGAAATAAAAAAGAACAAGGTTGGAGGTCTCACTCTTCACTGGATAAGAGATCTTCTATGCTATTTCTATTATCGTGTTCATCACATTTTACTGTAATTATTGTTAATACAAATGTGTGCTCCTTGAGGACAGGAACCATGTCTTAATCATCTCTGTCCTAATCATCTCTTGTCTTAACACAAGTACAAATGTTTTTAATAAAATATGCTGAGCTGGTTAAAATATAATGATCATTTCATACTTATATGATTTTAATTTGAGAAAAAAAGAAATACTGGGCATCGAAACCACTGAGCATGTGGGCAGGACTCTCCAGTGATAACATCAGAAATGTAGCCAGCTTTTTTTCTTTCCAAGAGCCAGGTCCAGAACCCTGGGACTCTGGTTTCCATTTAACACATGGGGAAGTTCCCTGGAGGTTATTCAGTGAGTTTGGTTTTACATCAAGGAATTACTTGGAGTCTAGCTCCAGCCAATTCTAGATTTAATTATTCATGACAAATATTGCTTGCCAATTGACATCTTTGTTTACACTGAATCTGATGATTTCGATCTTTGATTGCATGTGACTTCTCTTCCTTTAACACTATGTATCACTCAGTTCTTCAAGGTAAAATAGAGGGACTCCTTTCAACACTTAAGGTGAGCTCCTTAGTTCTGGGCAACATCAGCCAGTGGATTTTATATCTTGCCGATTCTCTAATACTTTATTCTTAAGCCACAGACCTGTGGACTTTTATAAATAGCTTTGATAAATCCAAAAGGCCATCCACTTTCTCTTCACTGAAGTTGCAAATTGGTACTGATCCATGTTTCAGTACTTCCAGCCAGTCTTCCTACCCAAAGTTGTTTATTTGCAATGAGATTTTGTCCAATTCAGTGTCCATGGAGATTATTCATAATGACTTTTGAAATCGTCTGTCTTTTGATTGTTTATCTTCAGGAAACTTCACAGTATACAATTGAAGTCATCCAGTCAATGCCTGTTTTTCCATCCATTAGGTCATTAAGAACAGCACCAAATCAAGTATGAGAAGATTATTCCATCTATAATAAACAAAGATGCTCCTATTTGATTTTCTGGGTTTCTCATTCTCACGTTTTCTGACCAAGAAGATTTAAACATTGTGAAGGTAATGCAAAACAAATAATCTGTTCAGACAAGTCAATCCAACACTGTACTCTGAGGGTGGTTGTGGGGGACACAAATGAGGCAAATGCATGAAATTATCAGATTCACTCTCACAGGTAGCACCTACCTGCAGATACTCTGTGGAGAGTATCCAACCCGTCAATGTTTGTTGAGCATCTGTAACATGCCAAGTTAAGCACTGTGAGGATTCCAGAGGTGAAAAAGGCAAGGTTCCTAGACATATATATGCAAATCAAGCAAGGAAGTATATGATAAATATCAATAGAGATGCATGAATTAATGCTGTTGGAGCTGAATAAGGAAAGAACCTTACAAATTGCTAAACTTTAGAAGGTTTCATGGAGAAACGTGGTATTTGAACTGGGTCTTGATGGATAATAGTTCCACAGGGGGACTTCCCTGGTGGCGCAGTGGTTAAGAATCCGCCTGCTAATGCAGGGGACATGGGTTTGATCCCTGGTCTGGGAAGATCCCACATGCCACAGAGCGACTAAGACCGTGCGCCACAACTACTGAAGCCCGTGCATCCTAGAGCTCACACGCCATGACCACTGAGCCCACGTGCCGCAACTACGGAAGCCCGAGCACTCTGGGGCCCGCATGCTGCAACTACTGAAGCCCACGTGCCTAGAGCCAGCGCTCCGCAACAAGAGAAGCCAGAGCAATGAGAAGCCAGCGCACCACAACGAAGAGTAGCCCCTGCTTGACACAACTAGAGAAAGCCTGCGCGCAGCAACGAAGGCCAAACACAGCCAAAAAAAAAAAAGTTCCACAGGGAAGGAAGGGTGTGCCTGGTAGATGAAGTGGCACATGCAAAGGCCTAGAAATGAGGAAGTCAGAGGTTGTCAAATTCATCTTTCATGGATTTTGTGCACGCTCTTCTGGTCAGAAAAACCTCAATATGTCAGCTCTTTCATTCATGATGGTGGAGAGACAGGAAGCAATTGATATGCTTGACCAAGAGTCACCTCTGTAGAGAGGCCATCTAGGGATTTCTTACTGGAGGGAGTAGAAACTCTTTTTCAAAGAATAGCTTACTAAGCAGAATCCAATCCATATGAAAAGGTTTTACCTTGCACACATACACTAGTCATACATTTCCTTTCTGTTGAATCAGGTTGAGGGAATTAAGGCATGATCCTGCTTTGATGTAAGTGGGGTCTTTTTAGGCTGGACCCAAAGGTAAAGGGCTTTCCAAAAAATGGAGTTGATACAGCTTTGAAGATTGGTGCTTGATACAAATATCAACCTTGAGAATCACAACGTTCTTAATTATGTTTGGCTTAATCTAATATTAGCATTAGGTTGCAAATACTGTACTCACTTTTCAGCTATGACCACTAAGGATAGGGAAGAAATGTATTTGGATTGCACTAAGTGAAAATTAGTTGCAAAAATTAGCATGTAATATTCACTGAGTACTAACTACATGCAAGATCCTGAGATAAGAGTTCACGTACATCATCTCAATCCTTATAACAGCATTCTAAAGTAGGTAATATCATTTCTATCTTACATTTGAGGAAATTAGTGCACAGTTAATTAACTTGACCAGGGTTTCACAGCTGGTAGGTAGAGGAGCCAAGATTTGGCCTAGGCAGTGTGGCTCCAGCACATGATCTCAACTGCTGAGATAAGTACAATAGGGATAATAATGGTGTATCTCTCACAGCACTGTTATGATCACTCAAGAGTTAATACATGTAAAGTGCCTACCTTAATATCTGGTGTTTAGTAACTATTCAATAAAGAATAAAAACTATTTTTGGAAGATGAAGTTACTCACCCAGAGTTGCATGTGGCCAGACTGACTAAAAAGCACCATGTTTTTAACCCTTAAGATACTATATGCATATTCTTGATTTTACCGTAATTATGTCTTTTGTTGTTTTATTTAATTTTGTTTCACAAAGCTTAACTTGTTACACTATTTGACAGGCCAGTAAAAGTAAAACTTGAATTTCATGTTAAACATGTACAAATATAAACACAATCACCATGACTTGAGTGTTTAAAAAACATAAATGCTATACCAATGTTCCTAGCAGTATTATTCACAATAGCCAAAAAGTGGAAGCAACCCAAGTGCCCACTGATGAATGAATGGATAAATAAAATGTAGTATATACATACAATAGAATATTATTCAGTCTAAAAAAGGAAGGAAATCCTGTCACATGCTACAACATAGATGACCCTTGAGGACATTAAGTGAAATTAAACCAGTCATAAAAGGACAAATACTGTATGATTCAATTTATAGGAGGTACCTAAAGTAATCAAATTCATAGAAACAGAAAATGGGATGGTGGTTGTCAGGGGCTGGGGGAGGGGAAATGGGATTCATTGTTTAATAGGTACAGAGTTTCAGTTTTACAAGATGAAAAGAGTTCTGGGGATAGATGAATGATGGTGATGGTTACACAATGATGTGACTGTACTTAATGCCACTGAACTGTACACTGAAAAATGGTTAAAATGGTAAAGTTTATGATATGTACATATTACATATCATACAGAGAAACTGAAATTCTATATATTCAGAAAAGTGCAAAGAGCTTCACGGTCATCACAATAAAAATGAGATATTTTTGAAAACAGGTAGGAGTCATTTCCCTTCTTATGCGTTTTGAATGTGACTTGATAAAATTTTTGTTTATTTTAAATATTCAAACATATTAATTGAAGCCTCAGTATTCAGCAGTCGAACAGTTTCTATAATTCAAATATTCAAATATTTGAGGTGGCTTTGGGGTAGGAGGGCACAGTAGGGAGATGCTGTTATCTTGGGGACACCATATTAAGAATAAATTGGATTCTTCATTCCCTTCTGGAAAAAGGGTTGGGAACTAATATTTTTTGAGCACCCATTAGCATCCATGGTTTGAGCAACCATGCTGGGAATTTTATATATGTTATTGCATTCATTCTTATGGGACAGGGATAAAAGAAAATATATTGAATTATAAGAGATTGCGGGTGTTTTCCTCCCCCATTTCTAAAGAGGAAGGCTGCTGCATTGGTTAAGGAGCTACCTTTGTTTTTTGTTTTTTGTTTTTTTTTTTTTTGCGGTATGCGGGCCTCTCACTGTTGTGGCCTCTCCCGTCGCGGAGCACAGGCTCCGGACGCGCAGGCTCAGCGGCCATGGCTCACGGGCCCAGCCGCTCCGCGGCATGTGGGATCTTCCCAGACCGGGGCACGAACCCGTGTCCCCTGCATCGGCAGGCGAACTCTCAACCACTGCGCCACCAGGGGAGCCCAAGGAGCTACCTTTGTAGTGCAGGATCCAGGTGTTCCCAAATGAAAAGAAAATGAAGAGATGGAGAGACTCATCTGCATCCTTGGCACATTGATATTTTGCGCCAAATACTTCTTTGTTTTGGAGGCTGACCTATGCACTGTAGGACGTTTAGCAGCATCCCTGGCCCCCACTTGGGAGTCACAGATATACATGTTTAAGGGTTGAGACTTGGAGGTGAGAAAGGAGCTAGACTAAAGAGGTGGTGGAGTGGGCGTTGAGGACAATTTTGGCGGGTAGAAAGAGAAAAAGGAGAATTTTTTGAGTCACTGCTACAGACTGAGGATGAGAGAATCCTCCAAAGGATTTTCTGAGAAGTTATTTATTGAGTGAATTTTCCCCTTTACAATTTTCTTGAAAGTTTGGATCAGGATTTGAGTTGCTCTGAATTGTGATTTTTATATGGTTGTTGTTTCTTTGAATATGATTCTGTGTTGAAACTGGACCACATGGTAGGTGTTCGTGTAGATTTTGTATGGTTTACACTCATAACAGTCTTTTAACTTCACGCTATCCCCATTTTTATAGATGATGCCCTAATCTCTCTGAAAGGTAAGATTTCACCTTGTACCATTCTGCCTTCCTCTTCCCCTTGCCTTCACAGAGAGGACCATGTTTCATTTTCTCAAGATTTTAAAAAGACTAGTATGAAAAAACACCTTTTTTCCCTCTTTTTAAATGATGTCATAGCTTAATTCAGAGGTAATTTAACATCTAACCATCATATGATTCAGGAAGGTATGTCTGCAAGTTTCTTATTGTTGCTATAACAAATAACTACAAATTTAGTGGCTTAAAACAATACAAACATTGTCTTACAGTTCTGGAGATCCACAATCAGTCTCAGTGGGCTAAAATCAAGGCGTTGACAAGGCTGCATCCCTTCTGGAGACTCTAAGGGAGAATCCATTTCCTTGCCTTTTCCAGCTTCTAGAGGCTGTGTGCATTCTTGACTCATGACCCTGCATCACTTCAACCTCTGTTTCTTTCATCATATGTACTTTTCTCTTTGACCTGCCTGACTCCTTCTTAATAAGGACACTTCTGATTACTTTGTGAACCCACCTGAATAATCCAGGACAATCTCTCCATTTCAAGATACTTAATCACATCTGCAAAGTCCCTTCTGCCATGTAAAAGAACATATTTACAGGTTCCAGAGACTGGGATGTGGGCAACTTTGGGGCCATTATTCTGCCTTCCCCAGCAAGGGTGTAAGACCTCACAGTATGTATGGTCTCTTTCTGACAGCATGCTTGAATTGTTCCATCTTGACTTGATTTTTTTTTTTAATATGAAATTCTTAGGCTTAGCTGACATTTAATTTTCACATTAGAAAAGAGATAAGGATTAATCAAATTATAATAATATTGACGGAGATACTGATAAGAGTTTTAAATACAAACTCAAGTTCCTCTTTAATTTCATTCCTAGTATCTAATTACTAGGCCCGTCAAAAGGAAGAAAGTTGTGGCTACAGCACATTCAATGGTCTTCCTGAAACATACAGCATGTCTAATAGTTAAATAGGTGGGATAAATCCTCTTTCAACAGATTCAAAAGTATCACCTGCCCAGCACAGTGCCTGAAACAGAGTAGTGATCCATGAATGTTGCTTAAATAATTAAAAGACCGCACAGTCACATCAGGTTTTGTTAATGCTGAAATATGTTGGTGAGAGATGATACCAAAAGCTGTTATGTCATTTGTTATATATTTGGAGATAATGCAGTCTGACCTGCACCGCCTAACTTCTGGTGAAGCTCATGGGTTGGGTATATTAGTGTTACTGTGATTTCATTTCACTTCTTCCTTGTCAATATACTCAAACTAGTTTCTCTGACGCCTCTTCTCCTTAACTCACTTTTCTGTTGTGCTTGATGAAGTGAATAATCATAGGCTTCAAAACTTGCCTTGAACTTGGAAGTTCAGCCATGGGCTGGAGGGAGAGGATAGCGTACGAGTTAAGAGCGTGGACTTGGCAGTCAGACTCATGGTGTATTTAAATGCTACCTCTGCCACTTGCTGAGAAGCTGCAGGCCCATCCTGAGCCTCAGTTTTCTCACCTGAAAGTGATGATAATAGTGCCTGCTGAACCATAGGGTTGTGGAGAGGATTCGAGGAGAGCCACGTGAAATGCAGAGTCAGTGCCTGGCTCACAATGACCACTTAGTAAATAAGAGCTAATATTTGTCAGATTGAATTATTACCTATTAACCAGTAAGACTGTAAAACGGGCCTTCTATACTTTCCTGTGTCCAGGACTATTTTGAGGAGACTTTTTGGGAAGAATCTATTCCTCCTCCTGGAGGAGGATGGGAGAGTGGATGCTTAATGGTTGTAGGATTTTTTTTGAAGTTATCAAAATACTTTGTAACTAGATAGAGGTGGTGGTTGTACAACATTGTGAATGTATTAAATGCCACTTAATTGTACACTTTAAAATGGTTAAAATGGTGAGTTTAATGGTACGTGTATTTTGCCACAATTTTTTTAAAAATGGGACAATCTGAAGGTCGTCTTTCTTCTGAAATTTAGGACACATAAACGTGAGGGAGTGTATGCAATGAGAAGCCCGCGCACCACAACAAAGAGTAGCCCCCACTCGCCGCAACTAGAGAAAGAAAGCCTGCGCGCCGCAACGAAGACCCAACGCAGCCAAAAATAAATAAGTAAATAAATAAATTTATTTAAAAGAAAAGAAGTGTGAGGGATTGTGGGGATATTTGCATAAGCATCAGCTGGAATTTGGGGCTCCTAAGCTAAGAAAATCAGAAGTTAAAAGTTATAGGAATAATGCCTCTAATGTCCCTTTAGTTTATTTTTCCTATTAAAGTCAAATAAAATTAAATTTAACATTTTATTTAAAAGCCATTGAAAGTATCTGACTTTAGTAAAGTATTTCTACCCATTATCTAATTTATTTCCCAAACTATTTATCTATATAGCCAACCTTCTCTCTGTACATACATAGAAAAATTTCCATAGTAATGTTCACCTGATGTAAATAATAGTAATTTCTGCATGGTGAAATGTGATGTGATTAAAATAAACTTCCCTCTTATTTTTCTCCGTTGTTTGGATTCTTTATATAGAACACGTATCACTTTTATGAACATCACTCTGTGATTTTTCTTAAATCAACCAACTAGCCTAACAAGCAAACAGGGAAAACAGAGGCAAATAAGCCAAGATGTAATGGCAATTAATTATGGGGTAAGTATGGTTCACTGTTATTTCTTTCTTCGTTCTTTTTTGAGGGTACTTTTTAAATTCCCAAAGTAATATTTTAAAAATTCATAAAACTTAGAGAAGCATTAGGAAAGTCGTCTAATGTCTCAAAGCTGCTAGGGGTGGAGATGGCGGGAGTTCAGAATCAGGTTTGCTCGACTCCAAAGCTCAATTCTCAGCCTTGAGTTAATCTTGCCGTAAGTAATATGGTTTTATTTTTCAAAAATTTAACCTAACTGCATTTTCCACCTGGATTCTAACTACTGACTGAGTCCTGCATCTGTCCTTCAAAATGCCAAGACTGCAGAGGAGGGTACTGTCTGTGCTACCTCTTAAGAACATGAAGAACTTGATTCACTTCCAGGAAATTATCCACCTACTACCAAAATGCCCAGGGATGCAGCATCTGCTGTGTACAGGGCACAAATAAGAGGCATTGCTCAGAGGATCGGAGTCTGAAGTTGTTATGAATTACGATGCCCAGTAGCTCACTGCAGAGGGGGGGGTCTGTGGTAATAAGACTTTAATTTGTTCATTTATCTGTTTACTCACTGTTTATTGAGTTCTTGGGAACTGTAAATGTTTGACGCCTGATTGTCGTTGATGTGCTCCTTCAGATATTTTTGGTTGCATGAAACAGAAACCAAGTTAAATTAAGGAAAATGGGAAAGTTTATGAGAGAAATACTGAATGATTTTTATAGGATTCAAAGAGAGACGCATCTGAAACTTAGGCACAAAGTGGCACAAGAGACAGGACTTGGTGGTTTAGAGCAAATGCTCTGAAGACAGGTTGAGTTTGAATCTTTGTTCTGACACAAGCCCTCTGATCTTGAACAATTTACTTAACAACTCAGCGTGTTCATCTGTAAATGGGCATAGTAATAGTAGCTTCCTCAAAGGCGGTTCTTAGCATTAAGCAGTGATGCACATAAAGGACTTATCGCAGTTCTGCTACTTACTAAGCACACAGCAACCGTTATTTCTTTGAATTCTTCTTATAATACATCACTGCAGACTTGATTTCTTAACTTTCCAGACTATATGGTTAAGAATGACTGCTCAATCCTACTGACTTTATATGTTCCTGGTCTAGTCACAGGGAACAAATTAACCTGACATTCTCTTAGTTCCAAAGCCAAATTTCTAGAGAAGAGCACTTGATTTTTTGGAATAGGCATCCATTCCTGGTCTAATGAACTGAATCCCGTGGGCAGGGCTAATCATGGCTGCCAGGAACCCAGTGTTGTAACCATGTGGATAGAAGAGATGGGTCAGGTGGTGGACACTGGCCAGACAAACTGGTATACAATATATCAAAGAAAGCTTTAAATGTGCTACTTTTTGGTGGTGTTCAATAGGAAAAGGGAAAAATGAAGCAGACAAAAAAACAGTCTTTGTTTTATCTTGGCTGTTCAAAGAGTATCTCTGTGAATTCTTATCTTTCTTCTTAAAAACAAAACAAAACAAAACAAAATAGTGTTCTTGGATTAAACATTTCATGAAGGAGACTGCAAATTGCCATGGAGATGATGGAGGAAATTATATACTTGTTCTTTCTTTTCTTCACAGCCCATGCATAGGGATGGACTGAGGTATTAGCCTCAGCTCTTTTTTCACAGTGAACTGAAATGTTTTAACAAAAGCTGCCACTCTATCGGCAATAATAGACTTTTCTACATGCTAGTGTTAAAATCTTTTCATTGGTAATGGAGTCAACTTTACTACAAACCAGGCTACATCTGCTTGTCAAGTAAAATGCCCTACACTGTCTCAGCTGTGAATCTGGATAATTTTATTCAAATCTGTGGTTTTTTAATGATGCCTGTCTTCTCATCTGGTTTCAGCCTCCATCAACAATTAACTAGGTTGCAAGCATCTGTTACTTGTGATTATTTGGTTGCAAATAACAGAAAGTCCAACTTGGATTAGGTTAAACAATAAAGGGAATTTATTAGCTTATTTAACTGAAAAGCTCAGTGGAGGCACAGACATCAGGTACAGATTGATCTAGTAGCTCAATTATATCACTAGGGGCCTAGTTTCTTTTTGTTCCTCCATACTGTCTTTCCCATCTTCAGTTTCATTTAAAGATTGGCATATTTTATGTCCACAGAAGACTGGCAACAGGAATAGGGGCCACGCTTTTCTGTTTTAGCAGAGAAGAGAAAGAATTCTCTGGTAGCTTCCATAGAAAAGAGAGGACATTTCTTTCTCAGAATTCCTCCAAAAAGCCATTCGCTCTGGCTGGGAGAAGGACACACTGGTTGATATAAGCCAGTCAGGGCCCGTCCTTAGATTCATGGGAGAATTCAATTCCAGCCAAACCTCATGACTGAGAAGTTTGAGATCTTATTAAAAAGGGGGAAGGCTAAAACTAAAAAGAGAATTACCATATGACCCAGCAATCCCACTTCTGGGCATATACCCTGAGGAAACCATAATTCAAAAACAGTCATGTACCACAATGTTCATTGCAGCTCTATATACAATAGCCAGGACATGGAAGCAACCTAAGTGTCCACAAACAGATGAATGGATAAAGAAGATGTGGTACATATATACAATGGAATATTACTCAGCCATAAAAAGAGACAAAATTGAGTTATTTGTAGTGAGGTGGATGGACCTAGAGACTGTCATACAGAGTGAAGTAAGTCAGAAAGAGAGAGACAAATACTGTATGCTAACACATATATATGGAATCTAAAAAAAAAAAATAATGGTTATGAAAAACCTAGGGGCAGGACAGGAATAATGACGCAGATGTAGAGAATGGACTTGAGGACACGGGGAGGGGGAAGGGTAAGATGGGATGAAGTGAGAGAGTGTCATGGACATATATACACTACCAAACGTAAAATAGATAGCTAGTGGGAAGCAGCCGCATAGCACAGGGAGATCAGCTCAGTGCTTTGTGACCACCTAGAGGGGTGGGATAGGGAGGGTGGGAAGGAGAGGCAAGAGGGAGGAGATATGGGGATATACTTATGCATATAGCTGATTCACTTTGTTATAAAGCAAAAACTACCACAACATTGTGAAGCAATTATACTCCAATAAAGATGTTTTTTAAAAAAAAAGAATCAGCAGACATTGGAGGGGCACCAACATCGTGAAAAAGAGAAAAAAAAAAGGGCGGGGGAGGCTAGAAGGTATGTGGAGGAGGCAACCAACAAATATTCTCTCCAAAATGCCTCTTTTTATTTCAAGGCACACTCATTTTATGTTCTTCCCTGCAGTGCAGTATATCCTTTTGTCAACTTTGATGAGTGTGACTAAATGTCTGGCTTTAGTTAGAGAATAGTCATCCACCAACCTGTTTTAGACTGCCTTAGAAATAAATTAAGAGTGTGGGCTCTAGCTTTTTTTTATTGAAGACATCCATCAGAAAGATTAGATTAGTCTTTTTTGGCTGCGTGGCATGTGGGATCTTAGTTCCCTGATCTGTACCCCCTGCAGTGGACGTGCTGAGTCATAACCACTGGACTGCCAGGGAAGCCCCTAGATTAGTCTTAATTCATTAAAGAAGTGTCTTTATGTTTAATGAAATAGTATGCAGACCTATTTTCATAGTTTGAAGGGAATCATGCTGAGACATCTTGATTTTGGATTTAAAATAGTTCCATCCTGACTACCAAGCCCTGTTCCCAGTATAGAGTTACTAATTATTTAGGCACTGGTGAACATTAGCTTTATATCATTATCCATCAACAGATAAATTTATGGTGATTCCTGAATTACTTGAAAGTATATATATTAAGAATGTCTTAAAGCAGAAACGAACACACCATTGTACAGCAATTATACTCCGATAAAGATGTTAAAAAAAAAAAAAGAATGTCTGTAAAAGGGAATGTTGGAGTGTGGGCAAATCATGTAACAGAGGCAAAAAATCCATTTGGATGAAATTTGGAGGCTGACTATTTAAATGATGTGCTTTATGGCCTTCACTGGTTCCCGCCGAATAAATAAAGCAAATTTGAACGTCTGAAAGAGTGTGGTTGGTTATCAGAGGAAAACATTGGTATGTAAAGGTAATTATTCCCTTTATACTAATTTTCCCTGGTGACCTGAATACTTACAGGGATCTAGCTTCTTTTCCTCTTTCCCATTTGTCATGTAAAGGCTTTTGACATCGTCCCAGTGTTAAATGCTTGACTAAGTCCCACAGTGTCCAGAGAAGTCTATTATTATTCCTGGTGAGCCTGAATATTGATATCATTAAAGAAAACTATTGACTCTCATTGATTTAGCAAATTAACAAGAAGTATCGTATCACTTTGCTCCAAAATATCCCCAAAACTTTATCTCATTTTTCTCACATGAAAGGACAAAAAAAAAAGTAAAAAAGAGAGTTAAGGAAACAGTTAAAACAAGTCATTTTTTACGTTAAGCTACTTTTAAACATTTTGCTGCCATAGCTATCTTTGGCTGCTATCCTTAAAACACTCTATGATTTCTTAATCATTTAGATGAATGCATAGATTTTGCTGAAAATTGTTTATATCTTTTTTCTTTTGTGTATTTTCTGTTTTTTAAAAATATGATAGTTAAGTGTACCTGTGTAATAAAGAAATGAATATTTTAAAAACATTATTGTAGTTCTGTGGATGAAAAGATACAGCTTTTAAATTACCCTGTCCTACTTTATATTAAATTTTATTCTGGACGTGTTGTTAGATCACACAGGTAGAATTCAGACTGCAAACCCAGGTGAAGGCTGGCTTGTAGTTACAGATTCTCAGGGGAGCTTTTTCCCTGTTCACCCAGAGCTGTTTTCTTCCGGTTCCTTTCAGTACACAAGGTTTATTTCTCCTTGCTCCTTGCACGGAAGGTACAGCCTGTTTGGGTGTCTGCTTTATGCAGGAGCTCTGAATTAGTACCCCTCTGCACTGCCAGCCCCACCCCCTCAGGAACTCACTCTGAGCTGCCATCAGTGCCAAAATTCAAGGTCTCTAGTCCCAGAAGAACGTCTCCCAGGAACCCTGATTTTCTGTTCTTGGCCTCTGGAGAATCTGTCTTTCCATTCCAGCCCAGCAAAGCACTTAAACAGATGTTTTTATATTTTTAATGCGGTTTTTTACTTGTTTCATTCAGCAGTGTCATTTATCTAGTGTATACCTTGCTGAAATTAAAGTCCTGAATTGCTTTCTAAAACGGCCTCTCAAAGACTTGTTTATAACTCTTGAATTTGTGAGGTTATACATTTAGGAATCCTCTCTAAATCTGTCTTAAATTTCTCTTTTTATTTATTTTTAAAAACTGTATCAGGTGACCTCCATAATCATCCCAAACCAGCTTTGTTGAAGTTGCTTCTGGTTCCATAATTTGTTCTTCAAATTAAAATATTTGAGCGCATGTCCTATAATGAGAGACTTTGTAAGGACTCAAATACGTGGCAAATATCTTTCTTCTGGTGGATAAATGAGAAAATAAAAACTTACCTTATATTCGTGCATATGGGATGCTCTTATACAAACACCCATAGAAATGCTCTACTCCTCTATAGAGGTGATCTGTATAGATCTCAGTCTCTACTCACGGGCCTTGAGTTTCTTTAGCCTAGGAGCTGCCTTACTTATTTCTGTATCTCTTACACCCAGCATCATAGCTGGCTTTTGCATGCAGCATGCTTAGGAAATGACTGAATGAAATAATTGGTTGCCTTTGAGGTGTTTCTTTCTTCCCACTGTGTTTGTATATTTTTGACTATTTCCATGTTACTCTTCATCAGTTTTGGCCATAGTTTGAACCAGAATTTCCATCTGCTTGGAGAATTATGTGCTTCCCCTATGCATAAACTTGAGAGAAAACCAAGGGAAATAGTAAAAGATGCACCTATTTCGGCTGACTAAAACTTTTGTCTTTGTGCCAACAGAGGTAGAATAGTTTACTGTTACCACATTCTGTGGAGGCCCTGCACTGCCTCCTTCCCATTCCTCACTGGGGTCCCTGTTTCAGGGATAAACAGCCATACATTTACAAGATCACTTACTGAGGGCAGTAAGTCCCACACTCACCTTTGTGTCTAGTTGAGGCCAATTAAAATGCTTTGTAAGGCTGGTTGTATTATTCTCATTCCTGGCATTTAGCTCAGAGTGTGGCCCATAGTATTCAGTCATGGTTTAGAATAACTAAACGAATCCACATGCACTATGAGAAAGAGAGAGAGAGAGAGCAAGAGAGAGTGTGAGAATGAATTAGGTTCAAAAGCCCTAATCTCAGTACTATTGTAGGAGATCATATTGAGAACAAGTAAGCAGTTTTACTCTTGAGTTCATTAGGGATAATAATAATAATAATGTTTTTGAATGTTTATGATCTATGTGCTAGAAAATGGGCCAAGCACTTGGCACATGTCATCACTTGGGTTCTCCAGAAGCAGATGCTAAGATGGAGTTTTGGGTGCAAGATGTTTATTAGGGATCAACACTGTGAAAGGAAGGAGGAGGAAGCAGGACTGGGCAGAGGAAGAAGATTCCTCCGCAGTTTTCAGCCAACATGGTGGGGAATTCTGAGACGAGTACTGGCCATCATGGTACCCTGCATTAGGCTCAAATAGCCCAGCCTTTATACCTGTGCCTTACTCAGTCACAACGTTTAGGCTGGCCCAGAAAAGACATGACCTTGAGTGAGGGGCTCTCTACAGCTGAGGCCAACTCAGAGAGAACTGACAACTGCAGCATCTGCTACTTGTCCTCTCAGCAGCTGGACAGTGACTTCTTCCTTGAAGAGAGCGCTGGGTGGCCCATCTGCATGTTTACCATAGCATACATTATTGGATTTAATCAGCACAACAGCTCTGTAAGCTGGATACTGTTAATCTTCTCATTTTTCAGGTGAAGAACTTGTGGCTCAGGGGGGTTAAGTACATGTCCAAGTGGTGGAGTGAGGGTATGTATCTAGATCTGCCTGACTCCCCAGAACTGGGGCTTTATTACACTAGATTATATCAACTCAAGGACTGAATATTTACTAGATTCTTAAAACCTCACATTGGAGCAGATCATACATCGTCTTACTTAAGTCAAATTCTAAGGCTTAAACTTTTCAGGGAGACCTCTTACCCTACCACCATCTATCCTGTATCATTTTTGCTCCTGGAGACACAGATGGATGATTAAAGTTGGCACTTGAGGGGAAGAAAAAATGCTAAAAATAAATAAATCAAAAGAAACTTTTAAAAGGGGGAATATGTGTCCAAAATTCCGACCAGAATGACACAATTCCTAAATGACTTATTTCTGCTTATTCTGCATCATTCCAAAAAAAAGCATTGAGCACCAGTTCTACACCATTTGTTCTTCTGGGTGTTGACAATGCCATGGAGAACAAAAGGAATAAAGCCTGTCCTCATGGATCTTACTTTTTGGTTTAGAGGGCAGATGTTAAATAGTTATAAGGTGGATGAATCTGATTAAAATCTTAACTCCTTACAGTGGCCTATGAGGCATCATGTGGTCTGGCCCTTGTGTATCTTTTTTTTTTTTTTCCAACCTTATTGGATTATAATTGCTTTACAATGTTGTGTTAGTTTCTGCTGTACAACAAAGTGAATCAGCATATGTATACATATATCCCCTCTTTCTGGAGCCTCCCTCCCATCCTCCCTATCCCACCCCTCTAGGTGGTCACAGAGCACCGAGCTGATCTCCCTGTGCTATGCGGCTGCTTCCCACTAGCTATCTATTTAACACATGGTAGTGCATATATGTCAGTGCTACTCTCTCAATTCGTCCCAACCTCCCCTTCCCCCCACCGTGTCCACTAGTCCGTTCTCTATGTCTGCGTCTCTATTCCTGCCCTGTCACTAGGTTCATCAGTACCATTTTTCTAGATTCCACATATATGCGTTAATATATAGTATTTGTTTTTCTCTTTCAGACTTACTTCATTCTGTATGACAGATTCTAGACTTACATCACTACAAATAACTCAATTTCATTCCTTTCTATGGCTTATATTCCACTGTATTTATGTACCACATCTTCTTTATCCATTCATCTGTTTATGGACACTTAGGTTGTTTCCATGTCCTGGCTATTGTAAACAGAGCTGCAATGAACATTGGGGTACATGTATCTTTTTGAATTATGGTTTTCTTTATGGTATTATGGTATGCCCAGTAGTGGGATTTCTGGGTCATGTGGTAAAGTTCTATTTTTAGTTCTATTTTAAGGAACCTCCAAACTGTTCTCCATAGTGGCTGTATCAATTTACATTCCCATCAACAGTGCAAACGGGCTCCCTTTTCTCCACACCCTCCCCAGCATTTATTGTTTGTAGATTTTTTCATAATGGCCGTTCTGGCCAGGGTGAGGTGAAACCTCACTGTGGTTCTGATTTGCGTTTCTCTGATTTGTTCTATCTTCAGCCCTCCTCCCTGAGTTTGCTCTTCCCAGCTCAGCTGTGGTCTTTCTTACTTAGAGTCTTTGCATCTGCTGCTTCCTCTGCTCTTGCTCCACATCATCACTTGATGGCTCTTTATTTGGGTCTCAACTCAATCGTCAATGCCTGGGAGAAGACTTCCTTGACCACGCTGTCTCTTCGCCCTGTTTTAGGTGTTCATTGTTATACAAAATTAGTTTCTTTGTTTATAAAGCTTCTTGAGAACAGAGGCCTTGCCCATTTTATGCATGGTTGCATCCCCAGCACTTGCTAAAATGCCTGGCACCTGTAGGTACACAATACATTCTTTTTTTTTTTATTTTAAAAGAATATTTATTTATTTATTTGGCTGCGTTGGGTCTTAGTTGCGGCATGCGGGATCTTTCATTGCGGCGTGTGGGCTTCTCTCTAGTTGTGGTGTGTGGGTTTTTCTCTCTCTAATTCTGGTGCGGGCTCCAGGGCGCCCGGGCTTAGTTGCCCCGCAGCATGTGGGATCTTATTTCCCCTACCAGGGATCGAACCCGTGTCCCCTGCATTGGAAGGTGGATTCTTTACCACTGGACCACCAGGGGAGTCCCACACAATACATTCTTAATGAATGAAGGTAAGAATGAGTGACTGTCTGACAGGGAAGTTCTGTAAGCTATGAGAATCCTTAAAAGTGTCAACTGCCTAATTAGAGGTCAGGTACACACAGGACATGTTGTGTGCATATGATCTTTTTCTTCAAGTCAACTATAAATTCCTCAAAGGCAGGAAGCTTACATTATATTTCTCTGAATCTTCTTATGCCAGCCCATAGCACAGTGTTTTGGTTTTTTTTTTTTCAGGTCTTAGTAATAAATTTTATTTGAACAAGACAACTTGTGCACAACAGTTGAACAGCATGATTACAGACTGCGGCCCTCCCCAGGGGAGGCACAGGTATGTACAGTATGTGAGACAAAGTTGCACCTCAGAGCTGATCATGATCAAGTCAAAAACACCTGACATACAGTATACGTGCTAATAAATTTCCTTCAGGTCATGACCAGCATGAAAAAAATCAGGACATAGATACTCGGCAATAGATACTCGGCAAAGGCTCTGTAAATGTAGCACAGTGTTTTAAATTCTGAAGGTGCTTACAAAACTAAAGCTCTTCAGCATTCAGATTCTGGAACAGGGGCTCTGTAACTTCTGAATCCTTTCATGGTTCAGCTTATCATACTTTATGCCAAATTTTTAGTTGCATATCTGTGTCCTTTGTCAGTGAACCTCTTAGAATCTTACTCCTCTGTGTATCCCAGAGCCTAGTAGAGTGAAGGAAGGAGTGAATGCCTTCTAAGACTTCCTTTTCCTAGCTTCTTTGCCAAGGAATTCAGCCATCATTATACCATGTACATAGTGTGCAGCGACTAGGAGGTGCTTAGTAAATAGTTATTGAGGGTATGAATTCTGCAGCCTGGTGCAGCCTAGAGAGTAAGGACGATGCATCTGCGATGAATGGCTCATGGTGCTATGTTTTAGTGACAGGTGAGGAATTCTGGGCTCTAGTTTGGTTCTACAGCAGAGCTGCTGAGTGACTCCAAGCATCATCACGCCCCTCTGCTTCTCAGTTTCCCCATCTGTGAAATTATGTGGCTAAGCTGAGTGCTGATATGTCAGGTCATCTGGATTCTAATCTTGGTTCCACCATTACTGGCACCTGTAAGCCTTGGGCAAGTGCAACTACTCTGACTACTTGTGTCCTCATCTCTAAAGGGAGAAATAATAGGACTCACCTTCCAAGGCTGTTGCCAGGAGTAGGGTGCAAAATGTAAGGGGATGCCAAAAACTCAGCATCAAGATAAATAATATTTTAATACCATACTTTAAAAAGCAGAGACTTCCCTGATGGTCCAGTGGTTAAGACTCTGAGCTCCCAACGCAGGGGGTCCGGGTTCAATCCCTGGTCGGGGAACTAGATCCCGCATGCTGCAACTAAGAGCCCGCGTGCCACAATTAAAAGAGTCCACATGCCGCAACAAAGATCCTGCGTGCTGCAACTAAGACTTGATGCAGCCAAATAAATAAATAAATATTTTTAAGGTATTTAAAAAATCGAAATTAATGCAAAAAAATTTTATGATGAACATTTTCAGTAAGGATAGCATCAGTAACAGTGCTGTTTTGGAGTCTGAGACAAAAAGAAAAAGGATTAAATGAGACCATGCTTGTAAAGTACTTAGCACAAAGCCTTCTACATAGTTAGTACACAATAGATGTAAACCAGTAATATTATTATTATTTTAAATTAATTAATTAATTAATTTTTGGCTGCGTTGGTTCTTCGTTGCTGCACGCAGGCTTTCTCTAGTTGCGGCGAGCAGGGGCTACTCTTCATTGTGGTGCGTGGGCTTCTCATTGCAGTGGCTTCTCTTGTTGCGGAGCACGGGCTCTAGGTGCACAGGCTTCAGTAGTTGTGGCACGCGGGCTCAGCAGTTGTGGCTCGCGGGCTCTAGAGTGCAGGCTCAGGAGTTGTGGTGCACGGGATTAGTTGTTCCACGGCATGTGGGATCTTCCTGGACCAGGGATCGAACCCACGTCCCCTGTATTGGCAGGCAGATTCTTAACCACTGTGCCACCAGGGAAGTCCCTAAACAGGTATTATAAATAAGATCTCCAAGGTTTCCTCTAGTTATAAAATTGCTTAGCTACCATTTCTCCTCACAATTTGGAGTCTTTTTTAAAAAAGCACCTACTGACTTAATTTTATGGAAAAATAATGTAGGGTTGGCACAATGCCTACCATCCTTCTGTAAAAATGTAGAATTAGTACTGAGGAAAAATAAAATAAGCCACACTTCTAAACTTCTATGTGCACTTAGGATACAGTTATAACATGTTGAACTGTTAAAATAATTTCAGAACAAATGTAAGTCTATATGCAGCCAGAATCACAGTCATGCTAACTACAAATAGCCCCCAATCGCTTGTGATCATCAAAGTACCCATCCTCCTACTCAAGACATCCATATTGAAGGCCTATTGTGCTCCACTGCACTTGAACTGGAGGCTGGACAAACAAAACTAGAAAAGAGGTGCAGATCCTGCCCTTGTTGTGCTCTAATGAGGAGAGAAGACTTGCCTGAGAACACAGGGAGTCTGTAACACATGTCAAGGCTATATCTTAGGAAAAATGCAACTTACAGTGCAAAGACTTATAATGGGAAGTTATTTCCATAAGAATTATTGTAAAAAATCTAGATACATGCTCAGAACCTTACCACTCAACGCTTTTTATCCATTATCACTGACCTAAAACACATTTTAAAAAAACTTAAAAGGCATTATGTAAATACTGAAGGAGTAATAAAAGGCCATATGCAATCATTTGTACCTTAAAACCTTGGCTTTTGGCTTGGTGGAGAAATTGTAGGGATACAGTGAGATGTCGCACAAAATACCATGGCCACAAAGAGTGTACCCTTTAGTGAGAGGAGTGATGAGGGAGAGTAGGAGGGAGGGGAGTAAGGATTGTCCAGAGCCACCTCTTTCACCTCTACATCTGCATCAACTCCACGTCTGTACTGGGGAGGTGAGATGCAGATGGGGTGAGAAGGAGCAGTTTAGTGAAGGGCCAAGAGAAGGTCTTGTTTCCTTTATATCCTTCTTAAAGAAGATAAAGAAGGAATAAAGCATCTACTGCTTTTTACCCCCGATTTTAGAGCTGTGTGTTAGAAATCTTCCAAAGCTTGTAGCGAGATGGGGGATGGAAAGAGGCATGGGGGGTAAAGTCTCTCTGACACATTTGGAGAGCTGAGGCTCACTCCCAGCCGCTGTGCTCCGATCACATGCCTTCCCTCTCTCCCAGTGAGGGTGGCTACCCAATTGCACAACTTTGTAATGCAGTGATGGAAAAATACGTTGCATATAAATGAATGAAGTGCTGCAAAAGGGACACAGCAAGGGTCAGTTTACAAAGCAGACCCCTCTGCTTGCAATTCAACAAAGTGAGTGTTGTGAAAAAGATATAGAAAATCATGGGTTTTTAGAGGAGCGACTCCTTGCCTTGAGCTGAGGATGACTGAGGAGTGGCTTAATGAAGCAGGTGGCATTTGAGCTCGTTCCTAAAGAGTGGCTAGGGTTTGGATACATACCTACATTTGTTCTCCCTCATGAAAAATAAAGGTACGAGATATGGAGTTGTTAATGTGATTTTTTTCAAAAGGACCATTCAAGACAGTCACATATAAAATAGAGTGACCGCTCATTTCTCTAAGGGGGGGAAAACCTCTTGTGAAAATCAGATGGTGGGGAGAAACATGGATGAGGATATGCACTTGTTAAGGCCAGTGAACATAAGGTGAGGCCGACAAAAAGGAAATTGGAAAAGGCAATTAAAGATCACGAGAAGGACTTTTAGTTGCATATTAGCATGGGGGGTATTTTTGAAAAAATGGGATTTGCTAATAAATAAGGAGGGGGTGAAATTAATGAGGCGTTGATAAGTGGCTGAGGCATTATACCCCTTTTTTCTGTCCATCTCTAATAAGACTAATCAAAAGGAGAAACTGGTAAAATTAAGAAAAATTGCAAAAGGTGTATAGTAATGAGGCTTTTTCACTGGTTTTTTTAGGAGTGTAAATTGGTAAAAAACTTTTTCAGAGAGAAATTTGGCAGTGTATCAATCAGATTATGCCACAGTAACCGACAGTCCAAGTGATGGTGGCTTAAAACAACAAATGTTTACTTCTCACTCATTCTGTGTGTTCACGGTGAGTCAGCTGAGGCTCTGTCCCACGTTGTCCTCACTACAGGGCTCAAGCTGCTGGAGCAGCCACTATCTGGAATACTGCTGGTCACTGTGGCAGAATTTAAAGGAGGCGCTGCAAGGATTCAAACTGGCAATAAAATGGTGATGACATATGTCCCTTGTACTCACAGCTTACTGATCAAGTCGCATAGCCTTTCTACTGACTAAGGGACCAGGAGGTGCAGCCCCATGAGGCCTTGGAAGGCAGAAAGCCGGAAATATTCTGGGAGCTGAACAGATGACTGCCTTGGGTCGTAACTATTAAAATTAAAAATGGACACAACAATTCCATTTTTGAGACTCCACCCTAAGAAAACACTCCCATAAAAAACCCAAACCTGTGTGTTCAAGGATGTTCCTTCCAGCATCAAAAACCTTGTTTGGAAGCCTAAATAGACCTCAGTAGGGGAATGATTAAGTAATGGAATATCAATGCATTGGTATTCTATAATGTTATTAAAAAGATTAAGATAGATGTCTCAGATAAATTAAGTGACCAAATTTTTTTAAAGCTTATACACATAGAATGATACCATTTACATCAAAAATTAGACATTATGATAAAAATTACAAATACATTGCAGAGGAATGATAACGTAAGGCTGTTACTACTAATAATACTAACATAGCTATTGTTTCTCGAGCATTTACTATGGTCAGGAACTGTACTATGTGTTAAGTGCTTCATAAGCATGATTCACATCTGTGGTAATAGGAATTATCACTCCCGTTTTACAGATGAAGACCCTAAGGCTCAGAGACATTAAGTGACTTGTCTAAGTTCACAAAGATAAGCAGTTCTGCAGCTACAGCCCCAGTCTGCCTGACAATAATGGCTGCCTCTGGGGTTGGGGGTTACTTGTGGGATGGAGAAGGGAGAAATTTTACAGTCTATTTGATGAAGTTCAATGAGCTTGCATTTGTTTTTCTTACAACAGGCTGGTATTCCTTTTGCAAAAATAATTTTAAAATATGCCTTTTTTAAAAAAACATGAAGTGATGCAAACAAAGGGAAAAAATAGAAAATTGTGTAGACAGGATGGAGGTAGCTGTGTATATATAAATAGAAGTTGAGGATCTTTGGGGAAAAAAGATCTACAAATGCACCAAACACCCATCCAAGTATTTGAGTTACAGTGCAAGTGGGAAGGAAATCTTAGATCAAACTGAATGTTTAACACAAAGAAAGGGTGAGGAGCCTGGTGAAAGATGCTGGGAGTAGGGGCCTCTCAGCAAAGCAGGATGGGCTGGCAAATGGACATTGAGTTTCTGACAGCCTCCTGGAGGGACCTGTGAAGCCCTTCTTGACAATTTTGCAAACACTGAAGACAAAGGATTGCTGAAAACAAGCAGCAGGGTTCATAGGAAATAACGCATGTTGGGCAATTTGACAGCCCTTTAAAAATGGAATTATTAGGTTAGTGAAAAAAAGAGCCATTATGATCCTTTGCCTTTGGAGCTCAGCAGGACCGTCTCAAGAACCTCTCCCATATAATTTTTTCAAATGGGCTCCTGCCAGGGACACAGGCATGGATTCAGAGACAGAAGGTAGTTATTTACACACTCAAGGATGCAAAACGTGCATGTACAAGGATGTTCGTCACAGCCCTGTGTATGATAGGGAAAAACTGGAAATTATCTAAATGTTACCAGTTGGGGATCTGTTCAAAGTATTTTGGAGTACCCATGGAATGGACTATTACGTAGCTGTTTAAATCAGCAGTTGACAATCTATGGCCCATGGACCAAATCTGCCTCATGAATTAAGAACGATTTTTATAGTTTTAAATGGTTAAAAAATTCAAAGAAGAAAAATATCTCACAACACATGAAAATCATACGAAATTCAAATTACTGTGTTCGTAAATAAAAGTTTTTTTGGAACACAGCCATGCTGATTCATCAATGTATTGTCGCTGATTGCTTGACCATGGCAGAGTCAAGTACAGTAGTTTCAGGAGGGACTGTGTAGCCTGAAAAGCTTAAAATATTTACTATCAAGCCTTTTACAGAAAAAGTTTACTGACTCCTGTCCTAGAATAGATTACTAAACAAGATTTTTTTTTTTTTTTTTTTTGCGGTACGCGGGCCTCTCACTGTTGTGGCCTCTCCCGTTGCGGAGCACAGGCTCCGGACGCGCAGGCTCCGGACGCGCAGGCTCAGCAGCCATGGCTCACGGGCCAAGCCGCTCCGCGGCATGTGGGATCTTCCCAGACCGGGGCATGAACCCGTGTCCCCTGCATCGGCAGGCAGACTCTCAACTACTGCGCCACCAGGGAAGCCCCTAAACAAGATTCTTAAAAACAGCAGATTCATTTTAATCCAGGGGTCCCCAACCCCCAGGCCATGGACCGGTACCGGTCTGCAGCCTGTTAGGAACCGGGCCGCATAGCAGGAGGTGAGTGGCAGGACAGCGAGCCAGTGAAGCTTCATCTGCCGCTCCCTGTCGCTCCCCGTGACTCCCCAGTGCTCGACTTACCACCTGAACCATCTCCTGCCGCCCGCTCCGTGGAAAAATTGTCTTCCAGGAAACCAGTCCCGGTGCCAAGAAGGTTGGGGACCGCTGTTTAATTCCCCTGTCCTTCCTAAAGTGTCTGTGCTTTCCTTTCTACAGTGGATTTTTTTCTCAGCATTCTTTGACGTGGTTTATTTTTTATTTCTTTGTTTTGTGTTTTCATTTGTTTCTGTCTCTGTCTTAATGGCTGTTGCAGATCATTTATATTCCAAAAGCAAAAAAAGTTAGTATTTTTGTATTAGTCCAGTAATACCTAATCGTTACTTTAAAAAAATCAAGCAGTATGCAAGTACATAAGATTGATGTCAGTTTCTGTCACTGGAATGCAAACTCCCCTACAACAGTGACCATATTCTCATTACATCCCCCTGCAGGTAGCACAGGGCCTGGCACATAGTAAGCCCTCAATAAAGACTTTTTAATGAATGACCGTATGAATGAATGAATGATGGTTTTATATGTATATAAATGGAATCACATGCAGCATATTGTCTGTAGCATGCTTTCTTTCTACATGATGGTATGTAGGGTACATAAATACGCTGAGATTATATTGGACGTGCAACGAGAGAGCACATTTTCCTTTCTTCTTGGCAACAGAATACACATCCCTGTGCACGGGAGCCGAGACCCTTGTAGTAACTTGCCTCCGCACGGCTCAGAGGTAGCCTCAGGCAGGCAGAGTGGATCACAGTCATGAAGCATTTAGTTAATCTGTTTTGGGGGCGACACACAGGCAGGGACCCAGGAGAACCGGCCTGGGGCACTTCCTGGGCCCTCTTACTTAGGAGAGTAATTGCATGTTTGTGCCATGAGCACAAACCTTGTTGCTCTCCTCCCCGCCCATCTTCCCTTCTTATTTCTATTTTCTGACTTGCTACTCTGCCCTCCCTTCCAATCCCTTACTTTTTCCTAAGATGCTGTGCCTGTAGGTGAGTTAGTAACACTACATTCCAACTGAGTGGTAGTGTGCATCAGGTCTTTTTAGACTTAGATTTATGGGTTATGCTGGGCAAGGTTGCTTATCCCTATTTCATAGAGAAGTAAACTGAGGCACAGAGAAGTTATATAACTTGCCCAAGGGGGAAGTCTGGCTCCCAAAGCAGTGCTCTAACCACTTTGCTAGGCTGCCGCTCCAGCACCCACATCTTCTGCCTCCCATTCCAGAGCTGTTCTCTGCTAGATGGATAGGGCTTTACTGGTTTCTGAGTCCCAAGTGCCCAGCATAGAACTTGTGCCCAGAAACAGACACTCTGTAGGCCAGTTAAAAAGATGGTCTAGAAACAGACCTTATGATACTTCCTCAATGTGTAGCTATTTGTGCAGCTGTTTTATAAGCTCTTTCATACAATGCTGGAGTGAGAAGGGGTGTACTTGGTTCGACCTTTTTTGGATGGTAACTTAACAGTATGGAGCAAAATGTTCTTACCATTGGGCAAAAGCAAATTTACTTCTAGGAATCTGTCTTAAGGAAATAATCACAGATATGGATGTAAAAAATGTATATATAATGATGTTCATTACAGTATTATGTATAATCATGAAAAATGGCAACAGTCTAAATAACTAAAAATAAAGAATTGGTTAATTACGATACATCAATTATGTCTAGATTATGGTACATTTTTATGAGGGAATATTATGCAGCCAGAAAAAAAGCACGCTTAATGGGCAAGTGGACAGAAGATAGGAATGTTTCTCTAGGGGTATACAGAGAAAGCTTCAGCTGTGTTTATGATGATCACTTTCTTAACCTGGGTGGTAGGTATAGGGTATTCATGATATTATTCCTTATGCCTCTTCAAATATCTGAAATGTTGAATAATTAACCGAAAAAATAAATTTGAAAAATTGTGTTTGGAATTTTTAATGATGTGGAATAATGATCATAAAATATTATGTTTAAACAAACAGGTTGTAATAAATAATACTAACATAATCCCAACTTTCTAAACCAGTGTTATATATGGTTATAAAAGAAACATACTAAACTTTTAATTGTGTCTGTCTTTGGGCAGTGCGATTATAGGGAATTTCCAGTTCTACAATGAAACAGCATTCTTTTTGTAAAAGAAATAAAAGCAATACTTTTAAATTTCTGAGCTCTAATTCATGGCTATTTTCTACTTTATGTCTAGCTTCCTAAGCAAGAAACTCCAGCACAATTTCCAATTTGTCTTTTTCTTTGTATTCACAGTCCAGTTTTTGCTAGATTTTACTATTTTTTCTTTCACATTTCCTCAATCTTTTCCTCTTTCTGTAGTCATTCTCTGTAAGGTTTTAGATTTGATTTTTGTTATGTATCTAAAACAGAGGATCTTTGGGCTAACCGAACTATGGTCTAGGAGTGTGGAAAACCCCTGTGCTTTCTTTTAAGCATTCTGAGCTTTACTTTGAAGCTTCTTGAGGACAGAGATCACAGGGTCCGGCAATAAATTACTTGTGAAGAGTCAAGGATGGTGACAAGCTGCAAACTGACTTCCTAACTTCACACTCGTGGGGCATGTGGGTGTACTCACTAGGTTCACCTGATCACATCAGAAAGGCCATTAAATGTCAATGAGCTCGTGTCCCTCACTGGGGTGTGAACACATTAAGAAGAGGAGCGTGCACACTGGGATGAGTTTGAGACGGTGGCCCTGACCTGCCTTCTTTGAGTCTTCTCTCTGTGATTCATTCTGATGGAGAACTTGCCTAAAGTACTGGATGGCCATGCTGGGGCTAATGACTTTGGCCTCGTAGGAAGGCGTTCTTGCTTCTTAAAGAAATCACAACTGGAAGAAAGGCATTAGGTGATGGAGAGGCCAGTCATTCACACAAAATGAAATGCTTTCCTGAAGAGAGAGAAACAGCAGAAGTCAAGTTCATTTGGAATGTTTCAGCATATGTTCTGAATTTGAAAACATTGTGCAGAAGGAACCAAGGAAATTTGCAACATAGCTTAGGAAATGTGTGGGAAAGTGTTTGTAGCAGGAGGATTCAATAATAAGAGCTTCCTGTCCTTCCCTTATGCCTGTATCATTTTTCCTCCTAGACTAGAAAGAGTAGTTCAGAAAGTTCAAGATGGATAAACAACTTCATCAAATAATCTTTATGGGGCTCAATCTATTGCTTCCCATGTGTATTACTCAGGGTTTTTGTGGTTGCAAGTAACAAAACCCAACTCAAAAATCGCTTAAGGAAAACCAAAAAGGACTTCAGTGGCCAGTGTAATTGAAAAGCTCAGTGGATAGTGCTCCCTCAGTCATAGCTGGATTCAATGGTTCGCACACTGATATCAGGAATCTGTCTTCCTCAGTCTCCTGGCTTTACTTTCCTCCAAGTTGATTTGATTCTGAAACTGGCTGTCCCTTAATGGTGGCAAAAATGACCTGGGTCTAACTAGCTTAATAAACTCAGCTGAAAGCACCATCTTCCCAATGGTTCTAGCAGAAGCCTAGGTCTGAAGGTCGTTGGTCTGTCTCGTGCCATATTGTCTATCTTGTATCCATCTCTCTGGCCAGGGAGATTGAATGCCCTGACTAGCCAGGCCTAGGTTCTGTTCCCATCCCTGGAACTAAGGAGGTGGTATTACCCTCACTGAACATACACAGACTATGATGGGGAAATGGAGGTCTCCCAGAGGCATAGTGGGATGTTATCCTCACAGAAGGGGGATAATAATGATGTTGGCCAGTCAAAAACCTCAGAGGACCACAGCCCACCAGAAGTTCATTCTTCTGAAGATCAAGACAACTGCAGCATCCAGAACTAGTTTGTTAACAACAGTACATAACACCAAAGTACAAAAGATTGCCTTACCTGGGGAAAAAGGGTCATGGTCCTTATTCTTTTCTGCTATAATTTGTTCTGCAACGACTAACTCTTTAGCCAGAAATCTGTGACCAAGTGGTTATTACTATAGAAACTTCCTTTGAGGGAACAATTAGCATCTATTGTTATCATTGGAATGTCATCATTTCATCAGGAGTTGCTAATAATGTTACTCTTTTGGTTTTCCATGCTTTCCTACGGATCTTCACATTGCAATCAGTCCCTTGAGGTCATGGCCTACATCAACACACTACCAGGTAGCTAATTAGTGGCTTGTCAGACATCTACTTGATTCTAACAACTGTTCCTCTACTTTTAGGATAATAGAGGCTCCTGAGGTGCACACACAGAGGAAAGCTAGTGAGAGTAACTGTGAGTTTGCCAGCCTAAGAACAGCATTTTGGAGCTCTTACTGGGGGGCACAGAGAAGATCCTATACAGAGGCTACAAAAGGAAAAGATTAAAATATTGTGAACACTGGGTCTCCTTTCATTTTTGAAAAGATGTGACAAGTTTACTCATGTGGGAATGATGGCTAGAGATAGCTATTACTGGTAACATGTCCTTTCCCAAAATGGCCAAGTAGGGAAGTATTGAAAATTAAGGGCTGTGTTTCTCAATGGCTGGCCTTTGGATCTCTTGCCGGAGTTATCATGGAATGTCGCTTTGGTTGCAAGCATCAGAAAATGACCAGCTAACTTGAGCAGAAAGGTATTTGTTGAAAAGATATTTGGGTAAGTAGGATGGGGGACAATATAGGTACCAAGGAAACTCTTGGGCCAAGAAGCAACAAGCACTCAATTGCCTTATGAATGGAATAGGACATAATTGTGGAGCTGCATCATTTCCATTTTATTCTTCACTCAAAATTCAAAGTCTTGGGAGAGGCCACATGATTGGCTAACCTTAGTTTACCTGAAAATTCCTTGGCAAAACCAACTGATGAGAAAAGGGGTTTGGTTCTACGGAAATGAGTGTCTGGATTTGCCCTCCCATCAGGACCAAGCCCAGCAGAGGAGAAGCAATTCTCTGGAACAAAACTGGGCCGATTTTAGGCCAGGAAATGGATAGTGGGCAGCTACAAAGTAACAACTGCCTCCCTACTAGGATGCTTGTTGAAAATACCCATGCTGGGTTCAAAGCCCACCTTACTGAATGAGAATCTCGGAATGTGAAGCCCTGGCATTTTTGTTTTTAATAAGCTCCCCAGGTGAGACTTACAAACATCAAAAATGCAGAACCACTGAACATTGTGGGGAGGGGTACACATATCTGAAAAAACTGTAGCAATTTCTGAAACATGAGCTTAAATGAGTAGGCAGAAAAGGAAAGACTGACGCAGCTAGTAACCAAAGTTCTAAATATGGATTTCCCCTTCCCTCCAGAATTTGTTAGAGAGCATGAAGGACCTATTCTTGGCAAACATTTAAGGATTGCAGAAATTCCTTGAATATTTGGCATGCGATGCCTGCAATCAATCCATGACATTACAGAATAAACTCACTGAGGGTTAGGCTTGGAAGGGGAGGTCATACTCATTTACTATTCACTTATATTCACAACATCCATATTCGGTCATTGAAAAGGTGGTTCAGTGGTTAGGAGCTTGGGTTCTGAAATCAGTCAGAACTGGATTCAAATTCTATTCAGTTACTGGTTTGGTGATCATGGACAAGTTATTTAACATCTCTGTTTCACTTTCCTCATGTGTTAAATGAGACTTGGAATACCAACCTCACATGGTTGCTCTGAGAATGAAAATGAGATAACGAATGTGAAATTCTTAGCACAGCTCCTGACATGAGAT